>NC_041385.1:270511509-270536962 GCF_002162155.2 Triticum dicoccoides | reverse complement strand
ATATATATCATGTTCTTTCCAACATGCTGAGCTTGCCAAAGGATAAAATGAAAAAGGAAAGGTGAAGATCACCGTGACTCTTGCATAAGGTAGAGGATAATAATAAAAGATAGGCCCTTCGCAGAGGGAAGCAGAGGTTGTCATGCGCGTTTAGGGTTGATGCACAAAATCTTAATGCAAAAGAACGTCACTTTATATTGCCCCTTGTATGTGGACCTTTATTATGCAGTCCGTCGCTTTTATTACGTCCACAGCAAGTTCGTACAAAGCTTATTTTCTCTGCACTAATAAGTCATGCATATTTAGAGAGCAATTTTTATTGCTTGCACCGATGACAACTTACTTAAAGGATCTTACTCAATCCATAGGTAGATATGGTGGACTCTCATGGCAAAACTGGTTTAAGGGTATTTGGAAGCACAAGTAGTATTTCTACTTGGTGTTGAGGATTTGGCTAGCATGAGGGGGAAAGGCAAGCTCAATACGTTAGAGGATCCATGACAACATACTTTATCTCAGATGTAAGAAAACATAACTCATTATGTTGTCTTCCTTGTCCAACCTCAACTCTTTAGCATGTCATATTTTAATGAGTGCTCCCAATCATAAAAGATGTCAATTATAATATATCTATATGTGAAACCTCTCTTTCCTTATTACCTCCTATTAATTGCAACGATGACCAAAGCTATATTTGCCAACTCCCAACAACCTTTAATCATCATACTCTTTCTATGTGAAGTCATTACTTTCAATAAGATCAATATAAACTCTTTGATTCTTTTTATTCTTTTATTCACCCAAGATCATGGCAAAATAATCAAGCCCTTGACTCAACACTAATCTTTATTATATAGCTCACAGACTCGATTACAAAGAAGGATCATAAAGCAAAACTCAAAACTAGATCATGCCATGACTTTATTCTACTAAATCAAGATACTACTAAAAGGATCGAACTAAGAAAAACGGTAAAGATAGGAGTTGTGATGGTGATACGATACCAGGGCACCTCCCCCAAGCTTGGCAGTTGCCAAGGGGAGTGCCCATACCCATGTGATTATATCTCCTTCTTTGTTGTTGGTGTAATATTCTTGGCGATGATTCCCCTCAAGATACAGTTCTCCTCCTCGAGCTTATTGACTTGCTGCTTGAGGTCCATTATTTCCTTGCGAAGCTTTCCTGTAATGGCTAAAGCTCCCTGCACCCAAGGGTGTTGCATAGCTGCGGGAGAACAAGAGACACTCCTCCTCATATTTTCATAGGAAAGAAATCTAACATTGGAAGGGATAACCGAGTTTGCAATAGCTGAGCTTTGTAGTTCCCCCATCGTAAACCCAGCTCAGAGGCGAGAGGTGACTTCATGATCTTCCATGGCATCTACCCTCATCAGGTCAGCCTCCATCTCTTCCTCCGTTGCTGGCCCAAAGTGTTCAGCGTCGCTGTTTGCCCTTGATTCCGGTGCCGGGTTAGATACCCGGCTCTCCCCAACTGACTCTTGAGAAGACATCTTGCTCTAATCTGCAACAATAGCAGCTCGAAACAAAAACAGAGGATATTTGCGTGATACAGTGGTCAAAACCTTTGGGAGAATATATAATGAATTTTTACCGACCAAAGTACGTATCGTGCAAGAAAATGGAGTCTGGAGGGCACACGAGGTGCTCACGAGGTAGGGGGGCGCGCCCAGGGGGGTAGGGCGCACCCACCACCCTCATGGGGCCCTCGTGTCCTTCCCGGACTGCCACTAATATTTCTATTTTTCTAAATATTCCCAAAACGGAGAAATATTGCCTTAAAAATTGTTTTGGAGTCGGTTTACTTACCGTACCACATACCTATTCGTTTTCAGAGTCTGGAACAGTCTGGAAAGTGTCCCTTATGTATTCCTCCGGGGTTACGGTTTCAATAATATTGGTTTCAACATTTATAGGATTACCTGAGATATAGTGTTTGATCCTTTGACCGTCTACCACCTTCGGATTTGTGCCTTCGAAGTTGTTGATTTTTATGGCACCAGAATGATAGACCTCCTCGATAACGTAGGGACCTTCCCATTTGGAGAGAAGTTTTCCTGCAAAAAAATCTTAAACGAGAGTTGTATAGCAATACATAATCACCTACATTAAACTCACGCTTTTGTATCCTTTTGTCATGCCATCTTTTAACTTTTTCTTTAAACAACTTGGCATTTTCATAAGCTTGGGTTCTCCATTCATCAAGTGAGCTAATATCAAATAACCTCTTCTCACCGGCAAGTTTGAAATCATAGTTGAGCTCTTTAATAGCCCAATATGCGTTATGTTCTAGTTCGAGAGGTAAGTGACATGCTTTTCCATAAACCATTTTATACGGAGACATACCCATAGGATTCTTATATGCAGTTCTATAGGCCCATAATGCGTCATCCAGTTTCTTGGACCAATTCTTTCTAGACCTATTAACAGTCTTTTGTAAAATTAATTTGAGATCTCTATTGCTCAATTCTACTTGACCACTAGACTGCGGGTGATATGGAGATGCAATTCTATGATTAACGTCATATTTAGCAAGCATTTTACGGAAAGCACCATGAATAAAGTGTGAACCACCATCAGTCATTAAATATCTAGGGACTCCAAACCTCGGAAAAATAACTTCCTTAAGCATTTTAATAGAAGTGTTATGATCAACACTACTAGTTGGAATACCTTCTACCCACTTAGTAACGTAATCAACAGCAACTAAAATATGTGTATATCCATTAGAGGCTGGAAAAGGTCCCATATAATCAAAGCCCCAAACATCAAATGGTTCAATAACAAGTGAGTAATTCATAGGCATTTCTTGACGTCTACTAATATTACCAATTCTTTGACATTCATCACAAGACAAAACGAACTTATGGGCATCCTTGAAGAGAGTAGGCCAATAAAAACCGGATTGCAATACCTTATGTGTAGTTCTATCTCCAGCGTGGTGTCCTCCATAAGCTTCGGAGTGACACTTGCGTAGGATCTGTTCCTGTTCATGCTCAGGTACACAACGTCTAATAACACCATCTACTCCTTCTTTATAAAGATGTGGGTCATCCCAAAAGTAATGTCGCAAATCATAGAAAAACTTTTTCTTTTGTTGGTATGTGAAGCTAGGTGGTATAAATTTAGCAACAATATAATTAGCATAATCAGCATGCCATGGAGTGCTACGAGAAGTGCTTATGACATTTAATTGTTCATCAGGAAAGCTATCATCAATAGGTAGTGGGTCATCAAGAACATTCTCTAACCTAGATAAATTGTCTGCAACGGGGTTTTCAGCTCCTTTTCTATCAACAATATGCAAATCAAATTCTTGCAGCAAGAGAACCCATCTACTAAGTCTAGGTTTTGCATCTTTCTTTTCCATAAGATATTTAATAGCAGCATGATCAGTGTGAATAATTACTTTAGAATCAACAATATAGGGTCTGACTTTATCACAAGCAAATACAACTGCTAAAAGTTCCTTTTCAGTAGTATCATAATTTCTTTGAGCATTGTCTAGAGTTTTACTAGCATAATGGATAACATTTAATTTCTTATCAACTCTTTGCCCTAGAACAGCACCTACAACGTAGTCACTAGCATCACACATAATTTCAAAGGGTAAATTCCAATCAGGTGGCTGGACAACAGGTGGAGAGACTAATGCTTTCTTAAGTATTTCAAATGCTTCTACACAATCATCATCAAAGACAAATGGTACATCTTTTTGTAATAAATTAGTCAGAGGCCGAGAATTTTTTTGAGAAGTCCTTAATGAACCTCCTATAAATCCGGCATGACCAAGGAAACTTCTTATACCTTTGATGTCCTTGGGACATGGCGTCTTTTCCATAGCGTCAACCTTGGCTTTATCAACTTCAATACCTCTTTCAGAAACTTTGTGCCCCAAGACAATACCTTCATTAACCATAAAGTGGCACTTTTCCCAATTCAAGACAAGATTAGTTTCTTCACATCTCTACAAAACTCGATCAAGATTGCTCAAGCAATCATCAAAAGAGGAACCATAGACGGAAAAATCGTCCATGAAAACCTCACAAAATTTTTCACAAAAATCCGAGAATATAGCCATCATGCATCTTTGAAAGGTAGCGGGTGCATTACATAAACCGAAAGGCATACGTCTATAAGCAAAAGTACCAAAAGGGCATGTAAAAGTAGTCTTTGATTGATCTCTAGCCGACACAGGTATTTGAGAGAAACCAGAATAACCATCTAGAAAGCAATAATATGTGTGTTTGCATAATCTTTCTAGCATTTGATCAATAAAAGGTAAGGGGTAATGATCTTTCTTAGTAGCCTTATTTAATTTGCAGGAATCAATTACCATCCTATAACCTGTGATAATTCTTTGCGGAATCAATTCATCTTTATCATTAGGGACAACAGTAATACCTCCCTTCTTAGGGACACAATGGACATGACTTACCCACTGACTATCAGCAACGGGATAAATTATACCTGCCTCCAGAAGCTTGAGTATTTCTTTTCTTACCACTTCTTTCATTTTAGGATTCAAACATCGTTGAGATCACGAATTGGTTTAGCATCCGCTTCCAAATTTAGTTTATGTTGACATAGAGTGGGACTGATGCCCTTAAGATCATCAAGAGTATATCCAATAGCGGCACGACGCTTCTTCAGAGTTTTCAATAATCTTTCTTCTTCATGCTCTGAAAGGTTAGCACCAATAATGACAGGATATATTTTCTTTTCATCAAGATAAGCATATTTAAGATTATCAGGCAACGGTTTAAGCTCAAACACGGGATCACCCTTGGGTGGAGGAGGATCCCCTAGGATTTCAACAGGCAAATTGTGTTGCAGAATAGGTTCCTATTTAAAGAATACTTCATCTATTTCCCTTCTTTCATTCATGAACATATCATTTTCATGGTCTAGCAAATAGTGTTCTAAAGGATCGCTAGGAGGTACGGCAATAGAAGCAAGACCGATAATTTCATCTTTACTAGGCAATTCTTCCTCACGATGTTGTTTACTAAATTTAGAGAAATTAAACTCATGAACCATATCATCCAAGCCAATAGTAACAACATTCTTTTCGCAGTCTATCTTAGCATTAACAGTATTCAAGAAGGGTCTACCAAATATAACAGGACAAAAGCTATCTTGTGGAGAACCAAGAACAAGAAAATCAGCGGGATATTTGGTTTTTCCACACAAGACTTCAACATCTCTAACAATTCCCATTGCAGATATAGTATCTCTATTGTCAAGTTTAATTGTAACATCAATATCTTCTAACTCAGTAGGTGCAATATCATGCATAATTTCTTCATACAAGGTAATAGGTATAACACTAGCACTAGCACCCATATCACATAATCCATGATAACAATGATCTCCTATTTTAACAAAAATAACAGACACGCCTATCACAGGTCTATGTTTATCTCTAGCACAAGGTTTAGCAATTCTAGCAGTTTCACCACAGAATTGAATAACATGCCCATCAATATTATCAGACAAGAGATCTTTAACAATAGCAATATTAGGTTCTACTTTGACTTCTCAGGAGGTGTATAAGTTCTAATATTTCTTTTACGAACAACAGTTGAAGCTTTAGCATGATCCTTCATTCTAACAGGGAAAGGTGGTTTCTCAACATAAGAAGTGGGAACAATAGGATCATTATAAGTGACAGTCTTTTCTTCAACTTTAATAGGTGCAACTACTTTTACTTCTATGGGAGAATGATATTTAAACCACTTCTCCTTGGGGAGATCAACATAGGTAGCAAAAGATTCACAGAAAGAAGCTACTATCTCAGAGTCAAGTCCATATTTAGTGCTAAACTTACGGAAAATATCGGTATCCATAAAAGATTTGACACAATCAAACTTAGGTGTCATACCTGACTCCTTACCTTCGTCGAGGTCCCAATCTTCAGAGTTTCGTTTAATTCTATCCAATAAATTCCATTTAAATTCAATAGTCTTCATCATAAAAGAGCCAGCACAAGAAGTATCGAGCATGGTGCGATTGTTATCAGAAAGCCGAGCATAAAAACTTTGCATAATTACTTCTCTTGGGAGCTCATGATTGGGGCATGAATATAACATTGATTTAAGCCTCCCCCAAGCTTGAGCGATGCTTTCTCCTTCGCGAGGCCAAAAATTATATATATAATTGCGATCACGATGAACAAGATGCATAGGGTAATACTTTTGATGAAATTCCAATTTCAATCTTTTATAGTTCCATGATCTCATATCATCACATAGCCTGTACCATGTCAATGCGTCTTCCTTCAAAGATAAAGGGAAGGCCTTCTTCTTAACAACATCATCGGGTATACCTGCAAGCTTAAATAGTCCACAAACTTCATCCACATAGAGTAGATGTTCATCAGGATGCTTTGTTCCATCTCCTGTAAAAGTGTTAGCTAGCAGTTTTTCCATCATACCGGAAGGAATTTCAAAAGGAGTTTCATTTTCAATAGGTTCAGTAGGTTGAGGTGCAACTCTTTGCTCTACTGTACGGGGTGAAGATACCCCGAACAAGCTCCTCAGAGATTTACTTTCCATAGTAACAAGTGACCGAAAATTTCAGCACACTATATAAATTTTTCCTTACCAAATTCCACCTACCAAAGGCGCTACACTCCCCGACAACGGCGCCAGAAAAGAGTCTTGATGACCCGGGGGGGGGGGGGCGCCCCCACCCTCGTGAGCAGGGTGTGGGCCCCCTGGTCTTCATCTTTGGCGATGATTTTTCTTTATTTATTTTAAGATATTCCGTGGAGTTTCAGGACTTTTGGAGTTGCGCAGAATAGGCCTTCAATATTTGCTCCTTTTCCAGCCTAGAATTCCAGCTGCCGGCATTCCCCCTCTTCATGTAAACCTTGTAAAATAAGAGAGAATAGCCATAAGTATTGTGACATAACGTGAAATAACAGCCCATAATGCAATAAATATTGATATAAAATCATGATGCAAAATGGACGTATCAGGTACTACCGCCCGCGTGGTACTACCGTGACTTGGAGCGGCACTAAAATTTTAGTACCGCGCGACCAAGCAGTGCTACCGTTGTTGTCAACCTCTCATGTGGCAATTATCAAGTGCGAGTTCTACTTGTTTCACTGCTTTGTTGTGTTCTTTGCATTGATCCTTCTCGCATTTTGTGCGTGTTTTTGTGTTTTGTGTCTTAGATGGTGGCTCTGGTGCCTCTGCTCGCCGTTCCAATCCAAGCCGTGACACAGGCTCCAAGCGTCTGCGAAATCAAGATGAAGCTCCAGAGGGCTCCAGTGCCCCCCAACGCAGGACCAAGACCACCGCCACCAAGGACAAGGAACCCATCATGGGCATGGATGAGATGCCACTTGCTGAGTTCATTTCTCGAAGGAAGATCAATCCCTATGTGAATCCTCGTGCCAACTTTCGAGGGAATGACCTGTTCTGGACCAAGCAGCAAAATCTCATTTATCTGGATGTGAACAAGGCCAAGCAAAACATCTATGTGGATGTGCACTGGATCGACATGCATCATATGTGGGAAGAGAAGCACCGAGACTACTTTGGTGAGGCTTTGGATCTTGTGGAGCAATTATGCATTGAGCACGTCATCTCTTTTCACAAAGACTTTGTTCCTGAGATCGTGGCTCAGTTCTTTGCCTTGGTGTACTTTCATCCTAATGAGGAACGGACTATGACTTGGATGACCAATGGTCGGCAGCTGACTGCTACATGGAAGGAGTTCATGACTTTGCTTGGTGTTTAGGATGAGGGGCTTGCCACATCCCAAGGTGTTCGTCCTGATGCCAATCCTGAGTCAGCCAACAAGAACAAGCTTCAGCCCTTCCTCGTTGAGAAGAAGCTCTCCAGTGGCAAGTCATCTTGGGTGCTCAACTCCTTCCTTGACATCATGTACCGGATCTTCCGCAACTCTCTCTTCCCACACATTGGTGACAAGGACAAGGTGCATGCTTATATTGTGGACATGCTGCTCCTGTGTGAGGAAGCTCGCAACTCTCAGACGCTACCACTTGATATCTCACATATCATGTGGTGTGAGCTTCGGTTTGCGGTCTTCAACCTCAAGGTCCCCATCTATGGACCCTATCTGTTTCATTTGATATCGGCAACTTGGGAGAAGCTCTACCCTCAGGATGATTTTGAGGCCCCTGGTTGGATTCGACATGAGTCCATCAGGCTCCGTGTCAAGACTCAGTGGGCTAACACCACTTCTCGTGCCGAGGCTGCGACTGCCATGGATGTGGATGCAGATGAGGATGAGGAGGAGACTACGGACGAGGACAACTCTAAGGGTTACATCCCTCCCACCTTTGAGCCATCTTGGGCTAAGAGGCTGAAGAACAAGATGAAGACCTTGTTCTGCATGCAGGCAAAGGGGCAGTACAGGACTCACGTTGCCTCCAAGGAGAGTTGCCGCCGCAACAAGAAGATTATGAGCCTTTTTGGAGAGGATGTTTCTGGCGGTTCTGAGGAGCGCATCACTCTAGAGGCTGAGTGGATGGCGAAACAAGGCTTCAATTGGACTGATTCTAAGGAGGACAACAAGGAGACCATTCCCGCTGCCGAGTCTGACGAGAAGCGTGCGACTGATTACTCCGCTTGAGCCACCACTTGTGTTGTAGGCGTCCTCTCTGCCTTTTTGGCGTCTCGATGCCAAAGGGGGAGAGAGTGTAGGGTTTTGCGAGTCTTGTGTCGTTCTTGTGTTTGCTTTGCTTGCGTTTGTTTCGTTGAACCTTGCTTGCTTTGGTTTAGTTTGCTCGTGAGACTTGGTCTATCATATGATGTAAGACATATGCACTCTATCGTACCTTATTGAGCTTATGATATATTGTGCTATTTATGTTATGCTCATATTTACTATCTTGTTTAGTGTTAGCCTTATTGTTGCAAGATATGCATTGTTTATATAATATAGGGGGAGTGTTGATCCTAGTATACGTGCCGTGCAGTGCAAAGCACTTATCTAGATAGCACGCATCTAGGGGGAGCTCGTCTATATTTTAGAGATGTGGGGTTTGCTTATGTTCTATATTATTTCCCCTTGTGCAAATCCCGTATTGTCATCAATCCACCAAAAAGAGGGAGATTGTAAGGGCATATTTATCCCTAAGGTGTTTTGGTGATTGATGAAAATGCTTTTGCAGACTAATCGTGTGCCTTGAGTATTTCAGACGCTTCGTCACTAGGCACAAGACGGTTTTGTGCCCCTCGAAGACTATTGAAGAAGGCGTTTTTCTACGTTTCTTTTCGGTGGATTTGAGTCGTAGGAAAGCCATACTATTAAGAGGGGGTCCGCGTTGGAAAGGTTCAGGTGGAATCATCACGTACATGTTTACTCCCTTTGCACCGCCTTTCCCTTTGCGCTTTGGAGCATCCTCCATTTTCTTCATATTTTGCAAAGAGAAGGATTCCTAGTGTTGCTGTTCTGAGGCATGCGGTAGTACTGCTCTTAGGAGCGGTAGTACCGCAGGCCCCCGCGGTAGTACCGCACGCCCTTGCGGTAGTACCGTAGGTGCACATGGTAGTACCGCTCCTAAGGAGCTGTAGTACCGTGGCCTCGAACCAGACTCAGCCGCTCATGCGGCTGTAGGGGCGGATGTAATTTTTTACATCTGCGCCCTACGCGGTAGTACCGCCCCATGCGCGCGGCAGTACCGTGAGTCCTGGTCTAGCACAGCAACACGAGCGGAAGTAGGGACAGATGTAATTTTTTACATCCGCTCCCTGCGCGGTAGTACCGCACGCATTTTTGCACTGTTTGATTTTCAGCGGAAGTAGGCACAAATGTATTTTTATTCATCCGCGCCCTTCCTAGGCCAGTCCAATCCGGCCTTGCGGTAGTACTACAAGGGGGAGCCGTAGTACTGCTTCAGCGGCAGTACCGCTCTCAACCTTTGCGGTTCTAGCCTGGACTAGCTCCTGCCGTAGCAGCGGTAGTACCACGGTCCGCCGCGGTAGTACCGTGAGCCCCTGCGGTAGTACCGCTTGTCTGGAGCGGTAGTACTGCAGGTCATGGGCTGAGTAAGTGGATAACGGTTGGATTTGTCTCTCCACTATATAAGGGGCGTCTTCTTCCTCTAATTGACCACCACTTCCACCCCAAAGCTCCATTGTTGCTCCAAGCTCCATTTTTGCCCGATCTCTCTTCCTAGCCAATCAAACTTGTTGATTTGCTCGGGATTGGTTGAGAAGGCCCCGATCTACACTTCCACCAAGAGAAATTTGATTCCCCACTAATCCCTAGCGGATCTTGTTACTCTTGGGTGTTTGAGCATCCTAGACGGTTGAGGTCACCTCCGAGCTATAGTCCATTGTGGTGAAGCTTTGTGGTGTCATTGGGAGCCTCCAATTAAGTTGTGGAGATTGCCCCAACCTTGTTTGTAAAGGTTCGGTCGCCGCCTTCAAGGGCACCAATAGTGGAATCATGACATCTCGCATTGTGTGAGGGCATGAGGAGAATACGGTGGCCCTAGTGGCTTCTTGGGGAGCATTGTGCCTCCACACCGCTCCAACGGAGACGTACTTCCCCTCAAAAGGAAGGAAATTCGATAACACATCCTCGTCTTCACCGGCTCCACTCTTGGTTATCTCGTGCCTTTACTTTTGCAAGCTTATTTGTGTTGTATCCCTTGCTTACTTGTGTGCTTGTTGTTGTTGCATCATATAGGTTGCTCACCTAGTTGCATATCTAGACAACCTACTTTGATGCAAAGTTTAATTTGGTAAAGAAAAGCTAAAAATTGTTAGTTGCCTATTCACCCCCTCTCGGGGATATACCCCGCGGTGTAACCCGGCCGGAAGTATAACCCGGCCAGACTTGGGGACTCACTAATGACCTGCCCTGGCTGGACGACACACTAAGTGAGCCGCCCGATCCTGGCGACTTATGGGTGACCTGGCAAGCGGATAAGAGGAGCGACAAGACCCAGGGGCCCAGGAGGCTCAAGGCCTAGAAGGCCGGCTTACGTTATGGTAGGCCGGCTTAAGAGGAAAGGCGTGCGGAATATCTTCCTTACAAGGAATCATGACCCGGACTTGTATCCGGCTTGTAGTAGAAGATAGGCTAGTCCTAATCCTATTTGGACTCCACATGTAACCCGCCCCTCTAACTTATATAAGGAGGGGCAGGGCACCCCAAAGGCAGCAAGAAACAATCTCTAGGCCTAGACACAACTAGAGGAGAGCCAGTTTACGACGACTCCCTCGTGATGATAATGAGATCTAGCCTCAAATAGCATGTAGGGTTTTTACCGGATGATGTTTCCCGGGGCCCGAATCTGTCTAAACCCTTGTCTTGTGTTGCGTCTCTCGATTCCGCTCAACCCCTCTCAAGCTACCACATAGATGTGTTGGCCTCGCGACTAAGTTCTCACACTAAGGACATCTGACGTGTTAATTCCACGACAGTTGGCGCCCACCATGGGGCCTGCGCACGGTGGTGTAGAGTTCTTGGAGGGATCTCTCTATCGAGGAGCTCGCGATTAATCTGATGAAAAAATGGCTCAAGAAGATACGGAAAGATCGCACGGGGAGAACCGACAACATGACATAGCCTGCAATTCATCGTTTTGTGATCAAAGATCGTGATTAGCCTGGAGCTGGCATGTAGTACAAGATTGGATCAAGATCGAGAGGGATCAAGAGGATTAGGGTTGCGTTGGTTGTGGGTTGAGCCGCCGCAAGCCGTCGACACCAATTGGATTTTCCGCTACAGCTGTTACCGCAAGCCGCGTGAGACTAACAAAAATTTTCTATCTCTGGGCATGGCCGTGTCCGTTCCCAGTTCTTCTTTGCTCGCAACAGCCAAAGGCAGACAGCCCGCGTACGCCTAATCATCTACTTGCAGTTTAGTCAAAGCGAGTCCGAAGACTACTCATGTACTGACATCTCCAAATCAGTTTTTTAAATCTCTGTTTGCTACACGGAGAAGCAAACCTTTCAAGGGACAAAATTCCTAGGCCATCATTACCATAAATTGATCTCACACAAGGCTTTCCATGTGGTTTTGCTCACCAACGGTTGCTCCTTGATCCACGCCAACACACAAGAGAGTCAATTGGCAGAGCACGCGCCTGAAAGGCTGCTAGGTGAGCATGGACTAGAAGTCAACTGCTACGGCCTCGTTTCCACTTCGGGCTGCCCGCTCCAAACCGGCTTGGCGCCTGTGCTGCGGCTGCCTACGAGTTGCCGAGCAACCCCGGTGCCGCGGTCGCCTCTGCTTCGACCTGTTTCCACGGCCATCTTCGCGCCGAGCCACTCCCGTCTCTACGGCCGCAAGCCGCCGCCCCGCCTTTCCCTGCTGGTCCTCGCCTCCATCCATGGTTGCACCGGGTGCCGTCGCACCTCGCCGAGCCGGCTGGCTGACATGGCCGCTGCAAGCACCCTCCGCCGGCTACGTCGAGGCGCCTCTGCCTCTGCGAGACGCGGTTTTCGCCTCATCCGGCCTCTTCCACCTGTCGCTACGGCCTTGAGCTGCCGTTTCGCACCGCTTCGATCTTCTGTTAACACGTCCGCCGTCGTCAAAGTCGCCTTCACCGGGTCACCACGTCTGCCGCATGTCGCTGCAGTTCTAAAGCCGCCGCCATCAGGCCTAACCCGGTCTCTGCCTTGGCCTCGCACCGCCCTTGCCAGAGCAGGTGTTGAGCCGCTGCCGCCGCCTCTGTGACCTCGCCGAGGTGACCTCCGTCTATATGCCCCTGCCGTAAGGGCTGCCGTACTTGTCTCTGATGCGGGCTCGCCAGGGCCCTCTGAGCCGCCGGCGCCTCTCCGCTGTCGCTACCGCGCCACTTTGAGTCACCCTCCTTCTAGCGCCAAGCCGCTCCCGCCTCACTCAGCCGCCATCGCGGCGACCCCGCCGTCGCCAAAGTACATTTTACCAGCTGCCTGCCGCACCGTTGGTCACCTCGGCGGGTCTAGGTACCTGATGAAGGAGAAGGAAACGACACCACATACCCATATGAAGATGGACAAAAATCACCAGATGGTTGACAAAAAAACAAAGGAAGTACTAGTATGCTAGCCTATATTTTGACTACAGAGTCATTTGACCAATCTATACGGACATCTCCCGTCCAAATACATCAGGTGATATTAGTCCGGTCTATTTTTTATTACATATTAAATTATTTTAAAGAACTACTATACTTTACGTATTTTTCTGTATGCAGGGACAATGATTTATTATAAGGGTGGAGTGATGTCTACTACACAACCTTCTTCTTGTAGACGTTGTTGCGCCTGCAAGTGCATAGGTTTGTAGGACAGTAGCAAATTTCCCTCAAGTGGATGACCTAAGGTTTATCAATCCGTAGGAGGCATAGGATGAAGATGGTCTCTCTCAAACAACCCTGCAACCAAATAACAAAGAGTCTCTTGTGTCCCCAACACACCCAATACAATGGTAAATTGTATAGGTGCACTAGTTCGGCGAAGAGATGGTGATACAAGTGCAAAATAGATAGTAGATATAGGTTTTTGTAATCTGAAAATATAAAAACATCAAGGTAGCAAGCGATAAAAGTGAGCGTAAACGGTATTGCAATGATAGGAAACAAGGCCTAGGGTTCATACTTTCACTAGTGTAAGTTCTCTCAACAATAATAACATAGATAGAACATATGAAGGGCCCTCAACATGCAACAAAGAGTCACTCCAAAGCCACTAATAGTGGAGAACAAACATAGAGATTATGGTAGGGTACGAAACCACCTCAAAGGTTATCCTTTATGTCCTATCTATTCAAGAGTTCGTAGTAAAATAACATAAAGCTATTCTTTCCGCTCGATCCATCATAGAGTTCATACTAGAATAACACCTTAAGACACAAATCAACCAAAACCCTAATGTCACCTAGATACACCATTGTCACCTCAAGTATCCGTGGGCATGATTATATGATATGCATCACACAATCTCAGATTCATCCAACCAACATAAAAGTACTTCAAAGAATGTCCCAAAGTTTCTACCAGAGAGTCAAGAACGTGTGCCAACCCCTATGCATAGGTTCCCAAGTGTCACGAAACCCGCAAGTTGATCACCAAAACATACATCAAGTGGATCAATAGAATAACCCATTGTCACCACTGTTATCCCACGCAAGACATACATCAAGTGTTCATAAAAGACTCAATCGATAAGATAACTTCAAAGGGGAAACTCAATTCATCACAAGAGAGTAGAGGGGAAGAAACATCATAAGATCCAACTACAATAGCAAAGCTCGGGATACATCAAGATTGTGCCATAGAGGAACACGAGAGTGAACACGAGAGAGAGAGAGATCAAACACATAGCTACTGGTACATACCCTCAGCCCCGAGGGTGAACTACTCCCTCCTCGTCATGGATAGCACCGGGATGATGAAGATGGCCACCGGTGATGGGATCCCCCTCCGTCAGGGCGCCAGAACGGGCTCCCGAGATGTTTTTGGTGGCTACAGAGGCTTGCGGCGGTGGAACTCCCGATCTATCTTCTGTTCTGGAAGTTTTAGGGTACGTAGGTATATATGGGTGCAGGGGGTACGTCGGTGGACCTCCGGGCTGCTCACGAGGTAGGGGGGCGCGCCCAGGAGGGGGGGGCGCCCTCCACCCTCGTGGGCAGCCCGGGACTCCCATGGCGTGCACTCCAAGCCCATCTGGTTGGTTTCCTTCCAAAATTAACTTCTCTAGTTGATTTCATTCCGTTTTGACTCCGTCTGATATTCCTTTTCCTCGAAACACTGAAATAGGCATAAAACAGCAAATCTGGGCTGGGCCTCCGGTTAATAGGTTAGTCCCAAAAATAATATAGAAGTGGATAATAAAGCCCAATATTGCCTAAAACAGTAGATAAAGTAGCATGGAGCAGTCAAAAATTATAGATACGTTGGAGACGTATCAAGCATCCCCAAGCTTAATTCCTGCTCGTCCTCGAGTAGGTAAATGATAAAAAAGATTTTTTGATGCGGAGTGATACTTTGGCATAATTTCAATGTAAATCTTCTTAATTGTGATATGAACATTCAGATCCGAAAGATTCAAGACAAAAGTTCATATTGACACAAAAATAATAATACTTCAAGCATACTAATCAAAGTAATCATGTCTTCTCAAAATAACATGGCCAAAGAAAGTTCATCCCTACAAAATCATATGGTTAGGCTATGCTTCATTTTCGTCACACAAAGATGTTCCCAACTTCTATACCCCCGATGACAAGCCAAGCAATTGTTTCATACTCAAATAATCTCAAACTTTTTCAACCTTCACGCAATACATGAGCGCGAGCCATGGATATAACACTATGGGTGGAATAGAATATGATGATGGGGATTGTGTGGAGAAGACAAAAAAAGGAGAAAGTCTCACATTGACGAGGATAATCAACGGGCTATGGAGATGCCCATCAATTGATGTCAATATGAGGAGTAGGGATTGCCATGCAACGGATGCACTAGAGCTATGAATGCTCAACAAAAGAAAACTAGTGGGTGTGCATCCAACTTGCTTGCTCATGAAGACCTAGGGCATTTGAGGAAGCCCATCGTAGGAATATACAAGCCAAGTTCTATAATGAAAAATTCCCACTAGTATAAAAAGACAACTTATGAGACTCACTACATGAAGAACAAGGTGCTACTTTGAAGCACAGTATATGAGACTCACTACATGAAGAACAAGGTGCTACTTTGAAGCACAAGTGTGGAAAAAGAGATAGTAGCATTGCCCTTTTTATTTATTATATTTTTTTGGGCCTTTTTTTATTTTGGCCTTTCTCCTTTTTTCGGGCCTTTCCCTTTTTTTGGCCTTTCTTTTTTTTTTGTTTGGGCAATGCTCTAATAATGATGATCATCACACTTCTATTGATTACAACATAAGGATTACAACTCGAAACTTAGAACAAGATATGACTCTATATGAATGCCTCCGACGGTGTACCGGGATGGTGCAATGAATCAAGAGTGACATGTATGAAAAATAATGCATGGTGGCTTTGCCACAAATACGATGTCAACTACATGATCATGCAATGGCAATATGACAAAAGTAATGTATGTCATGATGATGATGGAAGTTGCATGGCAATATATCTCAGAATGGCTATGGAAATGCCATGATAGGTAGGTATGGTGGCTGTTTTGAGGAAGATATAAGGAGGTTTATGTGTGATAGAGCGTATCGTATCATGGGGTTTGGATGCACCGGCGAAGTTTGCGCCAACTCTCAAGGTGAGAAAGGGCAATGCACGGCACCGAAGAGGCTAGCAAAGGTGGAAAGGTGAGAGTGCGTATAATCCATGGACTCAACATTAGTCAAAAGAACTCATATACTTATTGCAAAAATTTAGAAGTCATCAAAAATTCAAGTACTACGCGCATGCTCCTAGGGGGATAGATTGGTAGGAAAAGACCATCGCTCGTCCCCGACCGCCACTCATAAGGATGCACAAGTCAGGTACACTCCATGTTTCAAATTTGTTACACAACTTTAACCATACATGCATCCTACGGGACTTGCAAACTTCAACACAAGTATTTCTCAAATTCATAATCACCCAACTAGCACGACTTTGATATTATCATCTCCATATCTCAAAACAATTATCAAGCATCAAACTTATCTTAGTATTCAACGCACTCAAAAGAAAGTTTCACATATCTTGAATACCAAGTATATTAACATTAAGCAAATTACCATGCTATTAATGACTCTCAAAATAATCTATGTGAAGCATGAGAGATCAATAGTTTCTTTAAAACAAATCCATCACCGTTCTCTAAAATATCTAAGTGAAGTACTAGAGCAAAAATTATCACGCTCAAAAGATATAAGTGAAGCACTATGAGCAAAACTATCAAGCTCAAAAGATATAAGTGAAGCACATAGAGTATTCTAACAAATTCCAATTCATGTATGGCTCTCTCATTAAAGAATTTCAGATCTTGATACTTTATTCAAACAGCAAGCAAAGCTAAAGAAAACTACATTGCAAGGATAGCACAACTCATGTGAAGAAGCAAAAACTTAGGCTCAACCGATACTAACCGGTAGTTGTTGAAGAAGAAAGGTGGGATGCCTACTGGGGCATCCCCAAGCTTAGATGCTTGAGACTTCTTGAAATATTATCTTGGGGTGCCTTGGGAATCCCCAAGCTTGAGCTTTTGTGTCTCCTTAATTCCTCTCATATCATGGTTTCTCTTTTTATCAAAAGCTTCATTCACAACAAACTCAACAAGAACTCGTGAGATAGGTTAGTATAAACCAATGCAAAACCTTATCATTTTCTACTGTAAAAAATCACTAAATTTATTATTCCACATTGAATACTAAATAACTCTGCATATTTAATATTCCTATCCTCAAATAGAATCATTAAACAAGCAAACATATGCAAACAATGCAAACATAACAGCAATCTGCCAAAACAGTACAGTCTGTAAAGAATGCAAGAGTAACAATACTTCCCTAACTCCAAAAATTATGAACTAAAATTCCCACTGTAATAAATTTATCAGAGATTAATATTCAAAAAGATTCAACATTATACCACTCTCTGACTTTTCTAGGGAATTTTTGCAACAGCGGTAAACTTTCTGTTTTCAAACAGCAACATGTATACTAGCAAAATAAGCATGGCAAAGGCTATCCTTGACATTTTTATTGAAACTAAAGATGAAAAACATTATTATAAATATCATCAAGCTAATAATAACAAAAGAAAATGACGCTCCAAGCAAAACACATATCATGTGGTGAATAAAAATATAGCTCCAAGTAAAGTTACCGATGAACGAAGACGAAAGAGGGGATGCCTTCCAGGGCATCCCCAAGCTTAGGCTGTTGGCTATCCTTGAATATCTTGGGGTGCCATGGGCATCCCCAAGTTTAGGCTCTTGCCACTCCTTATTCCATAGTCCATCGAATCCTTACCCAAAGCTTGAAAACTCCACAACACAAAACTCAACAGAAAACTCGTAAGCTCCGTTAGTATAAGAAAATAAAACCACCACTTAGGTACTGTAATGAAATCATTCTAAATTCATATTGGTGTAATATATACTGTATTCCAACTTATCTATGGTTCATACCCTTCGATACTACTCATAGATTCATCAAAGTAAGCAAACAACACATAGAAAACAGAATCTGTCAAAAACAGAACAATCTGTAGTAATCTATATCAAAAGTATACTTCTGGAACTCAACAAATCCTACAAAATTAGGAAGTCCTAAGAAATTCGTGTACCAATCCAGAGCAAAAAGAATCAGATAAGAAGCACGTTTCTGTGAATAACAAAACTAATTTACTGGGTGCAAAAGTTTCTGATTTTCAGCAGGATCAACACAACTATAACCGTAAGCCATCCTAAAGGTCTTACTTGGCACTTTATTAAAACAAAACCTATAGAACATGATTACTACAGTAGCATAATCACGTGGAAACAAAAAAACAGTAAGGATAAATATTGGGTTGTCTCCCAACAAGCGCTTTTCTTTAATGCCTTTTAGCTAGGCATGATGATGACAATGATGCTCACATAAAAGATAAGAATTGAAACATAACGGGGACATCATGAAGCATATGACTAGCACATTTAAGTCTAACCCACTTCCTATGCATAGGGATTTTGTGAGCAAACAACATATGGGAACAATAATCAACAAGCATAGGAAGGTAAAACAAGCATAGCTTCAAAATTTTAAGCACATAGAGAGGAAACTTGACATTATTGCAATTCCTACAAGCATATATTCCTCCCTCATAATAATTTTCAGTAGCATCATGAATGAATTCAACAATATAACCAGCACCTAAAGCATTCTTTTCATGATCTACTAGCATATAAATTTTACTACTCTCCACATAAGCAAACTTCTTCTTTATGGCATACGTATCATCACAATAATCATCATAGATAGGAGGCATGCTTTCATCATAGTAAATTTGCTCATCAAAGCTTGGGGGACAAAAAATATCATCTTCATCAAACATAGCTTCCCCAAGCTTGTGGCTTTGCATATCATTAGCATCATGGATATTCAAGGAATTCATACTAACGACATTGCAATCATGCTCATCATTCAAAGATTTAGTGCCAAACATTCTATAGATTTCTTCTTCTAGCACTTGAGCACAATTTTACTTTCCATCATACTCACGAAAGATATTAAAAACGTGAAGCATATGAGACAAACTCAATTCCATTTTTTGTAATTTTCTTTTATAAACTAGACTAGTGCTAAAACAAGAAACAAAAAGATTCGATTGCAAGATCTAAAGATGTACCTTCAAGCACTCACCTCCCCGGCAACGGCGCCAGAAAAGAGATTGATGTCTACTACACAACCTTCTTCTTGTAGACGTTGTTGGGCCTGCAAGTGCACAGGTTTGTAGGACAGTAGCAAATTTCCCTCAAGTGGATGACCTAAGGTTTATCAATCCGTAGGAGGCGTAGGATGAAGATGGTCTCTCTCAAACAACCCTGCAACCAAATAACAAAGAGTCTCTTGTGTCCCCAACACACCCAATACAATGGTAAATTGTATAGGTGCACTAGTTCGGCGAAGAGATGGTGATACAAGTGCAAAATAGATAGTAGATATAGGTTTTTGTATTTTGAAAATATAAAAACAGCAAGGCAGCAAGCGATAAAAGTGAGCGTAAACGGTATTGCAATGATAGGAAACAAGGCCTAGGGTTCATACTTTCACTAGTGTAAGTTCTCTCAACAATAATAACATAGATAGAACATATGACAAGCCCTCAACATGCAACAGAGAGTCACTCCAAAGCCACTAATAGCGGAGAACAAATGTAGAGATAATGGTAGGGTATGAAACCACCTCAAAGTTATCCTTTCTGTCCTATCTATTCAAGAGTTCGTAGTAAAATAACATAAAGCTATTCTTTCCACTCGATCCATCATAGAGTTCATACTAGAATAACACCTTAAGACACAAATCAACCAAAACCCTAATGTCACCTAGATACTCCATTGTCATCTCAAGTATCCGTGGGCATGATTATACGATATGCATCACACAATCTCAGATTCATCCAACCAACATAAAAGTACTTCAAAGAATGCCCCAAAGTTTCTACCGGAGAGTCAAGAACGTGTGCCAACCCCTATGCATAGGTTCCCAAGTGTCACGAAACCCGCAAGTTGATCACCAAAACATACATCAAGTGGATCAATAGAATAACCCATTGTCACCACGGTTATCCCACGCAAGACATACATCAAGTGTTCATAAAAGACTCAATCCGATAAGATAACTTCAAAGGGGAAACTCAATTCATCACAAGAGAGTAGAGGGGGAGAAACATCATAAGATCCAACTACAATAGCAAAGCTCAGGATACATCAAGATCGTGCCATAGAGGAACACGAGAGTGAACACGAGAGAGAGAGAGAGAGAGATCAAACACATAGCTACTGGTACATACCCTCAGCCCCGAGGGTGAACTACTCCCTCCTCGTCATGGATAGCGCCGGGATCATGAAGATGGCCACCGGTGATGGGATCCCCCTCCAGCAGGGCGCCGAAATGGGCTCCCGAGATGTTTTTGGTGGATACAGAGGCTTGCGGCGGTGGAACTCCCGATCTATCTTCTGTTTTGGAAGTTTTAGGGTACGTAGGTATATATGGGTGCAGGGGGTACGTCGGTGGTCCTCCGGGCTGCTCACGAGGTAGGGGGGTGCGCCCGGGGGGGGGGGGCTCCACCCTCGTGGGCAGCCCGGGACTCCCATGGCATGCACTCCAAGCCCATCTGGTTGGTTTTCTTCCAAAATTAACTTCTCCAGTTGATTTCGTTCCTTTTTGACTCCGTCTGATATTCCTTTTCCTCAAAACACTGAAATAGGCGTAAAACAGCAAATCTGGGCTGGGCCTCCGGTTAATAGGTTAGTCCCAAAAATAATATAAAAGTGGATAATAAAGCCCAATATTGCCTAAAATAGTAGATAAAGTAGCATGGAGCAATCAAAAATTATAGATACGTTGGAGACGTATCATGGAGTCATGCTATGCCTGTGAAATATGCGTTAGCATCATCATGCACAGGCCTCCGCGCCCGCTTGCTGTTAAACGCGTGCACGCAAGCCGTCACCCGTGCAGTTCAATCCACATCAACTCGTGGAGACCGCGTCCACGATTGATTCGCCGCCCGCATGGCTTACCGTGCGTGTGATTAGCTCGCGACCGCGCCAGCTTACAACACCGTGGCCGTCTCTCGCGACCGCGCCGGCTTTCAATGCCGTGGCCGTCTCTCGCGACCGCGAAGGCTTACAATGCCGTGGCCGTCTCTCGCGACCGCGAAGGCTTACAACACCGTGGCCGTCTCTCACGACCACGCTGGCCTACAACAAGGAGGACGACTCACCCGTCCGCACCGGCTTACAAACGCTGCGGCTGATTCATCTGTCTGCTCCCGCGGCCGACTCACCCATGAGTGATTTCAAGCTAACCTAGTGATCATCAACTTCATGGCGGATTATTTTTGGCCTGACACATCAGGTGATATCCATTTTAAATATATTTTGTTGGCACATATTAATTTTGTCAAAGAGCAGTCTATCTTTGCCTTGGTCTGCAATATTGTTGGTGCAAGACAATTGTTCACTACATCAAAATGACGTGGTTGACTCGCATGCGCCGGTTTATAGCACCGCGGCTGATTCATCCGTCTGAGCCGCCTCTGATGCGGCGGTCGTCTTTACTGATCGTCTCTCGCGGCCTGGTCTACATCAACACACCGGGCCACCCTTTTCTGGATGAGTTGTTTATTGAGTATGAGTAAGTCACTACTTGGGAAGCCCGGTTTTTTCTTCCAACAAATTGGAGGCAAATTATCATGTATTATCAGCCGCCGTCTGCACTGGATGGCTCAATGGGCAGGCGCACAAGTCGCCGCCACTACGGTTTGGTTAACTTCAAACAGCCAGTTGGAAGGAACCATTGGCCGAGCTGTTGACACGGCTCATACGGGATCATTTATAACCCGCCACAGTCACCTCAACCTTCTGTGGATTCATATCACGTTATCAACGCAAATGATATACGCCTTCTGCTATGGTCAAATATGGAGAATCTCAAGCCAACTCTTCGAGTCATCTTGAGACTCGGGGGCTACAATGGTATGGCTCGGCAAAATTAGCCGGTTTCAATGAATTCAAGAACTCCGGGTCATTGAAGGGAAGATAACCCCGGCCTTGGAGGCTACTGCTTTATTGGAAAATATTTAAAAGTCATCAAAAAAAATTTCCGGCTCAAAATGAAGATTCTGGTTTAAAATACAGCTCAAGAGACATCTCTCTCCCGCAAAGCTTTGAAGCTCTCAAAACCGGTTCAACATCCGGCTCAAGGTAAATTTGTCCCTTACAAATCTTTGAGGATCTCAATATCCGGTTTAAGAATTTCCGGTTCAAAAAGAATTAATCTCTCGCAAGTTCGAGATCTCAGACAAATTAATGGTTACCAAAGAGAACTTGCTGTCATGATGCACGGTTCAAAACATGGGTATCCTGACTTACGGCTTATCTTATATGGTCACTTGAGGGCTTCTTGTTCAAACATAGGTCGTATTCGAACCAAAGAGAACATAGCTGTCGATACCCTTTTGATTAGCAAACTGCTGAACCTACTTGGGGGCTTCTTGATCGTATCCGAATCATAGCTCAACCCCTTTGGGAATCAACGTGGACCGTATTCAAATCAGCGTTGCTAAACAACTCTTAAGGTCACTTGGGGGCTTCCTATTCAAACATGGGTCGTATTCGAACCAAAGAGAACATAGCTGTCGATACCCACTTTGATCGGCATCGCCAACGCCACTGGGGGCTATATGATCGTATTCGAATCTTAGCTTAACCCCTTTGGAATGATTTACTGATCGTATTCGAATCAGAAGCCTCAAAAATTCTATCTATTTTTATACAATCGCAAGTATTTGAGTTGTCACAAATATCATATGTGCCGGCTCTTACAAAATTGAGTTATCAACTTCACTGTCCGGGTCACATAAACCGACGGTATCATTCAAAGGATCATAGGGATCTTGTGATCTACTTGTGTGCAGGATAAGACTATATTTGGGTGGTTACCCGCCCTGGCTTTTGACATTAAGTCACCAGGGAATATGTTGTTTAAACTCTGTGCAGGACCTACAGAGCTATGGCTTACATAAATGATCAAGTTCAAGCCCATCATCAAAGATTGAAATTGATGTCTCAAAAGGGTTATTAATTTTTGATTTTCTCAAAGGCTATATGCCACCGGGTTACAATGAATGCGCATCGGCCAAGAGCCGCCAGGTATTTAAACTCCGGATTTAGTTGTCAACCGGTGAGGTATTCAAATCTTTAATAGTCAGAACTGGCTGGATTTTCATGATGATATTGAATGATTGAGGTTTTCATACCGGATTATATTGTTCGAATCTTAAATAGCCAACATGGCTGGATTTCTATTGTGATTATCAATAACCAGTGTTATGATTGAGGTTTTCAAAGTTGCTTCAGCGCAATGGCTATTATTTAATCAATGGATATGATTTATTCTACAATGAAAGGAATAGTCCCGAGTCGCTGCAGGCTTACGACCCGGCACTTGAGGGCTACATTATTCAAATTGAGATTACATCAAATATACAAGTCCCATGTCACTGCCAGCATGCACCATGGCACTTGGGAGCTAATGCAAAGTCAATTTTTGCTCAACTTATTGAAGACCCGACTCATCACATTTTAAATGAGCCGGCCCTTGGGGGCTACCAATTGCTCCTATCGAAAATTCAAGGTACACAAGCCTCAATCCAGTACATTAAGAGATCCACTACTCAGTTGGTAAAGTACAAAACTCTTAACCTTAAGGACGTGGGTTCAAGCCCCATGGTGGAGATTACATCATATGCTGTTATTATTAATGAATTATTTACAAAGTCCCCGCTCATTATTGCATAATGACCCGACCCTTGGGGGCTACACTGGTTGAAGTTTTTATGAGCATATGGCAATTACAAGTCCCAGGTTTCTGCAAGCATGACAACCCGGCACTTGGGGGCTACATATGTGGAATATTCAGTTTATGACTAATGATTGAGATGAATAACCCGGATTTCTTCATGGTTGCAACACTTATATTGAAGCAAGTCTTAAGTTATCACTATGTTCTCCTCTTAAGACTTGGGGGCTACAGGTATTATGCATATAAAGAAGGAACATCTTCAAATTCTCAGCTTTGAGTAAATTAGGAAGATCAATTACATGACCCGGTGTCAACAACAATTATGGCTCGACATCATCAATCTTTTATAACCCGGTGATTTTGGAAATTATAACTCGACAAGATCTACATCTTTAAGCCGGTTGAAAATCAGATGAGTATTTCAAGACCTATATTTTTCGAGCCGGCGCTTTGGAAGCTGACTCAAATGGATTATTTGTTTACAATATTTCTTCTACAAGCAAATTGATTGTGAAGCTGGTCTATTGACCCGGATTTTCTAGAAGAAGGAAATGACAAGGACTTAAGGATGTTCAGGTGCCGGTTTACAAGAATTATTTACCCGGAGCACAACCTGTCAAATTTGTTCTTGTGTTTATTTTGCAGCATAAGTTTACCGTGGATAAATTCAAGCTAAACTGGGGGGCTAATGTCGGGGATATACCCCGCCACTACTAGGAAACGGGCTATAGATGGAATTGACACTAATGGCGCACCAGACATGTGGTGCGCCATTAGTATATTCTAATGGCGCACCACCTTCTGATGCGCCATTAGTGTTGAAACTACTAATGGCGCACCCTTCCCACGGTGCGCCATTAGTACCAATTTTTTTTTGAACTAGTGCGCCTGTCCAAACATACTAATGGCGCATCCACTGGTGGTGCACCATTACTAGTTGTAACTAGTAATGGCGCACCAGCCAGTAGGTGCGCCACTAATGTTAATTTTTATTATTATTGTTTTTATTCCTTTTTTTTTGCAAAAGTACTAATGGCGCACTCGCACGCGGTGCGCCATTACTAGTTCAAACTAGTAATGGCGCACCGTGGCAGAGTGCGCCATTAGTGTGTTTTTTTTGCAAAACTACTAATGGCGCACCACCAGGGGGTGCGCCATTAGTAACCTGGATTACTAATGGCGCATTTGTTGCTGGTGCGCCATTAGTAAGTGGGCAGCAACAAGATATTTTGGACAGCCTCTCCTCCCACACTCACTTTCTCCCCACTTCATTCTCTCCACCGCCTCCTCCTTGTCTCGGGTGCCTCCTCTTTTTCACCTCATTTCCACCATAGATTCATTCAAATTAAGTGGTTAAGTTACCTTGTTTTGCTAGGTAAGTAAGGGGGGAAGCTATATTTATGTTGTTCTCCCTACAACAATGTGCACATGCACTTTTTATGGCCTAGCTAGATCTATGTATGTTCGTGGTGTTGCATA
>NC_041385.1:270502987-270510623 GCF_002162155.2 Triticum dicoccoides | reverse complement strand
GGGGGGCGAGAAGACGAAGAATCCCCAGGAGATGATCACGACGGTGATGCTGTACACAGTCATCATGTAGAAGATGCAGGGCATGATGATGATGCCGGCGGAGCAGACGACGCTGGACCATCGATGGGCTGGGTGCAGGACCCTCATATTCAAGAGCTGCTTCTCAAGCAGACGGATAACGCAAGAGCTGCCGCCCGAGAGAAAGCCAAGATGGATCAACTTGAGTTAGACGCGGTTACTCCATTGTATGAAGGATGCAGGCCCGAGGATACCCGCCCGAAAGTAACGCTCATGGCTCTGGAGATGAAGGTAAAACACAAAATGACCGACGCATGCTTCGACGAGAACATGTCATTCTGGCACGAACGTCTTCCCAAGGGGAACAAGTGCCCGACCAGTTTGGAGGAGGCAAAGAAAATCGTGTGTCCTCTGGATTTACCGCACGTGAAATACCATGTGTGCATGAACAATTGCATCATTTATCGGGACGAGCACGCGGAGTCTACCATATGTCCGGTGTGCGGTGTCACTCGATACAAGAAGAGGAAGAAAGCTCCTTGAAAAGTGGTGTGGTACTTTCCGATCACTCCTCGTCTGCAGCGGTATTTCGCGGACCCTAAGGTAGCAAAGCTCCTGCGTTGGCACGCGGATAGGGAGGAGAAGAAGCAAGAAGATGACGCAAATGATCCGGAGATAGATAAAAAAGACAAGATGCTGAGTCACCCTAAGGATGCGAGCCAGTGGCAAGTGTTGAACTTCGAATACCCAGAATTTGGGAACGATCCAAGGAACATCGTGCTGGGCGCGAGCACCGATGGAGTCAATCTGTTTGGCAGCCAGAGAAGCACACATAGCACCTGGCCTGTGTTTATGTGGATGTACAACCTTCCCCCTGGTTGTGCATGAAGAGGAAGTACATTCACATGAGTATGCTAATTGAAGGGCCGAAACAACCAGGGAATGACATCAATCTGTATCTGGGGCTGCTGAAAGAGGAGCTTGACACGCTGTGGAAAATGCCAGCCAATATGTGGGACGCCGCAGAGAAAGAATATTTCCCTATGAGAGCCGCACTGCTCACGACGGTGCACGACTATCTCGGTTACAGATATCTTGCGGGGCAGGTAGTCCACGGATTTTCTGGATGCGTAAGGTGCATGGATGACACAATGTATCGCCAGCTAGATAGAGATCCCGGGTCTTCGAAAACCGTGTTCATGGGACATCGAAGGTGGCTTCGCGACGATGACCCGTGGAGGAAACGCAAGGATCTGTTCGATGGTGAAACCGAACCCCGAAAACGCCTGTGTACGAGGAGCGGCGAGGAAATAGACAAGCTGTTGAAAAATTGGAAAGACTGCCCACTGCCGGGAAAGAAGCAAAAGGCGCCAGAGCCGGGAAAGAAGCGAAAGGCGCCAGAGCCGCTGCTGAAGGTATGGAAAACGAGGTCTGTTTTCTGGGACTTGCCGTACTGGAAGATCCACCGTGTGCCTCACAGCCTTGATGTCATGCATATCACGAAGAACGTGTGCGAGAGTCTGCTTGGTACCCTGCTCAACATGCCAGAGAGGACCAAAGATGGACCGAAAGCAAGGGCAGACTTGAAATCAATGGGCATCAGGCAGGAGCTTCACGCTATATATGATGATGATGATGATGATGAGGCGAAGTAGGACACAGAAAGTCGTCGCAAAGGCAAAAAGGCCAAGAAGACCGGAATTTGCGCCACCTCCTCTTCATGAAGCTGCACGAACGATACAAGTTCCCCGCTGAATTTGCAAACACAAGCCTCAAAGGGAATAAAGTGAACAATGCTGCCCTCACGAAGATGAGCAAGGCCCTGTCTACTTGGAAAAGCAATGTGAAGAAAATGATCGAGAAAGGTGAGAGTTATCAGAAGATCAAGGAGAAAAATGCTTCGATCACCGAAGATGACTACAACGACTTCAAGATCAATTGCTCGAGCACCGCAAGCTCCCAATCAAGTGAGTGGGGGAAACAAATGCGGGAGCTGAACATAGGGGAACACACACTCGGTCCCGGCGGTTACAGAGTGGCGGAGCCTATATGGGACAAGGAGGAGGCGGACCGTGCCGAGCAAGGCCTACTGCCCCTCTTCGAGAAATACATCGGTAACAAGCAGACCAGGAACTTTGTCAGGGCCCGGTACAAGAAGGACCCGAAAACAAAGGAGCTTACCACGGATCCGAAGACCAGGCAGCTTGAGCTTGTTCTGGTAAGGAATACACCCCCGCGTAATTAGCTCCATATGGTTGCATTCTAATTAATGAAGCCAAATTTCTAAATGGTTCACATTCCTTCCGCAGGCGACTGAAAGCAGTAGCGCGGGGTCGACTAAGAGCAACCCTTGGGACACCACTCTAAATAGGGCGTTGAATGTAATGAAGAACAAGGATAAGCTCAGTAAGCCGACGTCAGCTGGTCGTGTGGCCGGCAAAGGCTTGTCGACAAAATGGGGGTCATACTATACCGCTGGTGTGCGGAAGGAGAAAAAGACCAGCTCGGAAAGCCAGGCGCGAGAGGTTCAAGAACTCAAGGCACAGGTGGCGCGGATTCCGGAGATTGTCCAAGAGCAAGTGGAACAACGACTCAGAGCGACGATCACCGCCCCTGTGCCTACCTTGATCTCGGGGTTGAGTGCGTGGATTGCGGGCGGCCAATAGGGGCCGCCCCCGATTCCTAGCTTCACGGCCAGCAACTCGCATAATGCGATGGCGGGGCCATTGGTGCCTCCGGCGGAGGCGGCATTGGTGTCTCCGACGCCGGCACGGGAGCTTAATGCACCCGAGTGTACGCCGACCGGCACCTCTTCAGCAAGCGGCCCCTCCGTCAACTGCACGCCCGCCGTTGGTGGTGCGTCGACATTAGCCGAGCTCGACGCCATCATCACGGTAACTAATTAAGCCTCTCTCGGCCGAGGACTTCATCTCCTTGCCTTTGACTGGGCATCCCTGACGCCCTACATGTTTTCGCAAGGCGCCGCCGACGTTCCGTGCACTCTCCTCCACTTCGTGAACAACGAGTTGGTCGATGTCGCCAAGGGCAAAATCGTTCAACAGGGCAACCCCTTATTCCACGGTACCCAGATGCCACCCAACTTGTTTAGGGTTCAACTGGTTCGGGTGCTGCCAGGCTGCGACGACTTGTTACCTCCAATTCGACCCGTCGGGGCCGACGATGAAGACGTGATGACCCTCAGCGCCTGCCTGAGCTGGCCCCTGCTTTGGCCGAAGAGCCAGATTCGTTTGGGGGCGGGGGACACCACCCCAAAGATAACACCGCCAGTCGTGCCGGCGCCAAGTCGGCCCCATGGCAAGACCGCCGTAACGGTGCCGGACATCCCTATGCCACTGGATCCAAACATGCATATGGCACAGGATCAGAACGACGACGACGACGACGATGATACATTTGGCAACGTTGATCAGTACTTTGCCGATCATGGGTACGATGGCGACGTCATGGGGCCTCCTTCTCAAGAACCAAACCCAACAAAAGACGTGTGCGATCTAGCTGGTACCGCGGAGAAGCCAAGTTGCAACAGGCGCCGTCTGGCGTTCAGCTCTCAGGAGACGCCTCCAGCTGCCGACTTCACCGAGCCTCAGATACGCGAGGTGCGAAATATTATCAGCCCCAACACACTCAAGAAGGCGGTCTGTGAGCAGAACTCGGTCCCATTACAGGAGAAGAAGAAGGCACGCAAAAGAAAGACTAAGAAGGGTGCGAGCCAGCCGACACCGAGTACGATCCGTGCTCAGGACGGGCCACCTTCACCGCAGGATATCTCGAGGAGGGTGCATGTGGCGGGTAGGGCGATGCTACTGACAAATATGCTCAATGCTGCAACCGGTGCTATGCGGAGTCTGCATGACAGTGTTCTTGCTTTGGAGAAGCGGCGTCTTAGAGAGAAGGATGTGGCATACCCGGTTTTCGCGGCCAAGGTGCCAGAGGGCAAGGGCTTTGTGGATAACTCCATCGGGCGTACGATCGTCCTGCTTTTGATGACATCCACGCTATGTTGAACCTTCATCCGCTGCACTACACCTTCGTTCGGCTATTTTCGCTGAGTATGGAGATGCGGATCATTCGCGACAAGACCCCGGACATCGTGATAGTCGACCCCTTCTACATGCGTGCCAAGATCTTGGGCAGCGCTGGGGACCGGCAAGTCGCGAGTTCTTACCTCGAAGGCGTCATTCTGGCAAACCAAGATAAGGATAACTTCCTCGTGCCTTACTTTCCTGAGTAAGTCCTCCCCTCAACCGGCCCGTAACATATGAATTCTTAAATTTCGATCGTTTTTCTTTTAACATTCCGTGTTTTCTGCAGTGACACACGTTGCACGCTCATCCTCCTAAGCCCCAAATATTCCATGGCCACATATTTCGACCCGGACCGTCAGTCGAACGTAGACTACACAAATGTCAAGAAGGTTCTTGATGATGTTCTCCCCGGCTACGCCAAATCTGGAGGCACCTTCACTAGGCCTATTCGTAAGTACGGCAAGCACGTGTTCTCCCACAATACGATGTTCTGATGCGTCAAGCAGCCGCCTGGCGGTCAGAAGGGTGCCTACTACGCCATCCATCACATGCGGGCGATCGTACGGGACCATCATCAACTTCTGCTACCGAGTAAACTCAAAGATTGGGCAAAGAGCGTGTCGGCAATCCAGGACGCGGACCTCCGACAAGAATTCTTTCGCATCCAGTCGGAGTTTGCGGAAATCATCCATCAAGATGTCCTTCGTACCTCGGGGCAGTTCTACCTCAACAATCAACCGTCCAACAGTGACATCGACACAATGCTACAAATGCAGGCTGATAACGACCGTTACTTCATGACTCCCACGATAGACGGCGGCTTCATCCACGCTCCGGTCCCTTTAGTCGAGTCGAAAGCAGTGATGCTGTGTCTAGTTCTGAAACATCGATTGGCTCATGTTGTAATTAAACTTTAATGAACTTGTAGTATGTCTCTTTGGTTTCGAGAGTCGTTCAACTTAGATGTAATCGATGCTATTAATGTCTTGCTTTTCTCTTCCGATCGTTCTGTTGCATACTTATATATTGCTTATGTATTGTCTGTGAATTGGTACTAACGTTTCGTTTGGCTAGTGCATAGCGATGCCGACGTATGTCATGTACAAGGGTAAGGTTCCCGGAGTCTACGATGACTGGGAGGAGTGTCGGAGACAGGTTCACCGATTCAGCGGTAACAATTACAAAGGGTACACCACTAGGGCCGAGGCCGAATCTAGATACGCCCGCTATCTAGCGGGAGAGGGGAGGGAGCGTTGGAGGAACCGGATGAAGACGAGTTTCATCGTGATGATGCTCATCGTGATGACCGCAGCTCTCTTCTATGTGATGGTAGTTTAGATGATCGATATCGACTTGTAATGTGAAGACAAACTCGCTACTCGCGGTCTCGAGACTTGTAATATAATGTTCTATCTTTGTTCGGTCTTTTCAATTCGGAGACTAATATGATGAATTGTATTCGGAGACTAATATGATGAATTGTATTCAAAGACTAATCTTCTATTGTATTCGATGAATCTGTTGTTGATGTGTGCTGTCTATATTTTGTCAAATTATACATTTTGTAACCTGTGCAAAAAATAGAAAATAAAAAATAAAAAAACCTAATATTCATACTAATGGCGCATCACATGACAGTGCGCCATTAGTATGACAGTGCATACTAATGGCGCATCACTGGGTAGTGCGCCATTAGTATGCCACGATTACTAATGGCGCATCCAGTGGCGGTGCGCCATTAGTATGCCAAAGCACCTGGGTATACATGGCCCCTGGGAGGCATACTAATGGCGCACCCTGGCCTATACTAATGGTGCACCCGCGGTGCGCCATTAGTATACCAGATACTAATGGCGCACCAGGTGGTGCGCCATTAGTAAAAATTACTAATGGCGTGCTATTAATGGCGCACCACAGATGCGCCATTAGTGGCCATATTAGGTGCGCCATTAGTAGGGGTTTTTCTAGTAGTGCGCGGTGTAACCCGGCCGAAAGTATAACCCGGCCGGACTTGGTGACTCACTAATGACCCGCCCTGGCTGGACGACACACTAAGTGACCCGCCCGATCCTGGCGACTTATGGGTGACCTAGCAGGCGGATCAGAGGAGCGACAAGACCCAGGGGCCCAGGAGGCTCAAGGCCCAGAAGGCCGGCTTACGTTATGGTAGGCCTGCTTAAGAGGAAAAGCGTGAGGAATATCTTCCTTACAAGGAATCAAGACCCGGACTTGTATCCGACTTGTAGTAGAAGATAGGCTAGTCCTAATCCTATTTGGACTCCACATGTAACCCGCCCCTCTAACTTATATAAGGAGGGGCAGGGCACCCCAAAGGCAGCAAGAAACAATCTCTAGGGCTAGACACAACTAGAGGAGAGCCGGTTTACGGCGACTCCCTCGTGATGATAATGAGATCTAGCCTCAAACAACATGTAGGTTTTTTATCAGATGATGTTTCCCGTGGCCCGAAGCTGTCTAAACCCTTGTCTTGTGTTGCGTCTCTCGATTCCACTCAACCCCTCTCAAGCTACCACATAGATGCGTTGGCCTCGCTACTAAGTCCTCACACTAAGGACATCTGACGTGTTAATTCCACGACACCCCCCCTCTAGTCAACTATATCGATCCTTTCAGATGGCCATAAGTTTCCCATGTTTGATGTTTTCTTTTTTTACGTTTTCAAAATCGGTCGATGCTGGTGAGAATGGCATCGCCTGTCCGGTAGTCTCCGACACTTATATTTCGTCATATATGTGATGTTACCATTTTACTTTGTTCTTTTTTGGTTCTGTAAGATTAAGATCTATACTTAGCCATATGTTTAATCTGATGTTATTCATGCATATGATGTCGATTTGATTTTAGGAAAAGTTTTTCATGTTGAATGTTTTCTTCCTTTGTCAAATCTTTGTGGTTTTACAATGTATTTGCGCTTGCTCAAACATAAAGTTACTAAAAATGCAATTTCAACGCGCACATGGTTTGAGGTGGGACTCTACACCAAAACTTTTAGTGAGTACTACATTGGTCTGACTGCTGAAATATCACGTTTTGGAAAAAAGGCAAAATGTTTTACGACCGAGGCATGGAAAGTCTAGACCAAATAATGTAGTTTACAATTTCCCTATTTTGTTAGATCAGCTAAGGTATTGATTTGTTGCTTCATGTCAGCGATGTATGTAATCAGAATTAGGAGAGCATGCAAGTATACATATATTGCAATTCCCAAACTTAGAAAATAAGGATGCCCAAACCTACAAATTTGTAATTAACATTTAGCACTACATGTTGCCACTGGGTCATTTTGACATGTAATGTGCTTATACAAATATTTTTTTAACTCAGATTTGTCAACATGATAACCATATTTTCAACTAAAAAAAAGCTTCCTTAACTGGTCTATACATGTTATACAAATATGTTTTTTTTTCAAACTCAGATTTCTTAGTGTGATAAACATATTTTCAATAGAGCATGATTTAACACATGGGCTTTCCACTACCAATATTGAATATGTCCTTGCAAAATGAAACTATTTTCATCGACAACATGGCTTTAGTGGGTCTCTTCGT
>NC_041385.1:270363185-270502710 GCF_002162155.2 Triticum dicoccoides | reverse complement strand
GCCCATAACCAAGCGAGTGAGAGTGTCCAAGAACAACCATTGCATGCATATGTTCCAAACATATTTATGGAGGTGCGTGATACATGTATATGTGTTGAATACCTAATGCACAACATTGATGTGGTGCATGCGTTCAAAATCGGACAGGTCCCCACACAGAGCAAGAGGTTCATGACGTGTCGTGTGCTCGCCCCCCACCCCTTCGATCCAATGGGATGGATTCATGTGTACACATGCACTATTATATATGTAATCTCACATCATGACCTATATCTCGAGACAAACAAAAAATTAATCCCCTCCTAAGTCAAAACAACTAACCTCCCTCGTTGTCGGTGAAAGTGATGGACCAAGCGGGCCAATAGATGGAAGCATCGCCGATAACCGCGTGGGTGAGTGCCATAGGACAACTACCATCGCTTGCATGTGTGCCAAAACATATATATGGAGAGGTGTGTAGTTGTGATGTTTTGAATACCTAATGCACAACCTTTGATGTGGCATCTGCCTCAAAAACCACAAAGTCCCAACACAGAGTGAGGTTCATGTGTGACACTTAGTATATGTTGGTCCCATCCCCACTTTGACACGTACTATATATTGAAGGAAATATGCCTTAGAGGCAATAATAAAGTTATTATTTATTTCCTTATTTCATGATAAATGTTTATTATTCATGCTAGAATTGTATTAACCAGAAACTTAGTACATGTGTGAATACATAGACAAAACATATTGTCCCTAGTATGCCTCTACTTGACTAGCTCGTTAATCAAAGATGGTTATGTTTCCTAACCATAGACATGTGTTGTCATTTGATGAACGGGGTCACATCATTAGGAGAATGATGTGATGGGCATGACTCATCAGTTAGCTTAGCATTATGATCGTTACAGTTTCATCGCTACTGCTTTCTTCATGACTTATACATGTTCCTCAGACTATGAGATTATGCAACTCCCGAATACCAGAGGAACACTTTGTGTGCTACCAAACATCACAACATAAATGGGTGATTATAAAGGTGCTCTACAGGTGTCTCCGAAGGTGTTTGTTGGGTTGGCATAGATCGAGATTAGGATTTGTCACTCCATGTTTCGGAGAGGTATCTCTGGGCCCTCTCGGTAATACTCATCACTATAAGCCTTGCAAGCATTGTGACTAATGAGTTAGTTGCAGGATGAAGTATTATGGAACGAGTAAAGAGACTTGCCGGTAACGGGATTGAACTAGGTATGATGATACCGACGATCGAATCTCGGGTAAGTAACATACCGATGACAAAGGGAACAACGTATGTTGTTATGCGGTTTGACCGATAAAGATCTTCATAGAATATGTAGGAAGAAATATGAGCATCTAGGTTCCGCTATTGGTTATTGATCGGAGATGTGTCTTGGTCATGTCTACATAGTTCTCGAACCCGTAGGGTCCGCACGCTTAACGTTCGATGACGATATATATTATGAGTTATGTGTTTTTGATGACCGAAGTTTGTTCAGAGTCCCGGATGAGATCATGGACATGATGAGGAGTCTCAAAATGGTCGAGACATAAAGATTGATATATTGGACGACTATATTCGGACACCAGAAGTGTTTCGTAGAAGTTTCGGATAAAACCGGAGTGCCGGAGGGTTACCGGAATTCCCTCGGGGGAACTAATGGGCCTCATGGGCCTTAGTGGAGAGAGAGAGAGAGAGGGGTGGCCAGGGCAGGCCACGCGCCCCTCCCCCTTGGGTCCGAATTGGACTAGGGAAGGGGGGGAGGCGACGCCCCCCTTTCCTTCTCCCTCTCCCTCTTCTTCCTTCCCCCTCTCTTCCTCTTGGTGGAATCCTACTAGGACTAGTAGTCCTAGTAGGACTCCCCTTGTGGGGAGCGCCCTAGGAGGGCTGGCCGGCCTCCCCTTGCTCCTTTATATAAGGGGGCAGGGGGGCACCCTATAACACACAATTTTCTCTCCCAACCATGTGCGGTGCCCCCCTCCACAATTACACACCTCGATCATACCATCGTAGTGCTTAGGCGAAGCACTGCGCCGGTAGCATCATCATCACCATCGCCACGCCGTCGTGCTGACGGAACTCACCCTCATCCTCAACTGGATCAAGAGCATGACGGGCGTCATCGAGCTGAACATGTGCTAAATGCGGAGGTACCATACGTTCGGTACTTGATCGGTTGGATCACGAAGAAGTTCGACTACATCAACCGCGTTATTGAAACGCTTCCGCTTTTGGTCTACGAGGGTACATGGACACACTCTCCCTCTTGTTGCCATGCATCACCTAGATAGATCTTGCATGATCGCAGGATTTTTTTTGAAATTACCCGTTCCCTAACAGTAGTATCCGAGCCAGGTCTATGCGTAGATGTTATATGCACGAGTAGAACACAAAGAGTTGTGGGCGAGAATAGTGATACTGCTTACCACCAACGTCTTACTTTGATTTGGCGGTATTGTTGGATGAAGCGGCCCGAACCGGCATTACATGACCGCGTTCATGAGACTGGTTCTACCGACGTGCTTTTGCACAAAGGTGGCTGGCGGGTGTCTATTTCTCCAACTTTAGTTGAATCAAGTTTGACTACGGCCGGTCCTTGTCGAAGGTTAAAACAACACACTTGACGAAATATCGTTGTGGTTTTTATGCATAGGTAATAACGGTTGTTGCTAGAAGCCTGTAGCAGCCACCTAAAACTTGCAACAACAAAGTAGAGGACATCTAACTTGTTTTTGCAGGGCTTGCTGTGATGTGATATGGTCAAGGCATGATGTGATATAAATTGTTGTATGAGATGATCATGTTTTGTAACAGAGTTATTGGCAACTGGCAGGAGCCATATGGTTCCCGCTTTATTGTATGGAATGCAATCGCCATGTAATTGTTTTACTTTATCTCTAAGCAGTAGCAATTGTCGTAGTAACAATAGTTGGCGAGACGACAATGATGCTATGATGGAGATCAAGGTGTCGCGCCGGTGACGATGGAGATCATGATGATGCTTCGGTGATGGAGATCATGAGCACAAGATGATGATGGCCATATCATGTCACATATTTTGATTGCATGTGATGTTTATCTTTTATGCATCTTATTTTGCTTAGTACGGCGATAGCATTATAAGGTGATCCCTTACTAAATTTCAAGGTACAAGTGTTCTCCCTGAGTATGCACTGTTGCTACAGTTCGTCATGCCGAGACACCATGTGATGATCGGGTGTGATAAGATCTACGTTCACATACAACAGGTGCAAGCCAGTTTTGCACACGCAGAATACTCGGGTTAAACTTGACGAGCCTAGCATATGCAGATATGGCCTCGGAACACTGAGACCGAAAGGTCGAACGTGAATCATATAGAAGATATGATCAACATAGTGATGTTCACCATTCAAAGCTACTCCATCTCACGTGATGATCGGACATGGTTTAGTTGATTTGGATCACGTGATCATTTAGATGACTAGAGGGATGTCTATCTAAGTGGGAGTTCTTAAGTAATATGATTAATTGAACTTTAATTTATCATGAACTTAGTCCTGATAGTTATTTTGCATGTCTATGTTATTGTAGATCAGTGGCTCGTGCTACCGTTCCTTTGAATTTTAATGCGTTCCTAGACAAAGCTAAGTTGAAAGATGATGGCAACAAATACACGGACTGGGTCCATAACTTGAGGATTATCCTCATTGCTGCACAGAATAATTACATCCTGGAAGCACCGTTGGGTGCCAGGCCTGCTGCAGATGCTACTGGTGATGTTAAGAACATCTGGCAGAGCAAAGCTGATGACTACTCGATAGTTCAGTGTGCCATGCTTTACGGCTTAGAATCGGGACTTCAAAGACGCTTTGAACGTCATGGAGCATATGAGATGTTCCAAGAGTTGAAGTTAATATTTCAAGCAAATGCCCGAGTTGAGAGATATGAAGTCTCCAACAAGTTCTACAACTACGAATTGGAGGAGAATAGTTCTGTCAGTGAACACATACTCAGAATGTCTGGGTACCATAACCACTTGACTCAACTGGGAGTTGATCTTCCTGTTGATAGTGTCATTGACAGAGTTCTTCAATCACTGCCACCAAGCTGTAAAGGCTTCCTGATGAACTATAATATGCAAGGGATGAACAAGACTATTCCCGAGCTCTTCGCGATGCTAAAGGCTGCGAGGTAGAAATCAAGAAGGAGCATCAAGTGTTGATGGTCAACAAGACCACTGATTTCAAGAAAAAAGGCAAAGGGAAGAAGGGTAACTTCAAGAAGAACGGCAAGAAAGTTGCTGCTCAAGAAAAGAAATCCAAGTCTGGACCTACGCCTGAAACTGAGTGCTTCTACTCCAAAGCGGAACTGCCCCAAGTATTTGGCGGATAAGAAGGATGGCAAAGTGAAAGGTATATTTGATATACATGTTATTGATGCGTACCTTACTAATGCTCGTAGTAGCGCCTGGGTATTTGGTACTGGTTCTGTTTCTCATATTTGCAATACGAAATAGGGGCTACAGATTAAATGAAGATTGGCTAAGGACGAGGTGACGATGCACGTGGGAAATGGTTCCAAGGTCGATGTGATCGCCGTCGGCATGCTACCTCTACATCTACCTTCGGGATTAGTTTAGACCTGAATAATTGTTATTTGGTGTCAGCGTTGAGCATGAACATTATATTTGGATCTTGTTTGATGCGAGACAGTTATTCATTTAAATCAGAGAATAATGCTTGTTCTATTTATATGAGTAATATCTTTTATGGTCATGCACCCTTGATGAGTGGTCTATTTTTGTTGAATCTTGATAGTGATGATACACATATTCATAATATTGGAGCCAAAAGATGCAAAGTTGATAATGATAGTGCAACTTATTTGTGGCACTTCCGTTCGGGTCATATCGGTGTAAAGCGCATGAAGAAACTCCATGTTGATGGACTTTTGGAATCACTTGATTATGAATCACTTGGTGCTTGCGAACCGTGCCTCATGGGCAACATGACTAAAACTCCATTCTCCGGAACAATGGAACGAGTTACTGACTTATTGGAAATAATACATACTGATGTATGCGACCCAATGAGTGTTGAGGCTTGTGGCGGGTATCATTATTTTCTTACCTTCACAGATGATTTGAGCAGATATGGTTATACTTACTTGATGAAACATAAGTCTGAAACATTTGAAAAGTTCAAAGAATTTAAAAGTGAAGTGGAAAATCATCGTAACAAGAAAATAAATTTTCTACGATCTGATCGTGGAGGAGAATATTTGAGTTACGAGTTTGGTCTTCATTTGAAACAACATGGGATAGTTTCACAACTAACGCCACCTGGAACACCACAACGAAATGGTGTGTCCGAATGTCATAACCGTACTTTATTGGATATGGTGCGATCTATGATGTCTCTTACTGATTTACCGCTATCATTTTGGGGTTATGCTTTAGAGATGGCTGCATTCACTTTAAATAGGGCACCATCAAAATCCTTTGAGATGACGCCTTATGAACTATGGTTTGGCAAGAAAGCAAAGTTGTTGTTTCCTAAAATTTGGGGTTCCGATGCTTATGTGAAAAAGCTTCAACCCGATAAGGTCGAACCCAAATCGGAGAAGTGCGTCTTCATAGGATACCCAAAGCAAACTATTGGGTACACCTTCTATCACAGATTCGAAGGCAAGATATTTGTTGCTAAGAATGGATCCTTTCTAGAGAAGGAGTTTCTCTCGAAAGAAGTGAGTGGGAGGAAAGTAGAACTTGATGAGGTAATTGTACCTTCTCCGTTATTGGAAAGTAGTTCATCACAGAAATCAGTTCCAGTGATTCCTACACCAATTAGTGAGGAAGCTAATGATGATGATCATGAAACTTCAGATCAAGTTACTACCGAACCTCGTAGATCTTCCAGAGTAAGATCCGCACCAGAGTGGTACGGTAATCCTGTTTTGGAAATCATGTTATTAGACCATGGTGAGCCTACTAACTATGAGGAAGCGACGATGAGCCTAGATTCCACGAAATGGCTTGAGGCCATGAAATCTGAGATGGGATCCATGTATGAGAACAAAGTTGTGACTTTGGTGGACTTGCCCGATGATCGACAAGCCATAGAAAATAAATGGATCTTCAAGAAGAGGACCGAAGCAAACGGTAATGTTACTGTTTACAAAGCTCGACTTGTTGCGAAAGGTTTTCGACAAGTTCAAGGAGTTAACTATGATGAGAGTTTCTCTCTCGTAGTGATGCTTAAGTCTGTCCGAATCATGTTAGCAATTGCCGCATTTTATGATTATGAAATTTGGCAGATGTATGTCAAAACTGCATTCCTGAATGGATTTCTGGAAGAAGAGTTGTATGTGATGCAACCAGAAGGTTTTGTCGATCCAAAGGGTGCTAACAAAGTGTGCAAGCTCCAGTGATCCATTTATGGACTGGTGCATGCCTCTCGGAGTTGGAATAAACACTTTGATAGTGTTATCAAAGCATATGGTTTTATACAGACTTTTGGAGAAGCCTGTATTTACAAGAAAGTGAGTGGGAGCTCTGTAGAATTTCTAATATTATATGTGGATGACGTATTGTTGATTGGAAATGATATAGAATTTCTGGATAGCATAAAGGGATACCTGAATAAGAGTTTTTCTATGAAAGACCTCGGAGAAGCTGCTTACATATTGGGCATCAAGATCTATAGAGATAGATCAAGAGGCTTTATTGGACTTTCACAAAGCACATACCTTGATAAATTTTTGAAGAAGTTCAAAATGGATCAGTCAAAGAAAGGGTTCTTGCGTGTGTTACAAGGTGTGAAGTTGAGTCAGACTCAATGCCCGACCACTGCAGAAGATAGAGAGAAAATATAAGTCATTCCCTATGCTTCAGCCATAGGTTCTATCATGTATGCAATGATGTGTACCAGACCTGATGTGTGCCTTATGTAGCGACCAGACCTCAAACGATCTGATCTCTGTGCATCAGTGTCATCCCTGGATCGGTAATGCTGACACACACAATACTTGAAGGATTTATAACAGAGTATCAATCACACACTTATTACATCAAATGTCTCAAAAGAGAACTTATTACGATAAATATGGCTTAAGGCCATCTAAATAACGATAACAGTGGAAGGCTTGGAAGATAAGCGAGTCCATCAACTCCAATGACATCATTGAGTATAAGATCACGACCTAAGGCACCTTACTCGTCCTTTGAAAAGTCTGCAACATGAATGTTGCAACCCAAAACGGGTCAGCACATGTAATATGTTGGCAATGTAACACATAGAGAGTAATGAACAGAATAATGCTATACTACATGCATATATGGCTGGTGGAAAGCTCTATGGTTACAGTTTTGCATAAAGCCAATTTTCCCCTACAACAAACGAATAAATTTTATTTAGCTATCATGGTGGTTGTTAAACATTGAGAAGGTTCACCCAACTCAATCCCAAATTAAGCATCATCAATAAACCCAACAAATTAATTTAAGTAACATGATGAGATTCACATGATAATCCAGGTACTAGATACTCAAAACGTCCACAACCGGGGACATGGCTAACCATGATTAGTTTATACACTCTGCAGAGGTTTGCGCACTTTTCCCCACAAGACTCAATCTCCTCCGTTGGATTTCTTGCACTACATGGTGTTTGAGAAACGGATGACCGAGACATAGTCTTTCAGAAGCGTTTGTACCTTACGATGGGTAGACAGTTACACCTACTTTCCCCTACATCTGCTAGTCTACCACTGTAAGAGTTCACATGACTTAATCAACTATGCTAGAGCCCATAGTAGCTTGCGGCTGCACACGGAAGTTTCTAGCATGAATAATCTCATGATCCCTTTGAGCCTGGGTGGCGGTCCATAGGAGAATCACACGGTACCCTGGGATTTCCAAAAATACAGGCAACACTGGTTTCCCCAGGTGCCTCAATCCACCCAGATGTGTATTAAAGTTGCCAGCTTAAGTAAACCTTTAATTAACAATCTCACATCTGTCATGGATACACTCACCCAATCCATGTCTACAAGCATAGCATAGGAATATAAGCAAACGTAGAAGTAACTCCCAAAGGTTTGATAATAAACCGGTAATAGGTTCTACCTCATCTACTTCCCAAAACCCACATATTAAATAGATCCTACTTATGCAATTGTTTGAGGATTGATCTAATGCAATAAAACTGGGTAGTAAAGAGGTATGATCAAAGTGTTACTTGCCTTGCTGATGATCCGTGAAACCTGGAGACTCGTAGTAGCAAGCGGCACACTCCGGGTACTCTATCGCAAACAAACAAGCATACAATAAGCACTCACCTAATGCACAAGTAAAACTCAAATAACAGATCTAACCAGAAAGTTCAACTTAAGAACTCCGGTTTGCAAAAAGAATCAAATCAAACGAAGCAACGAAAGTCAAACGGCGAAATAAACAAGCTTCGTTTACTAATCCGGACCTAAGTCAAATTTTACAGTAGTAAAAACATGTTTGAGTTGGTTAAATGGAAAGAGGGTTTCGAGACGAAACTATATGCGCTTGAATTGCCTGATTCTGATAAACGAGCGAAAAGTTATACTAGAACGAAAATCGGATCAGAAATCGCAATCGAAAAATAATCGCAAAAAATCCGAGAAAAAAAAATGGACGAGCAGGCTAACGAACGAACGTTCGCTGTTTGCGGCTAAACAAAGAAAACCGTTTATTAAAATGAACGTACGGACAAACATCCGCAAAGTAAATAAACCGGGAAAAAACTAATCCGATCTATTAAAAAAATAAACCAAGGTTTCTAGAAAAAACGCAACGGTTTTCTGAAGAAAACCAGCGGCGGCGCGGGTGCTACCTCTGGCGGCGGCGGGGCTCCAGCGGGGTCGGCGGCGGTGGGCGGCGGCAGCTGCGGCGGCACGCAGCGGCGGCGGCGGCGGCGGGGTTAGGGTTAGGGTTTGGCGGGACGAGGCGGGCTGGGGTGGGCCGGCGGGGTCAGGCGGCTTATAAAGCTGGGCGGCGGACGAGTCTGGTTCGCCCACGGCGCGCGAGTCGGTTTGTTTTTTCAAATAACTAATTCGGACGTGCGGAAAAAGAAAGAAAAGAAATACTAAACGGACTCCAAAAATCCCGAAATAAATTTTCCCCGTCCTCGAAAAATAAGCCGAACAAGATGAACATTTATTTGGGCCTAAAATGCAATTTTGAAAAACGCGCATTTTTCCTAATTCAAATAAAATAGCGATAAAACTCCGAAATAAAATCTTATTTGATTTTATTATTAAATCTCCAATATTTCTTTATTTCGGGAAAATCATTTTATTCCCTCTCTTTTATTTTTATAAAAGAAATATTTGAAGATAAATTAATTAAAATCAAATGATCCTTTTTCAAAATTTGATAAAAACTCAAATATGAAAATGACGAAATCCCCAACTCTCTCCGTGGGTCCTCGAGTTGGGCAGAATTTGTAGGATCAAGCCAAAATGCAATAAAATTTGATATGCAATGATGATCTAATGTATAACATTCCAAATTGAAAATTTCGGATGTTACAAACCTACCCCCTTAAGATGAATCTCGCCCTCGAGATTCGGGTTGGCTAGAAAATAGGTGAGGGTGGTCCTTCAGTAGATCTTCCTCTCGCTCCCAGGTGGCTTCATCCTCAGTATGGTGGCTGCACTAAACTTCGCAAAACTTGATAACCTTGCTGCACGTGACTCGGCTGGCAAACTCGAGAATTTTAACTGGTTTCTCCTTGTAGGTCAAATCACTATCCAACTGAATTGCTTCCAGTGGCACTGTATCTCTCAATGGTATATCGGCCATATCTGCGTGGCACTTCTTTAACTGGGAAACGTGAAACACACCATGAACTCCTGACAATACTTCGGGCAACTCCAACTTGTAAGCAACTTCTCCCATACGCTCCAAAACTTTGTATGGTCCCACAAAATGCGGTGCTAACTTTCCCTTAACTCCAATACGCTTAACTCCTTGAAGTGGGGACAAACAAAGATAAACTCTGTCTCCGACTTCGTAAACTGTCTCCTTGCATTCTGAATCTGCATAGCTCTTCTCCCTTGATTGGGCTACCTTGAGCCTATCGCGAATCAACTGCACCTTCTGTTCAGACTCTTTTATCAAATCTGGCCCAAACAACTGACGGTCTCCAACTTCATCCCATGACAACGGTGTCCTGCACCTCCTCCCGTACAAGGCTTCGAAAGAGGCCAACTTCAAACTGGATTGATAACTGTTGTTGTAAGAGAACTCTGCATATGGCAAATTGTCGTCGCAACTAGCTCCATAATCTAGCGCACAAGCTCTCAGCATGTCCTCCAGAATCTGATTGACTCTCTCGGTCTGTCCATCTGTCTGCGGGTGAAAGGCTGTACTAAACTCTTGCCTGGTACCCAAAGTTTTGTGCAACTGATTCCAGAACTTTGAGATAAACTAGGTTCCTCTATCTGATACAATGGTCCTCGGAACTCCATGCAGACATACGATCCTGGTCATGTATATCTTTGCCAACTTAGCACTGGTGTAAGTGGTCTTCACTAGGATGAAATGAGCTACCTTCGTCAAACGATCGACTACAACCCATATTGAGTCATAGCCTGGACAAGTCATGGGCAATCTTGTGATAGAATCCATGCCTAGCTTATCCCACTTCCATTCGGGTATCGACAATGGTTGTAGTAATCCTGCTGGCTTCTGATGCTCTGCCTTCACTCTCTTACATACATCACAAACTGCTACATACTCCGCAATATCCATCTTCATTCCGGTCCACCAGAAAGTGTCCTTCAAATCCAGATACATCTTGGTATTTCCTGGGTGAATCGAATATGGCGAATCATGGGCCTCCTGCAGAATCAACTTCCTGATCTCCGGGTCATTAGGCACATAAACGCGGTCCTCAAACCATAAGGTATCATGCTCATCCTCACGAAATCCCTTAGCTTTTCCATTTCTCATCTTCTCTTTTATCTCGGCAATCCCCTTGTCAGTCTTCTATGCTTCTCTGATCTTATCCATCAAAGTTGACTGAATTTCCAATGCTCCTACATGGCCTCTCGGAACTATCTCCAAACATAGCTCGCGAAGATCCTTGGCTAATTCCTTTGGTAACTCTCCGGTCTTGAGAGTGTTGACATGGCTCTTGCGGCTCAACGCATCGGCTACTACGTTAGCCTTTCCGGGGTGATAATGCGATCTCATATTGTAATCCTTAATGAGCTCCAACTATCTCCTTTGCCTGAGATTCAACTCCTTATGGGTGAAGATGTACTTCAAACTCTTGTGATCCGTGTACACCTCACAATGGTTTCCGATGAGAAAATGTCTCCATGTCTTCAATGCATGCACTACGGCTGCTAACTCCAAGTCATGTGTAGCATAATTCAACTCATGGGGCTTAAGCTGTCATGAGGCATACGAAACAACTCTTCCCTCCTGCATAAGCACTGCTCCAAGTCCTCGACGAGAAGCGTCGCAATACACTTCATAATCCTTGCGCTGATCTAGCAGAATCAACACCGGTGATGTAACCAAACGTTTCTTCAACTCCTGGAAACTGGCCTCACATTCCCCAGTCCATTTGAATTTGGTGTCCTTCTTTAACAGCTCCGTCATGGGCTTCACAATCTTCGAGAAATTCTCAATGAACCTCCGGTAGTATCGTGTGAGTCCAAGGAAACTCCGGATTTCTCCAACTGTTGTGGGGGCTTCCCAATTTGTCACAGTGACAACTTTGGTGGGGTCTACTGCTATTCCTTCTCCGGATATAACTTGTCCGAGAAATCCAACTTCCTTCAACCAAAACTCACACTTGCTGAATTTGGCATATAGCTTACGTTCTCTGAGCTTCCCAAGTACCAAACGCAAATGCTCCTTATGCTCCTCTTCATTCTTCGGGTAGACCAAAATATCATCAATGAACACCACGACGAACTTATCCAGAAACTCCATAAACACCTTGTTCATCATGTTCATGAAATAGGCAGGTGCGTTAGTCAGAGCAAATGACATAACGATGTACTCATACAGCCCGTACCTGGTGGTAAAAGCCGTCTTAGGTATATCCTGCTCTCGAATCTTCAGCTGGTAGTATCCTGATCGCAGATCGATCTTGGAAAATACCTTAGCTCCTTGAAATTGGTCAAACAAATCATTGATCATTGGCAGTGGGTACTTGTTCTTGATTGTCACTTCGTTCAATCCTCGATAATCAACAACCATCCTCAACAATCCATCCTTCTTCTCCACTAGAAGCACTAGCGATCCCCAAGGTGACGAACTTGGGCGAATATAGCCTTTATCCAGTAACTCCTTAATCTGTTTCTTAATTTCCTCCAAATCCTTTGCTGGCATCCGGTACGGTCTCTTAGATATCGGCCCTGTGCCTGACAAAAGCTCAATCAAAAACTCAATGTCTCTATCCGGTGGCATGCCTGGCAACTCTTCTGGAAATACATCAGGGAAATCCTTCACCACTGGTACTTCCTCCTGTACAACTCCTAATAAGGAATTCACTTGAGTCCTGTTCGGCTCGTGCCGGGATACATACTTGATCCTTCTTCCTTCCGGGGTGGTAAGCAAAATTGACTTGCTGGCGCAATCGATGTTTCCTCCATACATCGATAGCCAATCCATACCCAGAATCACATCCAAACCTTGCGACTCCAAAATGATTAAATCCGAGGGGAAAACATGCTTACCTATGGTCAATGGCACTTGAAAACATCCTTGACTGGCCATATACTCTGCTCCTGGTGAGCTTACTAACATAAGTGTTCTAAGAACCTTAGTGGGAAGTTTATACTTATCCACAAATCCCCTTGATATGTATGAATGCGATGCACCAATATCAAAAAGAACAATTGCAGTAAATGACTTAACCAAAAACTTACCTATTACTGCATCTGGCTGAGCTTCAACCTCCTCCATGTTAACGTGGTTCACCTGTCCCCTGTTGAAAGGGTTCGGCTTCTTCCCAGAGCTCCCATTGCTATTTCCATTCTTAGCTTCAGGACATTCATTGGCATAATGTCCAGTCTTCTGGCACTTGTAGAAAGTGACGTGGCTCAGGTCCTTCTTGGCAGGGGTTGATGGGTTTGTATGGTTATGGCCATTGCTTCCTCCATTCCCATTACCATTCTTGGGGCCACTATGGTTGTGCGAACTCCCTCCTCCATGGGTATGGTGAAAAGATCCTCCCGAGTTCAGGGTAAAATGAGGCTTATGCTGAGCTCCAGAATTGTACTTCCCTTGTCCATACTTCCTCTTGCGGTTGTCAATCTGTTGCTGCTTCCCTTCAATCATGAGAGCTCTATCTACCAACTCCTAGTAGTTGTTGAAGGTTGCCACCATCAACTGCATGCTCTGCTCATCATTTAGTCCTTCCAGAAACTTCTCCTACTTAGCTGCATCCGTAGCAACGTCATCTGGGGCATAACGTGCTAGCTTACTAAAGTCATCCACATACTAGCCAACTGTACGTCCTCCTTGGTGCAAGTTGCGAAACTCACACTTCTTCATGGCCATACCTCCTGCTGAAACATGAGTAGTACGAAAAGCCTGCTGAAACTGGTCCCATGTGACAGTGTCGATGGGATAAGTGGCTGTGAAATTCTACAACCATGATGCTGCGGGTCCATCAAGCTGATGTGCGGCAAAATGCACCTTCTCCGCATCTGTGCATCCTGCAGTGGCCAACTCCCTTCCCATCTTGTGGAGCCAATCATCTGCAACTATCGGCTCGGTGCTACTAGAGAACACCGGCGGATACAGCCTCATGAAATGGGCTAAGTGATCAACAGGTGGTGGTGGTGGTGGGTTGTTGTTGTTGTTGTTGTTGTTGTTCCCCTGATTCTGATTCTGGACTAGCATCTGCATCAATGCATTCTGCTGCTGGATCAACTGAGTGAGCTCTGGTGGGAAAGCAAATCCATTGTCATGTCTCGGAGGCATCTGAGGGTTGAAAAGATGAGAATACATAATAGCCCTGTTCAAGAATTCATCTGATTAACCAGTTAACTTGCCGATTAATCCCTACTCGTAGGGTCACCGAGTATCCTATAAACCGATAAATCGTCTGATTAATTGATTAAATGACTGATTAAGTTGCCGATTAGCCGATTAATCCCCTACTCACCAGCCAACCGAGCAGCTACCAGTTAATGATTTCCTCAACTATGCATAATAGAATGAGGTCTATAGAGGAAAACACTACCTGTCGGTGTCAAAACCGGCGGATCTCGGGTAGGGGGTCCCGAACTGTGCATCTAGGCGAATGGTAACAGGAGACGAGGGACACGATGTTTTACCCAGGTTCGGGCCCTCTTGATGGAGGTAAAACCCTACGTCCTGCTTGATTAATATTGATGATGTGTGTTACAAGAGTAGATCTACCACGAGATCAAGGAGGCTAAACCCTAGAAGCTAGCCTATGATATGATTGTTGTTCGTCCTATGGACTACAGCCGTCCGGTTTATATAGACACCGGAGAGGGCTAGGGTTACACAAAGTTGGTTACAAAGGTACGAGATCTACATATCCGTATCGCCAAGCTTGCCTTCCACGCCAAGGAAAGTCCCATCCGGACACGGGACGAAGTCTTCAATCTTCTATCTTCATATTCTTGGAGTCCGGCCGACGATGATAGTTCGGCTATCCGGACACCCCCTAGTACGAGACTCCCTCAGTAGCCCCCGAACCGGGCTTCAGCGACGACGAGTCCGGCGCGTATATTGTCTTCGGCGTTGTAAGGCGGGTTCTCCTTCAAACTTCATGTTCCCGTCGAATAGTGTCCGACTTCCTTATAAATGTTGCGCTCCTTGGCTTCTATGCCCAATAATGGCCCTCTTCCACGTGTCGTACGAATGTGAAAGGCTGGGGTATTTTTACATTTTACCCCCTAACCGTGTGAACGAGCCGCCTATAAGAGAGGGAGGATCTAGATCCAGCTTACACCATCCTCCATCTGCAAGTTCTCATCGAAGCGCCTCTGACAAAAATCCATTCCATCATGGATAGTCGACGCGGCTCCTCCTCTCGCGCTCCCAGCCCTAAGCCAGGAGATTGGGGGAGATGCTCAGTTCCACACAGCGAGCTAGTGGCGCTCAAAACCGAGGGATATCTTCCCCCAACTTTCATGGTTCCAGTTCGAGCCGGACTAGCCACCTACAAGGGTGGGAAGCAGGCGGAGAGCGTCCCCAACCCCTCCAAAGGGGAGCGGATATGCTTTGTCCCCTACCTAATAAGGGGACTCGGATTTCCCATACATCCGTTTCTCCAGGGGCTCCTAGAGTTCTACGGACTCCAGCTTCACCACCTCACGCCTGCCTCCATTTTGCACATCACGAGCTTCGTAGCTCTTTGCGAGCTGTTCTTGTGCATCGAGCCCCATTTCGCGCTGTGGAAGAGATTGTTTTGCCTCGTACCCCGTTCTCATGAGGGGTCGATATATCAAGTGGGCGGAGCCGAAATATGGCGCATCGCCGGGACCGGATATCTATCCGGCACCCCGAAGAAGGCGTCCGAAGACTGGCCTTCAGAATGGTTCTACATGGAGGACGTCCCTCTGCCGGATCTAGTTCGGATCGGCCTCCCGGAGTTCAGCAATGCTCCCTTGAAGAAACGCCTGAGTTGGCGCCCGCGGAGCCCTCAACGGGAAGATGATAGGAGCGTCCATTATCTGATGGGCAGGATTAGATTACTGGCCCACTCCGGATTGACCATGATTGGAGTCATGGCCACGTGCATTATGCGAGGGGTGCAGCCACTCCAATATAGGGGCCACCCTATGTGGGATTTCAACGGGGAAGATGACGCCACCCGTCATGGCCGCAAAGGGCCAGGCTCGGTAGCCGATCTGGCAAAGATCCTGTCCGGCTTGTACAAGGGAGAGGAGGAGGACTTCCTCCGCACGAATCCCCTGAATGGATTCTCTATGAATAACCCTCGGAGCTGGGTAAGCGGATATTCATCCACCCGATCCATACTTTCAAAGTCAAGTATCTTACTCTGTGATTTCGACGCAGGAGCTGCGCCGGGATGTGGAAGGCATACGAAGCCTAACTCCACAGCCCGAGGATCCGGAACGATCCCTTGATCCGACCTCCGAAGAGGATCCGGACATAAAGGTGGAGCTGATCGATGGGGTGTTCCACCAATTTAGCATGGACAATGCCCTAGTCGCCATTACGGCTGACTACCCCGGTTTATTTCCGGCCTCCCAGGTGACTACGACCGAGGTCTTGACACCATCATTTGATCCGCGCTCAATTCTGACCATCCCATACTGATGGTGCATCGCAGGAGGTGCCTTTAAGGCGGGAAGCCGAACCCGCGGTGGCCGGCCAACAAGGGTCAGTCCGGCCCAGCAGGCGGAAGAGGAGTGCGACGCGAACTGAAACATCGCCGCAACGGTACGGAGCACCGCTATTTTTAAGGGAAGGATTCCCAGGAGGTATATTAATGCTCATAACTTTTCCAGAAAGAGCGCTCGCCGGACAGTGTCCGGAGAGGCTGCCAATCAAGCCTCCGCCAGCCACGCTCCAACGCATGGCCCGGGAGGGGAGGCGAATACAAGGCATGAGCTGGACGCTCCTCCGACGGAGGATGCCGATAGGCTGTCCGCCACCAGGTCTGAGGTGGAGAGCGCCATGAATCACAGGCGTCGCCGGACAGTTCTTCGTGACGCGTGTTTCTCCCCGGAGGCGTTAAATGCCTTTGATGCGGGAAACGTGCACCACCGTGCCGCTCAAGATGGGTTAACCAGAGCCACGGAGCAGTATGTGAAAGACATACGTGTAAGTAATTTTAATAGTTATATATGTTGGGGAACGTAGTAATTTCAAAAAATCTCCTACGTACACGCAAGATCATGGTGATGGCATAGCAACAAGAGGGGAGAGTGTTCTCCACGTACCCTCGTAGACCGTAAGCGGAAGCGTTATGACAGCGCAATTGATGTAGTCATACGTCTTCACGATCCGACCGATCCAAGCACCGAACGTACGGCACCTCCGACTTCAGCACACGTTCAGCTCGATGACGATCCCCGGGCTCCGATCCAGCAAAGCTTCGGGGATGAGTTCCGTCAGCACGACGGCGTGGTGACAATGATGATGCTCCACCGGTGCAGGGCTTCGCCTAAACTCTGCGATGATATGACCGAGGTGGAATATGGTGGAGGGGGGCACCGCACACGGCTAAGGAACGATCCGTAGATCAACTTGTGTGTTATGGGGTGCCCCCCTGCCCCCGTATATAAAGTAGTAAGGGGGAGGGGGCGGCCGGCCAAGGGAGGGCCCGCCAGGGAGGAGTCCTACTCCCACCGGGAGTAGGACTCCCTCCTTTCCTAGTCCAACTAGGAGACCTTCCATGTAGTAGGAGTAGGAGAGAAGGAAAGGGAAGAGAGAAGGGAAGGAAGGAGGGGGTGCGGCCCCTCCCCCTAGTCCAATTCGGACTAGGCCTTCGGGGGGCGCGCGGCCTGCCCTAGGCAGCCCCTCTCTCTTTCCCGTATGGCCCAATAAGGCCCAATACTTCTCCCGGCGAATTCCCGTAACTCTCCGGTACTCCGAAAAATACCCGAATCACTCAGAACCTTTCCGAACTCTGAATATAGTCGTCCAATATATCGATCTTTACGTCTCGACCATTTCGAGACTCCTCGTCATGTCCCCGATCTCATCCGGGACTCCAAACTCCTTCGGTACATCAAAACTCATAAACTCATAATATAACTGTCATCGTAACGTTAAGCGTGCGGACCCTACGGGTTCGAGAACTATGTAGACATGACCTAGAACTATTCTCGGTCAAAAACCAATAGCGGAACCTGGATGCCCATATTGGTTCCTACATATTCTACGAAGATCTTTATCGGTCAAACCGCATAACAACATACGTTGTTCCCTTTGTCATTGGTATGTTACTTGCCCGAGATTTGATCGTCGGTATCCAATACCTAGTTCAATCTCGTTACCGGCAAGTCTCTTTACTCGTTCCGTAATGCATCATTCCGTAACCAACTCATTTGGTCACATTGCTTGCAAGGCTTATAAAGATGTGCATCACCGAGAGGGCCCAGAGATACCTCTCCGACAATCGGAGTGACAAAACCTAATCTCGAAATACGCCAACTCAACATGTACCTTCGGAGACACCTGTAGTACTCCTTTATAATCACCCAGTTACGTTGTGACGTTTGGTAGTACCCAAAGTGTTCCTCCGCTAAACGGGAGTTGCATAATTCTCATAGTTACAGGAACATGTATAAGTCATGAAGAAAGCAATAGCAACATACTAAACGATCAAGTGCTAGGCTAACGGAATGGGTCATGTCAATCACATCATTCTCCTAATGATGTGATCCCATTAATCAAATGAAAACTCTTTTGTCCATGGCTAGGAAACATAACCATCTTTGATAAACGAGCTAGTCAAGTAGAGGCATACTAGTGACACTATGTTTGTCTATGTATTCACACATGTATTATGTTTCCGGTTAATACAATTATAGCATGAATAATAAACATTTATCATGAAATAAGGAAATAAATAATAACTTTATTATTGCCTCTAGGGCATATTTCCTTCAGTCTCCCACTTGCACTAGAGTCAATAATCTAGTTCACATCGCTATGTGATTTAACACCAATATTCACATCTGCATGTGATTAATACCCATAGTTCACATCATCATGTGATCAACACCCAAAGGGTTTACTAGAGTCAATAATCTAGTTCACATCGCTATGTGATTTAACACCCAAAAGGTTTACTAGAGTCAATAATCTAGTTCACATCTCTATGTGATTAACACCCAAAAGAGTACTAAGGTATGATCATGTTTTGCTCGTGAGAGAAGCTTAGTCAACGGGTCTGTCATATTCAGAGCCGTATGTATTTCGCAAATATTCTATGTCCACAATGCTCTGCACGGAGCTACTCTAGCTAATTGCTCCCACTTTCAATATGTATCCAGATTGAGACTTAGAGTCATCTGGATTGGTGTTAAAGCTTGCATCGTTGTAACTTTTACGACGGGCTCTTTTATCACCTCCATAATCGAGAAACGTCTCCTTAGTCCTCAGTAAGGATATTCTTGACCCATGTCCAGTGATCTACTTATTAGATCAAAATTGTATTCCTTTGCCAAACACAGAGCAAGGTATACAATAGGTCTGGTTCACATCATAGCATACTTTATAGAACCTATGACTGAGGCATAGGGAATGACTTTTCATTCTCTTTCTATTTTCTGCAATGGTCGGGTCTTGAATCTTACTCAACTTCACACCTTGTAACACAGGCAAGAACTCCTTTTTGACTGTTCCATTTTGAACTATTTCAAAAATTTATCAAGGTATGTACTCATTGAAAAATCTTATCAAGCGTCTTGATCTATCTATATAGATCTTGATGCTCAATGTGTAAGCAGCTTGACCGAGGTCTTGCTTTGAAAAATTCTTATTCAAGTATCCTTTCATGCTATCCAGAATTTCCATATCATTGCCAATTAACAATATGTCATCCACATATAATATTAGAAATGCTACAGAGCTCCCACTCACTTACACGCTTCTTCAAAAGTCTGTATAAAACCATATGCTTTGATCAACTCATCAAAGCGTATATTCCAACTCCGAGATGCTTGCACCAGTCCATTGATGGATTGCTGGAGCTTGCACACTTTGTTAGCATCTTTAGGATTGACAAAAACTTTCTGGTTGCATCATATACAACTCTTCTTTAATAAATCCATTAAGGAATGCAGTTTTGACATCCATTTGCCAGATTTCATAAAATGTGGCAATTGCTAACATGATTCAGACAGACTTAAGCTTCGATACGAGTGAGAAAATCTCATCGTATTCAACACCTTGAACTTGTTGAAAACATTTCGCAACAAGTCGAGCTTAGTAGATAGTAACACCACTATCAATGTCCGTCTTCCTCTTGAAGATCCATTTATTTAACATGGCTTGCTGATCATCGAGCAAGTCAATCAAAGTCCATACTTTGTTCTCATACATGGATCATATCTCAGATTTTATGGCCTCAAGCCATTTCGTGGAATCTGGGCTCATCATCGCTTCCTCATAGTTCGTAGGTTCATCATGGTCTAGTAACATGACTTCCAGAACAGGATTACCGTACCACTCTGGTGCGGATCTTACTCTGGAAGACCTACGAGGTTCTGTAGTAACTTAATTTGAAGTTTCATGATCATCATCATTAACTTCCTCACTAATTGGTGTAGTAGTCACAGGAACAGATTTCTGTGATGAACTACTTTCCAATAAGGGAGCAGGTACAGTTACCTCATCAAGTTCTACTTTCCTCCCACTCACTTCTTTCGAGAGAAACTCCTTCTCTAGAAAGGATCCATTCTTAGCAATGAATAACTTGCCTTCCGATCTGTGATAGAAGGTGTACCCAATAGTTAACTTTGGGTATTCTATGAAGACGCACTTCTCCGATTTGGGTTTGAGCTTATCAGGTTGAAACTTATTTTCATATAAGCATCGCAACTCCAAACTTTAAGAAATGACAGCTTAGGTTTACTGCTAAACAATAGTTCATACGGTGTCATCTCAACGGATTTAGATGGTGCCCTTTTAAACGTGAATGGAGCTGTCTCTAATGCACAACCCCAAAACGATAGTGGTAAAACCGATAAGAGACATCATAGATCGCACCATATCCAATAAAGTGCGGTTACGACGTTCGGACACACCATAACATTGTGGTGTTCCAGGTGGCATGAGCTGTGAAACTATTCCACATTGTTTTAACTGAAGACCAAACTCGTAACTCAAATATTCGTCTCCGTGATCAGATCGTAGAAACTTTATTTTCTTGTTACGATGATTTTTCCACTTCACTCTGAAATTCTTTGAACCTTTCAATTATTTCAGACTTATGTTTCATCAAGTAGATATACCCATATCTGCTCAAATCATTTTGTGAAGGTCAGAAAATAACGATACTTGCCACGAGCATCAACACTCATTGGATCACATACATCGGTATGTATTATTTCCAATAAGTCAGTAGCTTGTTCCATTGTTCCGGAGAACGGAGTTTTTAGTCATCTTGCCCAAAAGGCACGGTTCGCAAGCATCAAATGATTCATAACCAAGTGATTCCAAAAATCCATCTTTATGGAGTTTCTTCATGCGCTTTACACCGATATGACCCAAACGGCAGTGCCACAAATAAGTTGCACTATCATTATTAACTTTTCATCTTTTGGCATCAATATTATGAATATGTGTATCACTACGATCGAGATCCAACAAACTATGTTCATTGGGTGTATGACCATCGAAGGTCTTATTCATGTAAACAGAACAACAATTATTCTTTGACTTTAAATGAATAACCGTATTGCAATAAACATGATCAAATCATATTCATGCTCAACGCAAACACCAAATAACATTTATTTAGGTTCAACACTAATCCCGAAAGTATAGGGTGTGTGCGATGATGATCATATCAATCTTGGAACCACTTCCAACACACATCATCACATCACCCTCAACTAGTTTTTGTTTATTCTGTAACTCCTGTTTCGAGTTACTAATCTTAGCAACCGAACAAGTATCAAATACTCGGGGGTTACTATAAACACTAGTAAGGTACACATCAATAACATGTATATCAAATATACCCTTGTTCACTTTGCCATCCTTCTTATCCACCAAATATTCAAGGCGTTTCCGCTTCTAGTGACCATTTCCTTTGCAGTATAATCACTCAGTTTCAGGCTTTGGTCCAGCTTTGGGCTTCTTCGCGGGACTGACAACTTGCTTGTCATTCTACTTGAAGTTCCTTTCTTTCCCTTTGCCCTTTTCTTGAAACTAGTGGTCTTGTCAATCATCAACACTTGATGCTCTTTCTTGATTTCTACCTTCGTTGATTTCAACATCACGAAGAGCTCGGAATCGTTTTCGTCATCCCTTGCATACTACAGTTCATCACAAAGTTCTACTAACTTGGTGATGGTGACTAGAGAATTCTGTCAAACACTAATTTATCTGGAAGATTAACTCCCACTTGATTCAAGCGATTGAAGTACTCAGACAATCTGAGCACATGCTCACTAGTTGAGCGATTCTCCTCCATCTTTTAGCAATAGAACTTGTTGGAGACTTCATATCTCTCAACTCGGGTATTTGCTTGAAATATTAACTTCAATTCCTAGAACATCTCATATGGTCCATGACGTTCAAAACATCTTTGAAGTCCCGATTCTAAGCCGTTAAGCATGGTGCACTACACTATCAAGTAGTCATCATATTGAGCTAGCCAAACGTTCATAACGTCTACATCTGCTCCTGCAATAGGTCTGTCACCTAGCGGTGCATCAAGGACATAATTATTCTGTGCAACAATGAGGATAAACCTCAGATCACGGACCAAGTCCGCATCATTGCTACTAACATTTTTCAACATAGTTTTCTCTAGGAACACATATAAAAACATAGGGAAGCAAAAACATAGGGAAGCAACAACGCGGGCTATTGATCTATAACACAATTTGCAAAATACTACTAGGACTAAGTTCATGATAAATTCAAGTTCAATTAATCATATTACTTAAGAACTCCCACTTAGACAGACATCTCTCTAGTCCTCTAAGTGATCACGTGATCCAAATCAACTAAACCATGTCCGATCATCACGTGAGATGGAGTACTTTCAATGGTGAACATCATTATGTTGATCATATCTACTATATGATTCACGCTCGACCTTTCGGTCTCCGTGTTTCGAGGCCATATCTGTATATGCTAGGCTCGTCAAGTTTAACCCAAGTATTCCGCGTGTGCAACTGTTTTGCACCCATTGTATTTGAACGTAGAGCCTATCACACCCGATCATCACGTGGTGTCTCAGCACGAAGAACTTTCACAACGGTGCATGCTCAGGGAGAACACTTCTTGATAACTAGTGAGAGATCATCTTAAAATGCTACCGTAATCAAAGCAAGATAAGATGCATAAAGGATAAACATCACATGCAATCAATATAAGTGATATGATATGGCCATCATCATCTTGTGCTTGTGATCTCCATCTTCGAAGCACCGTCGTGATCACCATCGTCACCGGCGCGACACCTTGATCTCCATCGTAGCATCATTGTCGTTACACCATCTATTGCTTCTACGACTATTGCTACCGCTTAGAGATAAAGTAAAGCAATTACAGGGCGTTTGCATTTCATACAATAAAGCGACAACCATATGGCTCCTGCCAGTTGCCGATAACTTCGGTTAAAAAACATGATCATCTCATACAATAAAATATAGCATCACGTCTTGACCATATCACATCACAACATGCCCTGCAAAAACAAGTTAGACGTCTTCTACTTTGTTGTTGCAAATTTTACGTGGCTGCTACGGGCTTTAGCAAGAACCATTCTTACCTACGCATAAAAAACCACAACGATAGTTCGTCAAGTTGGTGCTGTTTTAACCTTCGCAAGGACGGGGCATAGCCACACTCGATTCAGCTAAAGTGAGAGAGACAGACACAAGCCAACCACCTTTAAGCACGAGTGCTCGTAACGGTGAAACCAGTCTCGCGTAAGCGTACGCGTAATGTCGGTCCGGGTCGCTTCATCTCACAATACCGCCGAACCAAAGTATGACATGCTGGTAAGCAGTATGACTTGTATCGCCCACAACTCACTTGTGTTCTACTCGTGCATATAACATCAACGCATAAAACCTAGCTCTGATACCACTGTTGGGGAACATAGTAATTTCAAAAAATTTCCTACGTACACGCAAGATCATGGTGATGGCATAGCAACGAGAGGGGAGAGTGTTGTCCACGTACCCTCGTACACCGTAAGTGGAAGCATTATGACAACGCGGTTGATGTAGTCGTACGTCTTCACAATCCGACCGATTCAAGCACCGAACGTACGGCACCTCCGAGTTCAGCACACGTTCAGCTCGATGACGATCCCCGGGCTCCGATCCAGCAAAGCTTCGGGGATGAGTTCCGTCAGCATGACAGCGTGGTGACGATGATGATGCTCCACCGGCGCAGGGCTTCGCCTAAACTCTGCGACGATATGACCGAGGTGGAATATGGTGGAGGGGGGCACCGCACACGGCTAAGGAACGATCCGTAGATCAACTTGTGTGTTATGGGGTGCCCCCCTACCCCCGTATATAAATGAGTAAGGGGGAGGGGGCGGCCGGCCAAGGGAGGGCGCGCCAGGGAGGAGTCCTACTCCCACCGGGAGTCCTACTCCCTCCTTTCCTAGTCCAACTAGGAGACCTTCCATGTAGTAGGAGTAGGAGAGAAGGAAAGGGAAGAGAGAAGGGAAGGAAGGAGGGGGTGCGGCCCCTCCCCCTAGTCCAATTCGGACTAGGCCTTGGGGGGGCGCGCGGCCTGCCCTAGGCAGCCCCTCTCTCTTTCCCGTATGGCCCAATAAGGCCCAATACTTCTCCCGGCGAATTCCCGTAACTCTCCGGTACTCCGAAAAATACCCGAATCACTCGGAACCATTCCGAACTCCGAATATAGTCGCCCAATATATCGATCTTTACGTCTCGACCATTTCGAGACTCCTCGTCATGTCCCCGATCTCATCCGGGACTCCAACTCCTTCGGTACATCAAAACGCATAAACTCATAATATAACTGTCATCGTAACGTTAAGCGTGCGGACCCTACGGGTTCGAGAACTATGTAGACATGACCTAGAACTATTCTCGGTCAATAACCAATAGCGGAACCTGGATGCCCATATTGGTTCCTACATATTCTACGAAGATCTTTATCGGTCAAACCGCATAACAACATACGTTGTTCCCTTTGTCATTGGTATGTTACTTGCCCGAGATTTGATCGTCGGTATCCAATACCTAGTTCAATCTCGTTACTGGCAAGTCTCTTTACTCGTTCCGTAATGCATCATTCCATAACCAACTCATTTGGTCACATTGCTTGCAAGGCTTATAAAGATGTGCATCACCGAGAGGGCCCAGAGATACCTCTCCGACAATCGGAGTGACAAAACCTAATCTCGAAATACGCCACTCAACATGTACCTTCGGAGACACCTGTAGTACTCCTTTATAATCACCCAGTTACGTTGTGACGTTTGGTAGTACCCAAAGTGTTCCTCCGGTAAACGGGAGTTGCATAATTCTCATAGTTACAGGAACATGTATAAGTCATGAAGAAAGCAATAGCAACATACTAAACGATCAAGTGCTAGGCTAACGGAATGGGTCATGTCAATCACATCATTCTCCTAATGATGTGATCCCATTAATCAAATGACAACTCTTTTTTCCATGGCTAGGAAACATAACCATCTTTGATAAACGAGCTAGTCAAGTAGAGGCATACTAGTGACACTATGTTTGTCTATGTATTCACACATGTATTATGTTTCCGGTTAATACAATTATAGCATGAATAATAAACATTTATCATGAAATAAGGAAATAAATAATAACTTTATTATTGCCTCTAGGGCATATTTCCTTCAATATATGCCAGTAGCCCCCGAGACTTAAAATAGTTAAAATAACTCATTTAAGGATCAATTTCTATGCAGGATCTTATGGAGAAGAATACCCATCTGTCCCAGGAGCTCCAAGAGTGCAAGGCCCAACTTGAGGCCGCACTGGCCGCCACAGGGGGAGCCACAGAGACCCCCACTGGTAAGACGTACTTTGAAAAGATGATTAATTAACAAAGTGCGGCGTGAATCTGACAATAATATTGTAGAGGGTGCCGGAATAGATCCGGACAAGCAACAGCTACTGCGCCAGCTAAAGGCCGGCGAGAGGGTGCTTATGAAGGTGCAGCAGGAGAGAAACAAGCTCCAAGATGCCCACACCCAGCTGGGAGAAGAGCTGAAAGGTGTTCGGGCCCAGCTGTCTGGCTCCGTGAAGGAGAATCAGCGGGTTCGTCGCGGCATTTATAGTAAGTGCTTGAGCAAATTCCTTTGAAAAGAAGAATTCGGCGAGGATGTCGATTGACAGAAATATGTCTTTAGGTGTGCTCACAGGTCGCCCTGCGGAGGAAATGCCTGGGTCAACGGGTGACCAACTTCCCGAGCTGGTGCAATTGTTCGAACGTGTTCGGCAGGCGATGAGTGGTGTCGTTCAGGCTTTATGGCCATCCGTCTCCCTACCCGAGGGCCTTGGTGAGCTTGCTGAGAAGCTCCAGGGAGCACGGCGACGCCTCCGTTTGTGGAAGATATCGGCCTGCCATCAGGGCGCCAGGGAGGCCTAGGCCATGGTGAAGACGCGCTACCCGAAGGCTGACCCAAACCACATGGCCGAGGTTGGACCTGCGGGGCCTGATGGGAAGGGGATCCCTGTGAGCTTGATGTACGGCCAAGTAGAACTGGCCGCGAAATATTCCCAACAGGACTGTAAATTAGACAGCCTGTTAGATGGGATTGAGGAGGAGTACAATCAGTCGGTTTGACGATGTAATTTGAAATGACATGTAAAATGCCTTCTAGCCGGATTGTAGATTGTTTGTCTTTGCGGACCGTTTCGCTTCAACCTCGGGACCCAACAGTCCAGAGTGTGTCCGAATACCCTTACGGTTATAAAAGAACCGGGGCATGCATGGAGACAAGGCGTCGGGGTCATAATTGCTTTATAAGACAAGTGCCCAACTAGTTATGTTATATTACATGGTTAGTAAGAAACATCTTCCAGGGAGAATAGTTCCGTTAAGGGTTCCTTTCCCTGGGAGGCATGCCCTAAGGTGCAATGCCGGACTGCGAATATAGCAGAAAAAGCATCTGGGGGCAGATAAATAAGTAAGTAATAAATCATCTTTCAAGTCACCGACCGAATATTCTCTTAAGAACGCTAGCTTTCGGCTTCACCCAGTCTGAGGTACACATTCGGCTGACCCGGCAGTAACAATCGCAGAGGTGCTCCCTTTACCTCCTAGCCGAACAATCGGGAACGTAGGGGTAAGCACAGGAGCCAGGCAACCCAGCTTGGCCAAAACTTAAGTCATATCGATGCATATAATGGTGAATAAAAGGTACATGCGGAAGTATGACACATGTATTGGGCGTGAAGCCCATATGTATAAGCTTCTGGTAAAGAAGCCCCCAGGTATAATGAGTGCTAGGAGCACATCAAGTGTGTGCGAACAAAGCGCAAATCAGCCTATAAAAGGTATTGAAAAAAAGTGGGAAGAAGGAGGGGGACAAGAGACAGTAAAAAATATAAAAAGGTGGACTGGGGAGTGAGACGAACTCTGAGTCCGGTGTTTAGGCGTAGAATCTTCAGAGACGGGCTGCGTTCCATGGGTTCGGCTCGAGTCAGTTGTCAGATTCTTTACGTAGACGGTATGCTCCGCCGGTCAGGACTTGGTCGATGATGAAGGGACCTTCCCACTTGGGCTTAAGTTTGTCCTTTTTCTTGTCCGGCAGGCGTAGAACGAGTTCGCCGACATTGTAAGTTTTGGCCCGTACTTCTCTGCTTTGATATCTTCGAGCCTGCTGCTGATAAAATGCGGAACGAGCCTTTGCCACGTCCCGCTCCTCCTCTAAGGCGTCCAAACTGTCCTGCCGATCCAACTCGGCTTCTCTTTCTTCATACATGCGCACACGAGGTGAGTGATGAATTATATCGCGGGGCAGAACTGCCTCTGCGCCGTATACCATGAAAAATGGTGTGAATCCAGTAGTTCGGTTTGGCGTGGTCCGCAGTCCCCAGAGTACGGAGTCGAGCTCCTCTACCCAGTGCGTGTTAGATTCCTTGAGGGACCGCACTAGTCTGGGTTTGATTCCGCTCATGATTAGACCATTTGCTCGCTCGACTTGACCGTTAGTTTGGGGGTGATAGACTGAAGCGTAATCGAGCTTGATGCCCATGTTTTTGCACCAGAGTTTAACCTCGTCGGCCGTGAAGTTCGTGCCGTTATCAGTGATGATGCTGTGGGGGACACCAAAACGGTGTACCACCCCGGATATGAAGTCTATCACCGGTCCGGATTCTGCCGTGTTAACCGGCTTGGCCTCAATCCATTTGGTGAATTTGTCCACCATGACCAATAAGTATTTGTGCTTGTGGGTTCCCCCTTTAAGGGGTCCAACCATGTCAAGCCCCCAGACCGCGAACGGCCAGGTAATGGGTATAGTTTTGAGGGCGGTGGGTGGCATGTGGCTCTGATTAGCAAAGAGCTGGCAACCGACGCATCGTTGGACTAAGTCCTGAGCATCTGCCCGGGCTGTCGGCGAATAAAATCCTGTACGGAAGGCCTTGCCTACAAGGGCCCGGGCTGCAGCGTGGTGCCCGCCGAGTCCGACGTGAATTTCAGCCAGGAGATTCCGCCCTCCTCTTCGGAGATACACCTTTGAAGGACTCCGGTTGTGCTTTTCTTATAAAGTTCTCCCTCATGGACCTTGTAGGCTTTAGATCGCCGAACTATGCAGCGGGCCTCATTTTGGTCTTCTGGAAGTTCCTGCCGAATTAAGTAGGCTAGGAATGGTTCTGTCCACGGGGCAATTACTGCCATTATTTCGTGAGCTGAAGGTGTTATTTCATTGGCTGAGCCGCCGATTGTGTCAGAATGGTCTGGGTTAGGTGATGCAGCTGGCTCCGGATTGTTATTTCTGGACTCCTCTTCCCATAACACGGATGGCTTAAAGAGCTGTTCCAGGAAGATGTTTGGAGGGACGGCGTCTCGTTTCGCGCCGATGCATGCTAACACGTCTGCTGCCTGGTTATTATCCCGGCTACATGGTGGAATTCGAGTCCTTCGAACCGAGCTGACATTTTTAGGACGGCGTTGCGGTAAGCTGCCATTTTTGGATCTTTGGCATCAAAGTCTCCATTTACTTGGGATATTGAATCCCCGCGCACCTCTAGGCGTTGAATGCCCATGGAGATTGCCATCCAGAGGCCATGTAGAAGGGCCTCGTATTCGGCTGCGTTGTTGGAGTCCATGTACATTATTTGAAGTACGTATTGGATTGTGTCTCCAGTTGGGGACGTCAGGACGACGCCAGCCCCCAAGCCAGCCAACATTTTGGATCCGTCGAAATGCATGATCCAATTGGAGTATGCGCCGTACTCTTTAGGGAGTTCGGCTTCGGTCCATTCGGTGACGAAGTCAGCCAGAACCTGCGACTTTATAGCTCGCCGTGGTTTATAGGTTATGTCAAATGGTAAGAGCTCAATAGCCCATTTTGCAATCCTGCCCGTTGCGTCGCGATTGTTTATAATATCGTTGAGAGGTACTTCGGAGGCCATCATTATGGAACACTCTTGAAAGTAGTGTCGCAGCTTCTGGGATGCCATGAACACCGCATACGCTATCTTTTGATAATGTGGGTACCGGGACTTGCATGGAGTTAGAACAGTGGATATGTAGTACACTGGTTTTTGAAGAGGGAATCTGTGCCCTTCTGTCTCTCGCTTGACGACGAGTACCGCTCTGACAACTTGATGTGTTGCTGCGATATATAATAACATAGGTTCGCCTAGGTTGGGCGCGGCCAGGACCGGATTTGTTGCCAGTATGTCCTTTATTTCTTCGAGTCCGGCTGTGGCAGCATCCGTCCATTCGAAATGTTCGGTGCACCGGAGGAGGCGATAGAGGGGCAGAGCCTTTTCTCCCAAACGGGAGATGAAGCGACTTAAGGCCGCTACACATCCGGTTAGTTTTTGTATTTGCTTGAGGTCCTTTGGAATATCCAATTGTGACAGAGCTCAAATTTTGGCCGGGTTTGCTTCAATTCCTCTACCGGATACGATGAAGCCCAAGAGCTTTCCGGCTGGTACGCCGAAGATGCATTTTTCCGGATTGAGCTTAATGTCATATGCTCGGAGGTTGTCGAATGTCACCCTCAAGTCTTCTACTAGAGTTTCGACATGTTTGGTCTTGACGACCACATCGTCTACGTATGCCTCTACTGTTTTGCCTATCTGGGTAGCCAGACATGTTTGAATCATGCGCTGATATGTTGCGCCGGCGTTTTTGAGTCCGAAGGACATTGTGTTGAAGCAGAATGGCCCATATGGAGTAACGAATGCCGTTGCGGCCTGGTCTTTCTCCGCCATCTTGATTTGATGGTATCCGGAGTATGCATCGAGGAAGCACAATGAATCGTGCCCTGCGGTAGCATCAATGATTTGGTCGATGCGAGGGAGGGGGAAAGGGTCCTTTGGACATGCCTTGTTAAGGTCTTTAAAATGGACGCAGAGGCGCCAAGATTTGTCCTTTTTTGGTACCATTACTAGATTGGCTAGCCAGTCCGGATGTTTTATATCTCTGATGAATCCGGCTTCTAAGAGTTTGGCTAGCTCCTCTCCCATTGCCTGTCTTTTGGGTTCAGAAAATCGCCGAAGAGCTTGTTTGACTGGCTTGAATCCTTTTAGGATGTTTAGGCTGTGCTCTGCCAGCCTGCGTGGGATTCCTGGCATGTCTGAAGGGTGCCAGGCAAAAATGTCCCAATTTTCCCGAAGGAATTCTCGTAGTGCGGCTTCGACATCAGGACTTAATTGTGCCCCAATGGAGGCCGTCTGTGTGGGGTCCGTTGGATGGACCTGAAATTTGACTATTTCGTCTGCTGGTTTAAAAGAGGTGGACTTGGACCTCTTATCGAGTATCACATCGTCCCTATCCACCGTGGAGCGCAGCGTAGTTAGTTCCTCTGTAGCTAGGGCTTCGGACAATGCCTGTAGGGCCAGTGCGGCTGTCTTACTTTCAGCGCGGAGTGCTGTATCTGGATCACTGGCAAGAGTGATTATCCCATTGGGTCCAGGCATTTTGAGCTTCATGTACCCGTAATGGGGTATAGCTTGGAAGATTGTGAATGCCTCTCGCCCTAACAAAGCGTGATATCCGCTGCTGAATGGGGCCACTTGGAACGTGACCTCCTCGGACTTGTAATTGTCCGGTGAGCCGAACACTACATCTAGTGTGATTTTTCCTGTGCAGCGTACTTCTCGACTAGGGATTATCCCTCTGAAGGTTGTGCTGCTTCGCTCGATGCGGCTCCAGTCAATTTGCATTTTTTGAAGGGTTTCCTCATAGATGAGGTTTAGTCCGCTGCCGCCATCCATGAGTACCTTAGTAAGACGGAAACCGTCCACTATCGGACTGAGGACCAATGCAGCTGGTGCTCTAGCTGTTCGGAATTTAGGTTCGTCGCTGGCTTTAAAGGTGATAGCCGTGTCGCTCCATGGATTTGTTGTTGCTACTTGGTAGACTTCGGCGAGGCTGCGGATTGTTCATTTCCGCACGTTATTTGATGCGAAAGTCTCGAAGACTGTTAATACCATACTGGTATTGCTGGGTTGGTTGCCCGGGGCTAAAAAGCCCACGCCACTTTTGGCCACCTGCCGTAGTATCCAACATGCTCGAAGGCTGTGTGTTGGAGTGGCGCCCTCCGTACTGTGGATTTTGCAGGGTCCGTTGAGTCATCCCTCTAGTACGGTTCCGTACCCTTTAGGGGTTTTTTGCTTTTTGGTTTTTAACCCAGGTGCTTGAGTATGACGCACCCTTTTATTTTGGACTGGGGTTTTATTCAGGGCCTGATTGTCCCAAAACATGGTTTCAGTTTTCCAGGCACTCTCCATCACGCAGTATTTTTGTATAATGGTCGCTAGGTCGGCGAAGCGTGAAACTTCGCGACGACTGATGGCGTTTATGATTCCCTTTTCCGTGCAATTGTTGCAGAAGATTGAGATCGCGCTTTCTTCACTGCAGTCCTTTATCCTGTTCATAACCAGGAGGAATCTGGCCCAGTAATGATGTACTATTTCAGCGGGCTCTTGCCGTATTTGAGATAGATCGCTTATGTTTGGGTGGGCGGGTGGAATTAAGTTCAGAACCCCGCCTGATCCGAGGCTCAAAGGCCAAGAAGCTTCCCGATTCGGAAGCTTGGTTTGCTGAGCGCTTTCCAACAGATCTGGTCCGATGCCTGACTTTAGGTTCAGTATTTGATTAGCGTCCGTCCTTCCGCGGGAATCTGTCATGGAGGGATCCATAATCCGGACATAGTTGGATTTTAACATAGAAGAAGAGTTGCCGCATTGTTCCTCTACCACAACAACGTGGTGGGTAGCCTGGGGAGAGTTAATTTCTCTTGGATCGATTTTAAGCCCAATCTGATCGTAGTCGGTGGCGACTCCCAGGGCGGCGATGCGATCCAAGAGCTCGTTTACGGAGGAGAGCTCAATCGGATCTAGCTGCTCGGCGAATTCCGAGCTGACGTGAAGATCTCTTTCAATGACTTGAGAGGTCATTGTCGGGGCGGTGGCCGAACAGGCGGTCATGAGAAAACCGCCTAGCCGGATAGTCTAGCCGGCGGCCAAAGCTCCCTTGACGACGGCGCCGTCTTTAAAGACGGGAAAAGGCATCCTTCCTGATGGTGACGACACAGAGGAACTCTCAATGAAAGCACCAATGTCGGTGTCAAAACTGGCGGATCTCGGGTAGGGGGTCCCGAACTGTGCGTCTAGGCGGATGGTAACAGGAGACGAGGGACACGATGTTTTACCCAGGTTCGGGCCCTCTTGACGGAGGTAAAACCCTACGTCCTGCTTGATTAATATTGATGATGTGTGTTACAAGAGTAGATCTACCACGAGATCAAGGAGGCTAAACCCTAGAAGCTAGCCTATGGTATGATTGTTGTTCGTCCTATGGACTACAGCCGTCCGGTTTATATAGACACCGGAGAGGGCTAGGGTTACACAAAGTCGGTTATAAATGTAGGAGATCTACATATCTGTATCGCCAAGCTTGCCTTCCACGCCAAGGAAAGTACCATCCGGACACGGGACGAAGTCTTCAATCTTCTATCTTCATAGTCTTTGAGTCCAACCGACGATGATAGTTCGGCTATCGGGACACCCCCTAGTCCGGGACTCCCTCACTACCAATTATGCTCATGAGACAAATGCAATCAATATCACTTCAATCAATTCAAACAAGGGCATACAACGGTCTAACTATCGTTACAAAAGTGCTCGGACTATGCTATATACATGGGGGAAATACTACTACTGTTATGGTGGCCGACTAGAAAAATTGATTGGTCGAAGACTCCATGATATCCGCTCTAGCTTCATCAACAAAGTCATCATCGCTATCGTCTGGGTCCGAGTCGGTCGATGATGATGTAGTTCTCCGGGCAAGTGCAATCGTCGTCTTCTCCTCCAGTCGCGGGGAATCCCATGAATACTTTTAGCTTCTTCTTCAGATCATCATTCTTCTCCACGAGTGTCGTCAGTTCCTCCTCATATACATCGCATGTAGACTTGAGTTCTTCCTCCAGTTCTGTGATCCTGGTCATAGCCTTCTTCAAATCTATCAGGCCTGCACACATCTGGTTCTCCTGGCAACGAATGTGCTGGTTTAACTCCTGGATGAAAGCTGTAATTGATCTATCCTTCCTGGTGCTGATCATCTCCCATTGCTCATCTCGGCGCCCTCAAATCTGGTAAATAGTATCCTTGAGATCCTTGTGGTAAACTTCTCCAATGCATCCCATGGTGATGTGGGCTGCCATGCTCTTTCCTAGACTCCAGGTTGGTGCATTGAAGGAAAACTCTATAGGCTCAGTGACGGGCATGCACGTCCTTCCTGGAACTTGAACTTGAATCATCCAATGCTCCTCTTCTGGTAAAGTGGCGATGTAGGTCCCGGTGAAGCTTGGCACTCTGATGTTCAGGTATCTAGTGACTTCCTTCAAGTGGCGTCCAAAGGGTGTATCTTCATCCGGTTGCGTGAACTTGTTCCTTGCATCCCCCATCCTAAAAGAGTAGAAAAGTCGAGGAGTCAGAAACAAGAAGAGAGTAGTAATCTAGGGCTTTAGCTTAGTGGTCGTGTCCTACAGTCAGCGTGTGCTCTGATACCATCTTGTAGCGACCAGACCTCAAACAATCTGATCTCTGTGCATCAGTGTCATCCCTGGATCGGTAATGCTGACACGCACAATACTTGAAGGATTTATAACAAAGTAGCAATCACACACTTATTACATTGAATGTCTCAAAAGAGAACTTATTACAATAAATATTCCTTAAGGCCATCTAAATAACGATAACAGCGGAAGGCTTGGAAGATAAGCGAGTCCATCAACTCCAACGACATCACTGAGTATAAGATCACGACCTAAGGCACCTTACTCGTCTTCCGAAAAGTCTGCAACATGAACGTTGCAACCCAAAACGGGTCAGCACATGTAATATGCTGGAATGTAACACATAGAGAGTAATGAACAGAATAATGCTATACTACATGCATATATGGCTGGTGGAAAGCTCTATGGTTACAGTTTTGCATAAAGCCAATTTTTCCCTACAACAAAGGAATAAATTTTATTTAGCTATCATGGTGGTTGTTAAACATTGAGAAGGTTCACCCAACTCAATCCCAAATTAAGCATCATCAATAAACCCAACAAATTAATTTAAGTAACATGATGAGATTCACATGATAATCCAGGTACTAGATACTCAAAACGTCCATAACTGGGGACAGGGCTAACCATGATTAGTTTATACACTCTGCAGAGGTTTGCACACTTTCCCCACAAGACTCGATCTCCTCCATTGGATTTCTCGCACTACATGGTGTTTGAGAAACGGATGACCGAGACATAGTCTTTCAGAAGCGTTTGCACCTTACGATGGGTAGACAGTTACACCTACTTTCCCCTACATCTGCTAGTCTACCACTGTAAGAGTTCACACAACTTAATCAACTATCCTAGAGCCCATAGTAGCTTGCGCCTGCACATGGAAGTTTCTAGCATGAATAATCTCATGACCCCTTTGAGCCTGGGTGGCGGTCTAGAGGAGAATCACACGGTACCCAGGGATTTCCAAAAATACAGGCAACACTGGGTTCCCCAGGTGCCTCAATCCACCCAGATGTGTATTAAAGTTGCCACCTTAAGTAAACCTTTAATTAACAATCTCACATCTGTCATGGATACACTCAGCCAATCCACGTCTACAAGCATAGCATAGCAATATAAGCAAACGTAGAAGTAACTCCCAAAGGTTTGATAATAAACCGGTAATAGGTTCTACCTCATCTACTTACCAAAACCCACATATTAAATAGATCCTACTTATGATTGTTAGAGGATTGATCAAATGCAATAAAACTGGGTAGTAAAGATGTATGATCAAAGTGTTACTTGCCTTGCTGATGATCCGTGAAACCTAGAGGCTCGTAGTACCAAGCGGCGCACTCCAGGTACTCTATCGCAAACAAACAAGTATACAATAAGCACTCACCTAATGCACAGGTAAAACTCAAATAAAAGATCTAACCAGAGAGTTCAACTTAAGAACTCCGGTTTGCAAAAAGAATCAAATTAAACGAAGCAACGGAAGTCAAACGGCGAAAGAAACAAGTTTTGTTTACTAATCCGGACCTATGTCAAATTTTACAGTAGTAAAAACTTGTTTGAGTTGGTTAAACAGAAAGAGGGTTTCGAGACGAAACTCTAGGCGCTTGAATCGCATGATTCCGATAAACAAGCGAAAAATTATACTAGAACGAAAATCGGATCAGAAACCGCGATCGAAAAATAATCGCGGAAAATCCGAGAAAAAGAAAAACAGACGAACAGGCTAACGAACGAACTTCGCTGTCTGCGGCTAAAAGAAGAAAACCGTTCATTAAAACGAACGTACAAACGAACGTCCGCAAAATAAATAAACCCGAAAAAAAACTAATCCGATCTATTAAAAAATAAACCACGGTTTCTAGAAAAAAACCAACGGTTTTTTGAAGAAAACCGGCGGCGGCGCGGGTGCAACCTCTGGCGGCTGCGGGGCTCTGGCGAGGGGCGGCGGGGCTCCGGTGGGGTCGGCGGCGCTGGGCGGCGGCGGCGGCGGGGTTAGGGTTTGGCGGGGCGAGGTGGGCTGGGGTGGGCCGACGGGGTCGGGCGGCTTATAAAGCCGGGCGGCGGACAAGTCTGGGTCGCCCACGGTGGCCCGAGTTGGTTTGTTTGTTTAAATAATTAATTTGGACGTGCGGAAAAAGAAAGAAAAGAAATACTAAACGGACTCCAAAAATCCCGAAATAAAATTTCCCCATCCTCTAAAAATAAGCCGGACAAGATGAACATTTATTTGGGCCTAAAATGCAATTTTGAAAACGCGCATTTTTCGTAATTCAAATAAAATAGTGATAATACTCCGAGATAAAATCTTATTTGATTTTATTATTAAATCTCCAATATTTCTTTATTTCGGGAAAGTCATTTTATTCCCTCTCTTTTATTTTTATAAAATAAATATTTGAAGATAAATTAATTAAAATCAAATGATCCTTTTTCAAAATTTGAGAAAAACTCAAATATGAAAATAACGAAATCCCCAACTCTCTCCGTGGGTCCTTGAGTTGCGCAGAATTTGTAGGATCAAGCCAAAATGCAATAAAATTTGATATGCAATGATGATCTAATGTATAACATTCCAAATTGAAAATTTCGGATGTTACAAACCTACCCCTTAAGATGAATCTCGCCCTCGAGATTCGGGTTGGCTAGAAAATAGGTGAGGGTGGTCCTTCAGTAGATCTTCCTCTCGCTCCCAGGTGGCTTCATCCTCGGTATGGTGGCTCCACTAAACTTTGCAAAACGTGATAACCTTGCTGCGCGTGACTCGGCTGGCAAACTCAAGAATTTTAACTGGTTTCTCCTCGTAAGTCAAATCACTATCCAACTGAATTGCTTCCAGTGGCACTGTATCTCTCAGCGGTATATCGACCATCTCTGCGTGGCACTTCTTTAACTGGGAAACGTGAAACACACCATGAACTCCTGACAATACTTCGGGCAACTCCAACTTGTAAGCAACTTCTCCCATACGCTCCAAAACTTTGTATGGTCCCACAAAATGCAGTGCTAACTTTCCCTTAACTCCAAAACGCTTAACTCCTCGAAGTGGGGACACACGAAGATAAACTCTGTCTCCGACTTCGTAAACTGTCTCCTTGCATTCTGAATCTGCATAGCTCTTCTCCCTTGACTAGGCTACCTTGAGCCTATAGCGAATCAACTGCACCTTCTATTCAGACTCTTTTATCAAATCTGGCCCAAACAACTAACGGTCTCCAACTTCATCCCACGACAACGGTGTCCTGCACCTCCTCCCGTACAAGGCTTCGAAAGAGGCCAGCTTCAAACTGGATTGATAACTGTGTTGTAAGAGAACTCTGCATATGGCAAATTGTCGTCCCAACTAGCTCCATAATCTAGCGCACAAGCTCTCAGCATGTCCTCCAGAATCTGATTGACTCTCTCGGTCTGTCCATCTGTCTGCGGGTGAAAGGTTGTACTGAACTCTAGCCTGGTACCCAAATTTTTGTGCAACTGATTCCAGAACTTTGAGGTAAACTGGGTTCCTCTATCTGATACAATGGTCCTCGGAACTCCATGCAGACATACGATCCTGGTCATGTATATCTTTGCCAACTTAGCACTGGTGTAAGTGGTATTCAATGGGATGAAATGAGCTACCTTCGTCAAACGATCGACTACAACCCATATTGAGTCATAGCCTGGACAAGTCCTGGGCAATCCCGTGATAAAATCCATGCCTAGCTTATCCCACTTCCATTCGGGTATCGACAATGGTTGTAGCAATCCTGCTGGCTTCTGATGCCCTGCCTTCACTCTCTGACATACATCACAAACTGCTACATACTCCGCAATATCCATCTTCATTCCGGTCCACCAGAAAGTGTCCTTCAAATCCAGATACATCTTGGTATTTCCTAGGTGAATCGAATATGGCGAATCATGGGCCTCCTACAGAATCAACTTCCTGATCTCCGGGTCATTAGGCACATAAACGTGGTCCTCAAACCATAAGGTATCATGCTCATCCTCACGAAATCCCTTAGCTTTTCCTTTGCTCATCTTCTCTTTTATCTCGGCAATCCCCTTGTCAGTCTTCTATGCTTCTCTGATCTTATCCATCAAAGTTGACTGAATTTCCAATGCTCCTACATAGCCTCTCGGAACTATCTCCAAACATAGCTTGCGAAGATCCTCGGCTAATTCCTTTGGTAACTCTCCGTTCATGAGAGTGTTGACATGGCTCTTGCGGCTCAACGCATCGGCTACTACGTTAGCCTTTCCGGGGTGATAATGCAATCTCATATCGTAATCCTTAATGAGCTCCAACCATCTCCTTTGCCTAAGATTCAACTCCTTCTGGGTGAAGATGTACTTCAAACTCTTGTGATCCGTGTACACCTCACAATGGTTTTCGATGAGAAAATGTCTCCATGTCTTCAATGCATGCACTATGGCTGCTAACTCCAAGTCATGTGTAGCATAATTCAACTCATGGGGCTTAAGCTGTCATGAGGCATACGAAACAACTCTTCCCTCCTGCATAAGCACTGCTCCAAGTCCTCGACAAGAAGCATCGCAATATACTTCATAATCCTTGCACTGATCTAGCAGAATCAACACCGGTGATGTAACCAAACGTTTCTTCAACTCCTGTAAACTGGCCTCACATTCCCCAGTCCATTTGAATTTGGTGTCCTTCTTTAACCGCTCCGTCATGGGCTTCACAATCTTCGAGAAATTCTCAATGAACCTCCGGTAGTATCGTGTGAGTCCAAGGAAACTCCGGATTTCTCCAACTGTTGTGGGGGCTTCCCAATTTGTCACAGTGACAACTTTGGTGGGGTCTACTGCTATTCCTTCTCCGGATATAACTTGTCCGAGAAATCCAACTTCCTTCAACCAAAACTCACACTTGCTGAATTTGGCATATAGCTTATGTTCTCTGAGCTTCCCAAGTACCAAACGCAAATGCTCCTTATGCTCCTCTTCATTCTTCGGGTAGACCAAAATATCATCAATGAACACCACGACGAACTTATCCAGAAACTCCATAAACACCTTGTTCATCATGTTCATGAAATAGGCAGGTGCGTTAGTCAGACCAAATGACATAACGGTGTACTCATACAGCCCGTACCTGGTGGTAAAAGCCGTCTTAGGTATATCCTGCTCTCGAATCTTCAGCTGGTGGTATCCTGATCGCAGATCGATCTTGGAAAATACCTTAGCTCCTTGCAATTGGTCAAACAAATCATTGATCATCGGCAGTGGGTACTTGTTCTTGATTGTCACTTCGTTCAATCCTCGATAATCAACAACCATCCTCAATGATCCATCCTTCTTCTCCACTAGAAGCACTGGCGATCCCCAAGGTGACGAACTTGGGTGAATATAGCCTTTATCCAGTAACTCCTTAATCTGTTTCTTAATTTCCTCCAAATCCTTTGCTGGCATCCGGTACGGTCTCTTAGATATCGGCCCTGTGCCTGACAAAAGCTCAATCAAAAACTCAATGTCTCTATCCGGTGGCATGCCTGGCAACTCTTCTTGAAATACATCAGGGAAATCCTTCACCACTGGTACTTCCTCCTGTACAACTCTTAATAAGGAATTCACTTGAGTCCTGTTCGGCTCGTGCCGGGATACATACTTGATCCTTCTTCCTTCTAGGGTGGTAAGCAAAATTGACTTGCTGGCGCAATTGATGTTTCCTCCATACATCGATAGCCAATCCATACCCAGAATCACATCCAAACCTTGCGACTCCAAAATGATTAAATCCGAGGGGAAAACATGCTTACCTATGGTCAATTGCACTTGAAAACATCCTTGACTGGCCATATACTCTACTCCTGGTGAGCTTACTAACATAGGTGTTCTAAGAACCTTAGTGGGCAGTTTATACTTATCCACAAATCCCCTTGATATGTATGAATGCGATGCACCAGTATCAAAAAGAACGATTGCAGTAAATGACTTAACCAAAAACTTACCTATTACTGCATCTGGCTGAGCTTCAACCTCCTCCACGTTAACATGGTTCACCTGTCCCCTGTTGAAAGGGTTCAGCTTCTTCCCAGAGCTCCCATTGCCATTTCCATTCTTAGCTTCAGGATATTCATTGGCATAATGTCCAGTCTTCTGGCACTTGTAGCAAGTGACGTGGCTCAGGTCCTTCTTGGCTGGGGTTGATGGGTTTGTATGGTTATGGCTGTTGCTTCCTCCATTCCCATTACCATTCTTGGGGCCACTATGGTTGTGCGAACTCCCTCCTCCATGGGTATGCTGAAAAGATCCTCCCGAGTTCAGGGTAAAACGAGGCTTCTGCTGAGCTCCAAAATTGTACTTCCCTTGTCCATACTTCCTCTTGCGGTTGTCAATCTGTTGCTGCTTCCCTTCAATCATGAGAGCTCTATCTACCAACTCCTGGTAGTTGTTGAAGGTTGCCACCATCAACTGCATGCTCAGCTCATCATTCAGTCCTTCCATAAACTTCTCCTACTTAGCTGCATCCGTAGCAACGTCATCTGGGGCATAATGTGCTAGCTTACTAAAGTCATCCACATACTAGCCAACTGTACGTCCTCCTTGGCGCAAGTTGCAAAACTCACACTTCTTCATGGCCATAGCTCCTGCTGAAACATGAGTAGTACGGAAAGCCTGCTGAAACTGGTCCCATGTGACACTGTTGATGGGATAAGTGGCTGTGAAATTCTCCAACCATGATGCTGCGGGTCCATCAAGCTGATGTGCGGCAAAACGCACCTTTTCCGCATCTGTGCATCCTGCAATGGTCAACTCCCTTCCCATCTTGTGGAGCAAATCATCTACAACTATCGGCTCGGTGCTAATAGAGAACACCGGCGGATACAACCTCAAGAAACGGGCTAATTGATCAACAGGTGGTGGTGGTGGTGGTGGGTTGTTGTTGTTGTTGTTCCCCTGACTTGGATTCTGGACTAGCATCTGCATCAATGCATTCTGCTGCTGGATCAACTGAGTGAGCTCCGGTGGGAAAGCAAATCCATTGTCACGTCTCGGAGGCATCTGAGGGTTTAGAAAAGATGAGAATACATAATAGAATGAGGTTTATAGAGGAAAACACTACCCATTATGCTCATGAGACAAATGCAATCAATATCACTTCAATCAATTCAAACAAGGGCATACAACGGTCTAACTATCGTTACAAAAGTGCTCGGACTATACTATATACATGGCGGAAATACTACTACTGTTATGGTGGCCGACTAGAAAAATTGATCGGTCGAAGACTCCATGATATCCGCTCTAGCTTCATCAACAAAGTCATCATCGCTATCGTCTGGGTCCGAGTCGGTCGATGATGATGTAGTTCTCCGGGCAAGTGCAATCGTCGTCTTCTCCTCCAGTCGCGGGGAATCAAATGAATACTTTTAGCTTCTTCTTCAGATCATCATTCTTCTCCACGAGTGTCGTCAGTTCCTCCTCATATCCATCGCATGTAGACTTGAGTTCTTCCTCCAGTTCCGTGATCCTGGTCATAGCCTTCTTCAAATCTATCATGCCTGCACACATCTAGTTCTCCTGGCAACGAATGTGCTGGTTTAACTCCTGGATGAAAGCTGCAATTGATCTATCCTTCCTGGTGCTGATCATCTCCCATTGCTCATCTCGGCGCTCACAAATCTGGTAAATAGTATCCTTGAGATCCTTGTGGTAAACTTCTCCAATGCGTCCCATGGTGATGTGGGCTGCCATGCTCTTTCCTAGACTCCAAGTTGGTGCATTGAAGGAAAACTCTATAGGCTCAGTGACGGGCATGCACGTCCTTCCTGGAACTTGAACTTTAATCATCCAACGCTCCTCTTCTGGTAAAGTGGTGATGTAGGTCCCGGTGAAGCTTGGCACTCCGATGTTCAGGTATCTAGTGACTTCCTTCAAGTGGCGTCCAAAGGGTGTATCTTCATCCGGTTGCGTGAACTTGTTCCTTGCACCCGCCATCCTAAAAGAGTAGAAAAGACGAGGAGTCAGAAACGAGAAGAGAGTAGTAATCTAGGGCTTTAGCTTAGTGGTCGTGTCCTACAGTCAGCGTGTGCTCTGATACCATCTTGTAGCGACCAGACCTCAAACAATCTGATCTCTGTGCATCAGTGTCATCCCTGGATCGGTAATGCTAACATGCACAATACTTGAAGGATTTATAACAGAGTAGCAATCACACACTTATTACATCGAATGTCTCAAAAGAGAACTTATTACAATAAATATGGCTTAAGGCCATCTAAATAAGGATAACAGCGGAAGGCTTGGAAGATAAGCGAGTCCATCAACTCCAACGGCATCACTGAGTATAAGATCACGACCTAAGGCACCTTACTCGTCGTCTGAAAAGTCTGCAACATGAACGTTGCAGCCCAAAATGGGTCAGCACATGGAATATGCTGGCAATGTAACACATAGAGAGTAATGAACAGAATAATGCTATACTACATGCATATATGGCTGGTGGAAAGCTCTATGGTTACAGTTTTGCATAAAGCCAATTTTTCCCTACAACAAAGGAATAAATTTTATTTAGCTATCATGGTGGTTGTTAAACATTGAGAAGGTTTACCCAACTCAATCCCAAATTAAGCATCATCAATAAACCCAACAAATTAATTTAAGTAACATGATGAGATTCACATGATAATCCAGGTACTAGATACTTAAAACATCCATAACTGGGGACACGGCTAACCATGATTAGTTTATACACTCTGCAGAGGTTCGCACACTTTTCCCCACAAGACTCGATCTCCTCCGTTGGATTTCTTGCACTACATGGTGTTTGAGAAATGGATGACAGAGACATAGTCTTTCAGAAGCGTTTGCACCTTACGATGGGTAGATAGTTACACCTACTTCCCCTACATCTGCTAGTCTACCACTGTAAGAGTTCACACGACTTAATCAACTATGCTAGAGCCCATAGTAGCTTGCGCCTGCACACAGAAGTTTCTAGCATGAATAATCTCATGATCCCTTTGAGCCTGGGTGGCGGTCCATAGGAGAATCACACGGTACCCCGTGATTTCCAAAAATACAGGCAACATTGGGTTCCCTAGGTGCCTCAATCCACCCAGATGTGTATTAAAGTTGCCACCTTAAGTAAACCTTTAATTAACAATCTCACATCTGTCATGGATACAATCACCCAATCCACGTATACAAGCATAGCATAGCAATATAAGCAAACGTAGAAGTAACTCCCAAAGGTTTGATAATAAACCGGTAATAGGTTCTACCTCATCTACTTCCCAAAATCCACATATTAAATAGATCCTACTTATGCAATTGTTAGAGGCTTGATCAAATGCAATAAAACTGGGTAGTAAAGATGTATGATCAAAGTGTTACTTTCCTTGCTGATGATCCGTGACAGAGACTCGTAGTAGCAAGCGGCGCACTCCGGGTACTCTGTCGCAAACAAACAAGCATACAATAAGCACTCACCTAATGCACAGGTAAAACTCAAATAAAAGATCTAACCAGAGAGTTCAACTTAGGAACACCGGTTTGCAAAAAGAATCAAATTAAACGAAGCAATGAAAGTCAAACGGCGAAAGAAACAAGCTTTGTTTACTAATCTGGACCTAAGTCAAATTTTACAGTAGTAAAAACTTGTTTGAGTTGGTTAAACAGAAAGAGGGTTTCGAGACGAAACTCTAGGTGCTTGAATCGCCTGATTCCGATAAACGAGCGGAAAGTTATACTAGAACGAAAATCGGATCAGAAATCGCGATCGAAAAATAATCGCGGAAAATCTGAGAAAAAGAAAAACGGACGAACAGGCTAACGAACGAACGTTCGCTGTCTGCGGCTAAAAGAAGAAAACCGTTCGTTAAAATGAACGTACGAACAAACGTCCGCAAAATAAATAAACCGGGAAAAAAACTAATCCGATCAATTAAAAAATAAACCATGGTTTCTAGAAAAAAACCAAGGGTTTTCCAAAGAAAACCGGCGGCGGTGCGGGTGCTACCTCTGGCGGCGGCGAGGCTCCGGCGAGGGGCGGCGGGGCTTCGGTGGGGTCGGCGGCGGTGGGCGGCGGCGGCGGCGGCACGCAGCGGTGGCGGCGGCGGGGTTAGGGTTAGGGTTTGGCGGGGCGAGGTGGGCTAGGGTGGGTCGATGGGGTCAGACGGCTTATAAAGCCGGGCGACAGATGAGTCCGGGTCGCCCACGGCGGCCCGAGTCGGTTTGTTTGTTTAAATAATTAATATGGACATGCGGAAAAAGAAAGAAAAGAAATACTAAACGGACTCCAAAAATCCCAAAATAAATTTTCCCTGTCCTCTAAAAATAAGCCGGACAAGATGAACATTTATTTGGGCCTAAAATGAAAATTTTAAAAACGCGCATTTTTCCTTATTCAAATAAAATAGTGATAAAACTCCGAAATAAAATCTTATTTGATTTTATTATTAAATCTCCAATATTTGTTTATTTTGGGAAAGTCATTTTATTCCCTCTCTTTTATTTTTATAAAAGAAATATTTGAAGATAAATTAATTAAAATCAAATGATCCTTTTTCAAAATTTGAGGAAAACTCAAATATGAAAATAACGAAATCCCCAACTCTCTCCATGGGTCCTTGAGTTGCGCAGAATTTCTAGGATCAAGCCAAAATGCAATAAAATATGATATGCAATGATGATCTAATGTATAATATTCCAAATTGAAAATTTGGGATGTTACACCTTGCTATAAGCATAGCAGGGAGGTACCAAAGTAATCCCAGAGTGGAGCTCTGGACAGCGATCAAGAACATCCTGAAATACCTGAAAAGGACTAAGCATATGTTTCTCATTTATGGAGGTGAAAAAGAGCTCGTCGTAAACGGTTACGGCGATGCAAGCTTTGACACTGATCTGGATGACTCTAATTCACAAAACGGATACATATTTTTATTGAATGAAGGAGCTGTCAGTTAGTGCAGTTCCAAGCAGAGCGTCGTGGCGGGATCTACGTGTGAAGCGGAGTACATTGCTGCTTCGGAAGCAGCAAATGAAGGAGTTTGGATGAAGGAGTGCATATCCGATCTAGGTGCCATACCTAGTGCATCGGGTCCAATGAAAATCTTTTGTGACAATACTGGTGCAATTGCCTTGGCAAAGGAATCGAAATTTCAGAAGAGAACCAAGCACATCAAGAGACGCTTCAATTCCATCCGTCATCAAGTGTCGGAGGGGAACATAGAGATTTGCAACATACATACAAATCTGAATGTTGCAGACCCATTGACTAAGCCTCTTCCACGAGCAAAACATGATCAGCACCAAAGCTCCATGGGTATTAGAATCATTACTATGTAATCTAGATTACTGACTCTAGTGCAAGTGGGAGACTGAAGGAAATATGCCCTAGAGGCAATAATAAGGTTATTATTTATTCCCTTATTTCATGATAAATGTTTATTATTCATGCTAGAATTGTATTAACCGGAAACTTAGTACATGTGTGAATACATAGACAAAACATATTGTCCCTAGTATGCCTCTACTTGACTAGCTCGTTAATAAAAGATGGTAATGTTTCCTAACCATAGACATGTGTTTTCCTTTGATGAATGGGATCACATCATTAGGAGAATGATGTGATGGACATGGCCCATCCGTTAGCTTAGCATTATGATCGTTACAGTTTCATTGCTACTGCTTTCTTCATGACTTATACATGTTCCTCAGACTATGAGATTATGCAACTCCCGAATAACGGAGAAACACTTTGTGTGCTACCAAACGTCACAATGTAAATGGGTGATTATAAAGGTTCTCTACAGGTGTCTCCGAAGGTGTTTGTTGGGTTGGCATAGATCAAGATAAGGATTGTCACTTCGTCTTTCGGAGAGGTATCTCTGGGCCTTCTCGGTAATACTCATCACTATAAGCCTTGCAAGCATTGTTACTAATGAGTTAGTTGCGGGATGAAGTATTACGGAACGAGTAAAGAGACTTTTGATAACGAGACTGAACTAGGTATGATGATACCGACGATCGAATCTCAGGCAAGTAACATACCGACGACAAAGGGAACAACGTATGTTGTTATGCGGTTTGACCAATAAAGATCTTCATATGTAGGAGCCAATATGAGCATCCAGGTTCCACTATTGGTTATTGACCGGATATGTGTCTCGGTCATGTCTACATAGTTCTCGAACCCATAGGGTCCACACGCTTAATGTTCGATGACGATATGAATTATGAGTTGTGTGTTTTTGATGACCAAAGTTTGTTCAGAGTCCCGGATGAGATTACGGACGTGACGACAAGTCTCGAAATGGTCAAGACATAAAGATTGATATATTGGACGACTATATTCGGACATCGAAAGTGTTCCGGAGAAGTTTCGGATAAAACCGGAGTGCCGGAGGGTTACCGGAACCCCCCCGAGGGAACTAATGGGCCTCATGGGCCTTAGTGGAGAGAGAGAGATAGGGCGGCCAGGGCAGGCCGCGCGCCCCCTCCTCCTTGGGTCCGAATTGGACTAGGGAAGGGGGGCGGCGCCCCCTTTCCTTCTCCCTCTCCTTCTGCTTCCTCCCCCCTCTCTCCCTCTTGGTGGAATCCTACTAGGACTGGTAGTCCTAGTAGGACTCCCCTTGTGGGGCGTGCCCTAGGAGGGCTGGCGGCCTCCCCTTGCTCCTTTATATACGGGGGCCGGGGGCACCCTAGAACACACAAGTTTCTCTCCCAACCGTGTGCGGTGCCCCCCTCCAAAGTTACACACCTCGATCATACCATCGTAGTGCTTAGGCGAAGCCCTGCGCCGGTAACATCATCATCACCATCGCCACGCTGTCGTGCTGACGGAACTCACCCTCGTCCTCAACTGGATCAGGATCATGAGGGACGTCATCGAGATGAACGTGTGCTGAACGCAGAGGTGCCGTACGTTCGGTACTTGATCGGTTGGATCGCGAAGAAGTTCGACTACATTAACCACGTTATTGAAACACTTCCGCTTTCGATCTATGAGGGTACGTGGACACACTCTCCCCTCTCATTTCTATGCATCACCTAGATAGATCTTGCGTGATCGTAGGGATTTTTTTTTGAAATTACTGCCCTAACACAGCCCTAAAAGAATTAATCCTCCTTGTTCGTCAAATGTGCCTCTCTCTTGTTGGATCAAAGTGATGGAGGACGACCTTGCGGGCCCACAGATGGAAGCGCCGCACATGAGTGAGTTCCTACAGGGCAACCACCGCCTGCATGGTATTGCGTGATGTTCGAATACCAATGCACAACTTTGATGTGGCGCCTGCCTTGGGAACTAGAAAGTCCCCACAAGGGGCGAGGTTATGACACACACACACACACACACAGATATATATATATATACAGAGAGAGAGAGAGAGAGACAGAGAGAGAGTATACATGTTGCCCGTGCATATACGTAACACAAAAAAGAACCATCCTTGTTGGTCAAATTAACCTCTCTCTCGTTGTACGTTCAATTGATCGACGAAGACCTCACGGGCCCACAGAGAGTCACACGCAAGCGAGTGTCATAGGAAAACCACCGCGTGCATGTTGTCATGTGTTGTGTGATGTTTGAATACCCAATGCACAACTTTGACGTGGCACATGCTTCGCAAACCAGAAACGCATGCACTACATAGTGGTTCACGATGCGTAGCCCCCTCACTTCGAGCCGGTGGGAGGGAATCATGTGTACGCACATGCCGGAACTTTGATATGTAATCTCACCATGATCCACATAACACACAAGCCAAAGATGAATCCACCTTCAGTCCGATGCCTCTCGGTGTCGGTGGAAACTGAAAACCTTTGTAGGATAACAAATGTGCACGTCGCTGCTAACTGATGACCAACAAGTATATGGGTCAATTGTAGCCTTTTCGATAAGTAAGAGTGTTGAACCCAACGAGGAGCGGAAGGAAATGACAAGTGGTTTTCAGCAAGGTAATGTCTGCAAGTGCTAAAATTGTAAGTAGCAGAGTAGTTTGATAGCAAGATATTTTGTAACGAGCAAGTAACGATAGTAGTAACAAAAGTGCAGCAAGGTAGCCCAATCCTTTTGAGGCAAAGGACAGGCCAAAACAATCTCTTATGATAAGCAAAGTGTTCTTGAGGGTACATGAGAATTTCATCTAGTCACTTTCATCATGTTGGCTTAATTCGTGTTCACTACTTTGATAATTTGGTATGTGGGTGGACCGGTGCTTAGGTGTTGTTCTTACTTGAATGAACCTCCTACTTATGATTAACCCTCTCACAAGCATCCGCAACTACGAGAAAAGTATTAAGAATAAATTCTAACCAGAGCATTAAAATTTTGGATCCAATCGGTCCCTTACGGAATAACGCATAAACTAGGGTTTAAGCTTCTGTCACTCTCGCAACACATCATCTAATAACTACTCCACAATGCATTCCCTTAGGCCCAGATATGGTGAAGTGTCATGTAGTCGACGTTCACATGACACCACTAAGGGAATCACAACATACATATCATCAAAATATCAAACACATATCAAGTTCACATGATTACTTGCAACATGATTTCTCCCATGACCTCAAGAACAAAAGTAAGTACTCACAAATGATAATCATGCTCAAGATTAGAGGGGTTATTAAATAGCATAATGGATCTGAACATATAATCCTCCACCAAATAAACCATATAGTAATCAACTACAAGATGTAATCAACACTACTAGTCACCCACAAGCACCAACCTATAGTTTCGGTACAAAGATTGAACACAAGAGATGAACTAGGGTTTTACAGGAGTTGGTGTTATTGAAGATGTTGATGAAGATAGCCCTCCCCAAGATGGGAGAGTTGTTGGTGATGATGACGATGATGATTTCCCCCTCCAGGAGGGAAGTTCCCCCGACGGAATTGCTCCGCCAGAGGGCAAAAGTGCTCCTACCCAAGTTCCGCCTCGAGACGGCGGTGCTCCATCCCGAAAGTCCTCTCCATATTTTTTCTAGGTCAAAATTACTTATATACCAGAAGAGGGGCACCCGAGGTGGGCCTGGGTGAGCACGACCCACCAGGGCGCGCTTGGGCTCCCTGGCGTGCCCAGGTGGGTTTTGCCCACCTGGTGGCCCCCTGGTACTTATTTGCCCCAATATTCCTCAAATATTCCATAAAAATTCCTCGTGAAATTCCAGCTTGTTTGGAGTTGTGCAGAATAGTTAGGCTGACGTAGCTTTTTCAGGTCCAGAATTCCAGCTGCCAGAATTCTCCCCCTTTGTGTATACCTTGCATATTATGAGAGAAAAGGCATTAGAATTACTCCAAAAAGCATTATTATCCAATAAAACAACATAAATAATAGTAGGAAAACATGATGCAAAACGGACGTATCACTAACCGCATGAGGGAGTGTTCGAGAGGACCACCAATGCATGCATGTGGCCCGAACATGTATGTATGAAAGGGTTGTGTACTTCTTTAAATAACCAATTCAGGACTTTGGTGTGGCATATATACATAACTCACAAAATGATCAATAATTCTTGGAGGCTTGGGGCTAGTAGTGTACTGATGGACCCCCCCCCCCACACACACATAGAGACATACATCCTGCACCACCAGCTCCACTCTAAGGACACATGTCAAACTTTTTCTATAGTGAACATACGACCAAAGGAGTGTCATGTTAAAGCTTGAAAAAAACCCAGAGATCATTTGACTCATTTTATACATTGATTGATTTCCTAGGGATTTAATGTACGAAAATCAAATTTGAGCTACATGTGCACCAAAATGGATTGCAAAATCATATTTGTGTCCCTGGGTGCATGTTTCCCCGTGAAAGAAATTTCAAAACATTGAGAATGTTGATTTTTAAAATTCAGTAAATCCAAAACTTAGTTAAAATTCATGAAACTTATCGTGGTCTCATATATGGACACCAGTAGACCGTGATATTGTATTTTTTCGTCAAATTTGAGACAAGTTTTGATATAGTCTACTTACAAACGGGAGAATGTTAATAACTGCCAACCAATATCTCATACGGAATATTTACCGTGTTCTTTAGACCGTGCCATGCTTTGGTTAAGCACTAAAGCGGCAGAAAGAATCATCAAAAATAGAAAAAATATACGTGCCGCCACGTGCCCCGTGTGGCGCGCGAGCAGGCATGAGTTGATGGGACGCATGCGAGTAGTCCGCCTCGCAGGCATCCCGGGAGGTGTGCGTGCAGGTGTGTGAATTGATGGGAGGCGTTTTCGCTGCGCAATGTCACCCGGAGGTGTGCGATTAGCTGTGTGAAATGATGGTATAGGAATGCCAGAAGTCCACCGCACAAACAGCCTTTGACCGCCGCCCGCCTCGCTCCCACTGGTCCTTATTAATGGCGTGCCCGAGCCCTGGCCATACTAGGCGGCCCCACCCCTGGTCCATAGTGGTCACCAATGTATGGACTCTGGAGTGTATGAGGATGCCGCCGGAGCGCACCATCAGAGGGGGTGGCGACGCCGGGTACTGGTGAAGCACCCGCGCAACGCGTGAAGCTGAGCACAGAGGTTGCTGTCACCGCCGATGAGGTCTCACATGGGTAGCAGCACGACCTTGACTTCGTCGGCACCGTGGTGCCACCCCCAACTGGAGCCGGAGGTCAACAACAACTCAGGCAATGACTGCGACTCTAACGGAAAACCGGTTAGTCACTATATACCAATTTGTGCGGCAAACATATCATGTGTTTTCTCTCGTTACTCCCCCCTCCCTAAGTTTTTGGAATACAAATCATATGATTATGTTCTCTCAATCCATGAAACCAGAGTAATTAAGATCTGTTAGATGCATGTAGTGTATTGATTGTTTGAATGGTATCCGTATAGGGTTAGTGATTAATTGTTTGTTCTCTACATATGATTTTTGCTAATAATCCGTCTAGGGTTAGCGTGCGTGCTAATAATTTGTGACCAGATCTTGAGAATTGATTTTGAATGTCCTACATGTAAGTTTCTGCCATTTTTTTCTTTCAGATTGGTATGTACACAGGTGAGGCTCTGGCCAGCGCCTCCGCTGGATGTAGTTCTTGGACCCGACAGCGCGACCAGAAGCGGCCACGCCCCCTGGACCTGAGGAACCAGTAGAATCTCTGGCGGACCGCATCAGCGATCTCCCGTATGCCATCCTTGGGGAGATCATCTCCCTTCTACCCACCAAGGACGGCTGCCACACACAAGTCGTCGCATCTCGGTGGCCTCGATGCCATCCTTGGGGAGATCATCTCCCTTCTCGCCACCAAGGATGGCTGCCATACACAAGTCCTGGCATCTCGGTGGCACACTCAGTGGCGCGTCGTGCCTCTTAATCTCGACCGTCGCCAGCTATCTATCGATCATGATTCTGAACTCCCCGGAGCCATCATCTCCTCCCACCAAGGCTCCGTTCAATGCATCTGCATCCCAACATGCTACCTGGTAGATAGACCCTGCACGGTGGCCACCTGGCTGACATCCCGTCAATTCGATAAACTCCAATAGCTTGAGTTCTACCATGACTATGTATGTAACATACCACGAACTGATGTATTTATGCCCTCACCACCAATGTCCATCTTGTGGTTTCCTCCTCTCTCCTCACCGCCACCTTCACCCCACTACTACAGGATGCTGCTAGTGAGACACTATGATCAGAGACCCTTTGACAAAACTGTGTGCCATTAATCGCAAACGGTGATGTAAAAAAACTATCTAAAACGATGCAAAACGTTTGCGATGGCGGAGCCATCAAACACGGTTGCGATTTTAGTTACATGTGCGATGCTTGGCAAACGGTTAATCCGGCAGAACTATTTGCGATGAGGCAGAACAACAGAAACGGGCAGCTAGATGAGGGTGTGAGTGATATACGACATACATTTCACTCAGATGAACTAGTTGCTATTAGGGAGTACAACAGAAACGGTTAGCCAGATCAAGGTGTGTGTGATATACGACATATGGTTTACTCGGATGAACTATTTTCGATTAGGGAACACGACAGAAATGATTCAACTTAACAAGATGTGTGTGATATGCGGCATACAGTTCACAGAGATGAACTGTTTGTGATGAGCCAAAAGAACACAAATGAGTCGTGTAAACAAGATGTGTGTGATACACGACAAACAACCGACTCAGATGAATTGTTTGCGATGAGAAATTACAACATAGATGGTTGCTACAGTTAATTCGTGTGCAATTCTGTGTGTACAAAAAACTTTGAAAATTGTAAACTAGTTGCTTGCGGTGGCTAGGAGTATCTCACACAATGTGTCTGCGAGTACTCGTGTGCGATGATTAGTAAGTCACACATACGTTTCCTTATGTTAACACGTGTGTGAATTTGCAATATGGACAGTTAATATGCAAATGCCTTCTGGACATCGGGCACACCCTTAAACTCAATGAAATGTGTAAGATACTAATACTTTCCATGAAAATGTAAGAACTTGGCTAACATCATTTGAGTAACATATATATAGTGGTTACACTACTCGACAAAAGGAGGATCCTCGTAACACGGTTTGACAACCATATGGTCCATATCAACATACTTAACTTAGTAACAACTATCACATTTTAAGAGGCTGAGGGCTTGCTACTTCTTGAACTTGCATTGGTTTTTCCCTTGAAGAGGAAAGGGTGATGCAGCAAAGTTGAGATAATTATTTCCCTCAGTTTGAGAACCAAGGTATCAATCCAGTAGGAGACAACACACAAGTCACCTAATACCTGCACAAACAATCAAACAACTTGCACCCAACACAATAAAGGGGTTGTCAATCCCTTCATGGTTACTTGCAAAAGTGATATCTGATAGAGATAGATAAACGGTAAAGTAAATATTTTTGGTATTTTTGGTTTATAGATTGAAAAGTAAAAGATTGCAAAAATAGTAGATCGGAAACTAATATGATGGAAAACAGTAGACCGGAAACTAATATGATGGAAAAAAGACCCGGGGGCCATAGGTTTCACTAGAGGCTTCTCTCAAGATAGCAAATAATACGGTTGGTGAACAAATTACTGCCGAGCAATTGATAGAAAAGCACAAAGTTATGACGATATCTAAGGCAATGATCATGAATATAGGCATCACGTCCGTGTCAAGTAGACCGAAATGATTCTACATCTACTACTATTACTCCACACATCGACCGACTCCTGCCTGCATCTAGAGTGTTAAGTTCATGAAGAACAGAGTAACACATTAAGTAAGATGACATGATGCAGAGGAATTAACTCAAGCAATATGATGAAAACACCATATTTTTATCCTTGATGGCAACAATACAATACGTGCCTTGTTGCCCCTACTGTCACTGGGAAAGGACATCGCAAGATTGAACCCAAAGCTAAGCACTTCTCCCATTGCAAGAAAAAACAATCTAGTTGGCCAAACCAAACTGATAGTTCGAAGAGAATTACAAAGATATCAAATCATGCATAAAATAATTCAGAGAAGATTCAAATAATATTCATAGATAAGCTGATCATAAATCCACAATTCATCGGATCTCGACAAACACACCGTAAAAACTATTACATCGAATAGATCTCCAATAACATCGAGGAGAACATGGTATTGAGAATCAAAGAGAGAGAAGAAGCCATCTATCTACTAGCTATGGACCCGTAGGTCTATGGTAAACTACTCACGCTTGACCAGAAGGGCAATGGTGTTGATGTAGAAGCCCTCCATGATCGAATCCCCCTCCGACAGGGTGCCGAAAGGTCCCTAGATGGGATCTCACGGGTACAGAAGGTTGCGCTGGTGGAAAAGTGTTTTCATGGATGCCTCTGGTGGTTTGGGGATATTTGGGAATATATAGGCGAAAGAATTAGGTCAAGAGAGTCAGGGGGGGAGGGGCAAAAGGGTGGGGCGCGCCCTACCGCCTGGGCGCGCCCTCCATCCTTTTAGCCGCCTCATGGCTCCTCCGACTTCATCTCCAATTCTCCTGGTTGTCTTCTGGTCCAAGAAAAATCACCGTGAAGGTTTCATTCCGTTTGGACTCTGTTTGGTATTCCTTTTCTGCAAAACTCAAAAACAAGGAAAAACAAAAACTGGCACTAGGCTCTAGGTTAATAGGTTAGTCCCAAAAATAATATAAAATAGCATATTAATGCATATAAAACATCTAAAACAGATAATATAATAGCATGGAACAATCAAAAAAATATAGATTCGTTGGAGACGTATCAAGCATCCCCAAGCTTAATCCCTGCTTGTCCTCGAGTTGGTAAATGATAAAAACGGAATTTTTGATGTGGAATGCTACCCAACATATTTATCCGTCTAATTTTATTTATTGTGGCATGAATGTTCAGATCCATAAGATTCAAAACATAAACTTGGAAATGCCATAATAGGTAGGTATGGTGGCTGTTTTGAGGAAGGTATATGGTGGGTGTATGGTACCGACAAAAGTTGCGCGACACTAGAGAGGCTAGCAATGGTGGAAGGGTGAGAGTGCGTATAATCCATGGGCTCATCATTAGTCATAAAGAACTCATATACTTAGTGCAAAAGTCTATTAGTTATTGAAACAAAGTAGTACACGCATGCTCCTAGGGGGATAGATCGGTAGGAAAAGACCATCGCTCGTCCCCGACCGCCACTCATGAGGAAGACAATCAATAAATAAATCATGCTCCGACTTCATCACATAACGGGTCACCATACGTGCATGCTACGGGAATCACAAACTTTAACACAAGTATTTCTCAAATTCACAATTACTCACTAGTGTGACTCTAAGATTACCATCTCTATATCTCAAAACATCATAAGGAATCAAACTTCTCGTAATATTCAATGCACTTTATAATATATCCCTCTTGGATGCCTATCATACTAGGACCAAATTTGTAACCAAAGCAAATTACCATGATGTTTAGAGACTCTCAAAATAATATAAGTGAAGCATGAGAGTTCAACAATTTCTATAAAATAAAACCACCGCCCTGTTCTAAAAAGGTATAAGTGAAGCACTAGAGCAAAATTGCCTAGCTCAAAAGATATAAGTGAAGCACATAGAGTATTCTAATAAATCACGATTCATATGTGTCCCTCTGGAAAGGTGTGTACAATAGGAATGATTGTGGAAAACTAAAAAGCAAAGAATCAAATCATACAAGGCGCTCCAAGCAAAACACATATCATGTGGTGAATAAAAATATAGCCTCAAGTAAAGTTACCGATAGACGAAGACGAAAGAGGGGATGCCTTCCGGGGCATCCCCAAGCTTAGGCTCTTGGTTGTCCTTGAATATTACCTTGGGGTGCCTTGGGCATCCCCAATCTTAGGCTCTTTCCACTCCTTATTCCATAGTCCATCAAATCCTTACCTAAAACATGAAAACTTCACAACAGAAAACTCAACAGAAAATCTCATAAGCTCCGTTAGTATAAGAAAATAAATCACCACTTTTGGTACTGTTGTGAACTCATTATTTATTTATATTGGTGTAATATCTACTGTATTCCAACTTTTCCATGGTTCATACCCCCCGATACTACCCATAGAATCATCAAAATAAGCAAACAACACATAGAAAACAGAATCTGTCAAAAACAAAACAGTGCGTAGTAATCTGTAACTCCCGAATACTTATGTAACTCCAAAGATTATGAAAAATTAGGACAACCTAAGAAATTTGTTTGTTAATCTTCTGCAAAAATAATCAGTATTTTACGATGCTTCTGTTAAAAAGTAAAATTACTTTCCTGAGCGCAAAAATTTCTGTTTTTCAGCAAGATCAAATCAACTATCACCGTAAGCCATCCCAAAGGTCTTACTCGGCACAAACACTAACTAAAACAAAAAAACCACATCTAACCAGAGGCTAGATGAATTATTTATTGCAAACCAGAACCTAAAAAGCAAAAACAAAAATAAAATTGGGTTACCTCCAACAAGCGCTATTGTTTAACGCCCTCAGCTAGGCATAAAAACATGAATAGATCTTGGTGTTGTCATCTTTGGTATGTAATCCATAAGTAGCTCTCATAATAGATTCATATGGAAATTAATTTTCGTTCTTGGAAAGTGTTCCATACCCTTCCTTAACGGAAATTGAAATCTAATGTTTCCTTCTTTCATATCAATAATTGCACCAATCGTTCTAAGGAAAGGTCTACCAAGAATAATAGAAGATGTAGGATTGCAATCTATATCAAGAACAATGAAATCTATGGGTACATGATTCCTATTTGCAACTATAAGAACATAATTAATCCTTCCCATAGGTTTCTTAATAGTGGAATCTGCAAGATGCAAATTTAAAGAATAATTATCGAATTCACGGAAACCTAGCACATCACATAAAGTTTTTGGAATCGTGGAAACACTAGCACCCAAATCACAGAAAGCATGGCACTCATAATATTTAATCTTAATCCTAATAGTAGGTTCCCACTCATCATAAAGTTTCTTGGGATAGAAACTTCCAATTCAAGCTTTTCTTAAAAGATTGCATCATAGTATCAATGATATGTTTAGTAAAAGCATTGTTTTGATTATAAGCATGAGGAGAATTCAACATGGATTGCAACCAAGAAATACAATCTATTAAAGAAAAATTATCATAATTAAATTCCTTGAAATCCAAAAGGGTGGGTTCATTTCTACTTGAAGTTTTAACCTCTCCAATCCCACTTTTATCAATTTTTGCATCAAGATCTAAAAACTCTGAATCATTGGGACTCCTTTTAACTAAAAGTTGACCCATCTCCAGTCCCATCTTTATCAAGATTTATATTGGAAAACAATGATTCAATAGGAGTCACATCAATCACTTTAAGATCTTCATCTTTATTTTCATGAAAACTAGAAGAACACGTTTTTCAAACCAATCTCGTTTAGCACACATCTTAGCGGTTCTTTCTTTGCACTCATCAATGGATATTCTCATAGCTTTGAGAGACTCATTAATATCATGCTTGGGTGGAATGGACCTAAGTTTCAAAGAATCAACATCAAGGGAAATTCTATCCCCTAGCCAAATCATCAATCTTAAGCAAATTTTTTCAATCAAAGAATTGAAATTCTTTTGCAAACTCATAAATTATTTAACACTAATCTCAAAATCAGAGGGCATCTTATTATAATTTCCATAAGAATTGTTGTAGGAATTACCATAATTATTGGCGGAATTACTAGGAAACGGACTAGGGTTAAAATTACATCTATACGCATTATTACGAAAATTGTTCCTACCAACAAAATTCACATCCATAGATTCATTATTATTCTCAATCAAAGTAGACAAAGGCATATCATTAGGATCAATAGAAGAACTCTTGCTAGCAAATAATTTCATAAGCTCATCCATCTTTCCACTCAAAACATTAATCTCTTCAATCGCATGCACTTTTTTTACTAGTGGAAGATCCTTCGGTATGCCATTGAGAATAATTAACCATAATATTATCTAGGAGTTTAGTAGCTTATCCTAAAGTAATTTCCATAAAAGTACCTCCCGCAGCCGAATCTAAAAGATTTCTAGAAGCAAAATTCAATTTGGCATATATTTTTTGTATAATCATCCACAAATTCAAACCATGAGTAGGGCAATTTCATATCATCAATTTCATCCTCTCCCAAGGTTGTTCAACATGTTCATGATCAAGTTGCTTAAAATTCATAATATCGTTCCTAAGGGAGATGATCTTAGCGGGAGGAAAATACTTGGAAATAAAAGCACATTTACACTTATTCCATGAATCAATACTATTTTTAGGCAAAGATGAAAGCCAAGTTTTAGCACGATCTCGTAATGAGAACGAAAATAGCTTCAATTTAACAATATCATTATCCACATCCTTTTTCTTTTGTATATCACATAACTCAATGAAACTATTAAGATGGGATGCGACATCTTCACTAGGAAGGCCGGAAAATTGATATTCCATAACAAGATTCAGCAACGCAGCATTAATTTCATAAGATTTTGCACTAGTGGCGGGAGCAATCGGAGTGTAACAAAAAAATGTTGTTGGTGTTGGGAAAGTCACACAATTTGGTATTCTCTTGAGCCATCGTGACAAAGCAAGCAATCCAACACACGAGCACACAAAAAGCAAACGAATAAGATGAATGGAAGAGGGGCGAAGAAAAGGCAAATCTGTTCGAAAATCATTTTAGAAGTGGGGGAGGGGAAAACGAGAGGCGAATGTCGAATAATGTAATGCAAGAGTTGAGAGTTTGTGATGGGTACTTGGTATGTATTGACTTGGCGTAGATCTCCCTGGAAATGACACCAGAAATTATTCCTTCTACTTCTTGAACTTGCATTAGTTTTTCCCTTGAAGAGGAAAGGGTGATGTAGCAAAGTTGAGATAAGTATTTCCCTCAGTTTGAGAACCAAGGTATCAATCCAGTAGGAGACAATGCACAAATCACCTAATACCTGCATAAACAATCAAACAACTTGCACCCAATGCGATAAAGGGGTTGTAAATCCCTTCATGGTTACTTGCAAACGTGAGATCTGATAGAGATAGATAAACGCTAAAGTAAATATTTTTGGTATTTTTGGTTTATAGATCGGAAAGTAAAAGATTGCAAAAATAGTAGATCGGAAACTAATATGATGGACAATAGTAGACTAGAAACTAATATGATGGAAAATAGACTCGGGGGCCATAGGTTTCACTAGAGGCTTCTCTCAAGATAGCAAATAATACGGTGGGTGAACAAATTGCTGCCAAGCAATTGATAGAAAAGCACAAAGTTATGACGATATCTAAGGCATCATGAACATAGGCAGCACGTCCGTGTCAAGTGGACCGAAACGATTCTGCATCTACTACTACTACTCCACACATTGGTCGACTCCTACCTGCATCTAGAGTATTAAACTCATGAAGAACAGAGTAACACATTAAGTAAGATGAAATGATGTAGAGGAATTAAGTCAAGCAATATGATGAAAACCCCATCTTTTTATCCTTGATGGCAACAATACAATACGTGCCTTGCTGCCCCTACTATCACTAGGAAAGGACACCGCAAGATTGCACCCAAAGCTAAGCACTTCTCCCATTGCAAGAAAAACTAATCTAGTTTACCAAACCAAACTGATAGTTCGAAGAAAATTACAAAGATATCAAATCATGCATAAAAGAATTCAGAGAAGATTCAAATAATATTGATAGATAAGCTAATCATAAATCCACAATTCATCGCATCTCGGCAAACACACAGCAAAAAGTATTACATCGAATAGATCTCCAAGAACATCGAGGAGAACATTGTATTGAGAATCAAAGTGTCGTGGGAAACCATGGCCACCTATGGGACTAGGACGGCCCCTTGCTGGTTCGGCAGGGGGAAGGCGCTTTGCACAAAGAGCAGACCAATGTAGGGCAGCGCGTCAGAGATCACATGGGCAATTTTACCCAGGTTCGGGCTGCAGTGAGGCGTAAAACCCTACTCCTGCTTTGGTGGATTGATGGTGGAAAGGTGGTGGTGCATAGTACACTTACCCGACAGGGGTTGCTTCGGGGCAGCATCGACTACACGCGTATGGGGGTGCGTGTGGGCTAGCTTTCTAATCTCGCGAACCGAACCCCTTCTACGGTTGCCATGGGCTTCCTTTGATAGGTTAAGGGGTTAACATAGTGGCAATTTAGTCATTAGACACTGATATGATAGCAAATAGTGCTATGATACCTAACTCTGCAGGCTGACAGTGTGCATTTAATGCACTACTTAGTGTCATGTTGTTGGTTGCCCGGCAAGTCTTGTCGGGCTAATTCGCCAGCTCCACGCCTGCTTGCTTGACACATCATCGGACGAGTGTGTCTGTAGGTTTCCCTGGTAGGAAGTGGCCGCCATGTGGTAATGGCTGCCACTTAATCATTCCGCGGCTTGACACTGCACTAATTAATGACGTGGGTCGTGCCGGAGTAGTTGGTGAGGTAATCTGGTCTCCGTGAGCTCCGGCAGGCCCTGCCGAGACGCCTTAGTCATCTCCTTCTCGGGGTGGCCTCGCACTTGCCGGGCTCGTCTGCCCAACAAGGGAGGCTTTTCTCTTGATAATATCTGGCTCTTCTGCCTTGGCCTTGGATCCTTTGAATCTCTTGGTCTCTTGTTTACCTTGCTCTGATGTTTCAATCTTGATCTTGTGCCTGTGCACAGTTAGGGCAACAGGCCCTGGGTCTCTTGCATAAAAAGAAGCCCCCGGGCCTGCCCCGAATGCGCTGCCGAGCGTCATCGAGGTAGGGCCTAATAAGTGCACATGCGGTTCTGCTGAAGAGGCTGGTCTTTTTGAGATCTTGTTTGCTTCTTCATTAGTCTTGATTTCGGGCCAGTTTCCGGTTTCCCCACGCGTCGTGCAGAGCCAATAGCGGTGGGGCCGCTCCAATAATGGCCCGTGAATGACTTTAATGGACGATGTAGAAACTGCCAATTCACTCTTCCCACCACACCCTTATCCTTAGCCACGTACGCCACATGTGTCGCGCGGGGTAGGTAACAGAGGCGCGTGGCATGGGAGAGCATAATGGCGAGGGACCGACTTCCTTGAACTGGTGGAGGAGAGCGATGGTCACCCGTTGTGGATCCAGCCCCCAGTCCACCGTTTGCCTATAAAAGGGAGAGCGGGGGGAGGAGCGGAGGCATCCAACTGCATTCTCCTCCTCTTCTGTCCTGCTCCATCTTGAATATGCCGGAAGGGGGAGCTTGGGACTGGCCTCCAGGCTTTTGCCCAGAATCCCTTGTGGTCGTTAGGATGCTCGGGTGGTGCGGCGGTACGCTGGAGGTAGCGACTTCAGTGCGCTCATCGTTGTGCCACCCGTAGCCTTGACTTTAGTGGGAGGGGATGTGAACGACACCATGCCGAGGCCCGCGGTGGGTGCGGGGCGTGGTAGCCGGTCGCTCCTCGCTCTTCTTTCGTGCGTGACATGGAGGAGGAGCCTCGGGAGAGTGATACGTCTCCAATGCACCTATAATTTATGAAGTATTCATGCCAAGTTTACAATAATTTTATATGGTTTTGGTATGATTTGCATGGAACTAACCTGGACTGACACTGTTTTCAGCAGAATTACCATGGTGTTGTTTTTGTGTGTAGAAACTAAAGTTCTCCAAACACCACGAAACTTTTTTTTGGATTTTTTATGGACCAAAAGACCCCCGATGGGCCATAGCAGCACCTGGGGGGGGGGCAAGGGGGGCACAACCCACCAGGGCGTGCCTGGTGGGTTGTGCCCACCTTGGTGGCCTCCTGTACCCCTTCTTGGCCCTATAAATTACAAAATAATCCGAAAACCCTCGAGGAAACCCTAGATCGGAAGTTCCACCGCCGCAAGCCTCTGTAGCCACTGAAAACCAATCGGGAGCCCGTTCCGGCACCCTACCGGAGGGGGAGATCATCACCGGTAGCCATCTTCATCATCCCGGCGGCCACCACGATGAGGAGGGAGTAGTCCACCCTCGGGGCTGAGGGTTTGTACCGGTAGCTATTTGTTTAATCTCTCTCTCTCGCGCGATCTTGAGATGTCACGATCTTGATGTATCATGGGATTTGTTAACATAGATGGATTATATGATGTTTCTCCCCTCTCTACACTTGTTATGATGAATTGAGTTGTCGGTGTACTAGAGTAGGGGTACCCTAGTATCCCGAACTTGTGCACGGGCAGTTGCAGCGCCCCGCGGCAGGGCTTGCCGGGTGACCGCCAAGGTCCTCCGTGGTTCTTTTTGGAGCCATTCAAGAACAAAGTATTTAAGCCAAGAAGACAAGGCCCCGGCAAGAGGAGCTTGCCGGGAAGGCCAACCAAGGCATCTCAAGGAACTTGCCACAACACGCCACACGTCCCGGCAAGGCCCGGTGAGCGACAAACTTCCGGGCGCGACAAGACAACGACCGCGGCAAGGCGCTTGCCGCGGCAAGCCACCACTCTGTACCCGCCCTCCAGCACATCCACCAACGTGTCGCCCTAGGGCCTTTCCAGGCGCGCGTGGCAAGAGGCTGTGCAGCCAGCGGTGCGCGGTGGCAAGCGAAGCTGACAAGATAGTCATCGTGGCAAGCGGTGGCGTCCCTGACGGTCCTTTTCTGCACTGTTTGGGCGACGCAGACGGGCATTTAATGCCTTTGTCCCCTGCCGTCAGGGTTATGTAGGATACACTGTACAGGTAGCTGTACCAACCGCAATTTCCTTTTCCATTTTTGCCCTTGCCTACGTTGCCACCTGTCGGAGACCCCTTGAGCATATAAAAGGAGGCCCATGCGCAACGTAGAGGGGGGTTGGAAAGCAGAAAACACTCACGCTAGGTCTCGTGTGTACTGTAGCACTCAGCGCTCGCGAGCAAGAACACAATACAATCAGACAAGCAGCAGTAGGAGTATTATCTCTCCGGAGAGCTCCGAAGCTGGGTAAACTGCTCGTGTGCTTCGCCTCGATCCGCTCTTCGTGCGATCTCCGCCCCCCGCTGAACCGAAAGGGGTCCGGTCTGCCGGCCCCATAGGTGTTCGTGGATCAGCTTCCCCGACATCTTTGGCGTGCCAGGTAGGGGGCGTCGAGGTTGTGTGAACCTGATCCGGCGTTCACACGAGCTAGATCTTCATTTTCTTCATCGACATGCCACCGAAGAAGAAGACTTCGGCGGCAGCTATTCTGTCCACCTCGATCCCACCACCACCGGAGCAAACGAGTGGTGGGGTAGACGCTGGCAGAAGAACGGGCATTGACGAGGAAGCTCATGGTGCTGCCAGGTCCAAGGACAAGGCTGCGCAGACCTCGGCGTCCGTACATGTACCGCGCCCATCTCAGGAGGCGCAGGACCGACAGCGTCATGGTACTCGCAGTGCCATACATTTGTTAGGCCAAGATCGAGCTGGTGGATCTCGGGGTGCTCAAGGCTAGCATGCACGCCAACATGCTGACACGAGCGAGACACGGTCGCCTGGACGGGATACTGCTCCTTCTAACATAGTTAGAAGTCCGAGCATATCCCGCTCCTCGCACTGGTCGCCACTGCCTCCCACCACTCCAGCAGAAGCTTTGGCGCGAGCTCAACTGCTCCTGGATTACCCTCCAACGGAAGACAAGATCGACGGATGGAGGGCCACCATTCAGAGTCTCATCGGCTTCGCCAACGGTGACACTCCGCGGCAGCCGAGTACATCGCTGCCGCGGCAGGACCGCCAGGCACGAGCCGATGGCAACGAAACCGGTGGGGGTGCGACCACTCTGCACTCTCCACCCCGAAGGCCAAGATCGCCGACTCACCAGATCCACCTCGACAGCGACTCCACCGCATCATCGGATCCACGAGCTCGTCGCGATCAATGCCAAGTTCTTCACGAACGACAGCAAGAAGACGCTCGTACTCGCATCGAGCGCCGAAGAGAAGCACGGCGTCAATCGGACCAGCGCGCTGGGCCCTCTGTCGACATGCATGCGCCAGGGGAACCAGGCGACTTGCCGTACGCGGTAGGATGCCCTGCGCTCACTCGTGAGCTGCGGCAAGTCCAGTGGCCCAGCACGAAGAATTTCAAGCCAGACGTGCCAGAGAAGTACGACGGCAAGTCACATCCATTGAAGTTCCTCAGCATCTACACCATCACGGTGCAAGCTGCCGGGGGACGGGACGACAAGATCCTTGCCAACTACTTCCCGCTGGTGCTCAAACCCAATGTCAGATCCTGGCTCATGCACTTGCCGGATAACTCCATATCCTCCTGGGCAGACCTATGCCATCAGTTTGTCGGCGCCTTTACAGGCGGCCACAAGCCTCATGGCCAAGAGAGCGACCTTCATCTGCTCGCCCAGAAGGAAGGAGAGCCCCTGCGCAAGTACATTCAGAGATTCAGCCGTGTACAGCACAACATCCCAGATGTCCACCCTGCCGCGGTAATCAGTGCGTTCCATCAGAACGTGCGAAACCGCAGGATGCGGGAGGAGATGGCGATGTGCAACATCAGAGACGTCAGTGAGCTATATGCCCTGGCAGACAAGTGCGCATGTGCTGAGGAAGGGAGGAAACTCCCCGGAGAGAATATAGGAGCAGGAGGATCTGATAGTGAGGAGACTGCCCCGGCAAAGAAAAACCGGCGGCGGAACAACAGGAAGAAGAAAGGCAAAGATGTGCTAGTCATTGAGCAGTCTGGCAACGGAGGTGGCGCCAAGAAAGTAAAAGCTGGTAGCTCCGGCAAGGAGATTGTCGCAGGCACCAACTACCAGGCTGTGGCAGTCGCCGACAAGCAGGACGGCTCCAACAAGCAGTACTGCAAGATCCACCGCACCAAGGGCCATGACCTCCAGAGCTGCAAGAAGGTCGAACAGCTTGTCGAGCAGCAAAAGGCTGAATACGAGCGACGCGACAAGGAGAAAGCCCAGGAAGGTGCTGGAGGAGCCGGCAAGAAACATCCCAGCCGGGGAGGACGCCGCGGCAAGGCCAAGCAGCGGCAAGGAGACAGACCTCCCCGCGGCCGCGAGAAGGATGAAGATGACGACGACGATGAAGATATGGATGATGACGAGACCGATGAGCAGGAGTTCCAGAAATCCATAGAGGTCCTGTGCGTTGACGGCGGTGCTTCTCTGCATACTTCACACCGCCAGCTCAAGCAGTGGGTGCGGGAAGTCAATGCAGCAAAACCACCCGTCGAATCACGCAAGCCTCTGAAATGGTCAAGCACGCCTATCGTCTTTGATATTGAGGACCACCCTGATCGCATAACTGCGGTCGGGTGCTTGCCGATGTTGGTTTCGCCAACTATCCGCAACCTCAAGGTCACTAAGATGCTAGTTGACGGCGGGGCCGGCTTGAACCTGATCTCCTCCGCGGTGCTCCAGAAACTCCAGATCCCTGATAGCGAGCTCGAAGAGACTGGCACATTCCAAGGAATCAATCCGGGAAGGAGCAGGCCGAAGGGAAAGATCACGTTGCCGGTGACATTTGGCAGCGAGTTGAACTTCAGGACTGAGAGGGTCACTTTTGACGTTGCTGACTTTCCATTGCCTTATAATGGGATACTCGGCCGTCCAGCACTCGCCAAATTCATGGCAGCCTCTCACTATGCATACAACATACTGAAGATGCCAGGCCCGATAAGTGTTATCTCTGTCCCTGGCGACAAGAAGGATGCTCTTATCTGCGCCGACAAGATTTACTGGGATGCAGCAGCCGCAAGAGATCGCAAGTCACTTGCCGTTGAAGCTCCCGGGGCGAAGAAGAAGACCAAGTCCGGCAAGAGTTCTGATGCCCACTCCGGCAAGCGCACCTCTTCGGAGTGCTGCGCTACCGTCGAGGACGCACCATCGAGCTCCACCGGCAAGTGTAAGAAGACGATGGCAGCTCCACCAGAGACCAAGAAGGTGTCCGCCAAGGAGGATGGCACTGGTGGTACCTTCACCATCAGTGCCACTCTCGACCCTAAATAGGAAAGCGCGCTCGTTGCTTTCCTGCGGGCGAACGTCGACGTATTTGCGTGGCAACCGTCTGACATCCCCGGTGTTCCCAGGAAAGTAATCGAGCACCATCTTGCCGTCTGTCCTCATGCGCGGCCCGTCAAGCAGAAAGTACGGAAACAGGCAGTGGAGCGCCAAGAATTCATTGTAGAAGAAATCAAGAAATTGGAAGCAGCAGGCCTTGTCAGAGGAGTGCTCCATCCTATGTGGTTGGCCAATCCTGTAGGCGTGCGTAAGGCAAACGGGAAATGGAGGCTTTGTATCGACTTTACCGATGTCAATAAAGCTTGTCCCAAAGACCCATTTCCCTTGCCGCGCATCGACCAGATTGTTGACTCCACGGCCGGATGTGACTTGCTTTCATTTCTTGATGCATACTCAGGATACCATCAGATCTTCATGGCAGAAGAGGATGAGGAGAAGACCGCATTCATCACCCCATGTGGCACATACTGTTTCGTACGGATGCCTTTCGGTTTAAAGAATGCTGGTTCAACATTTGCAAGAGTAGTCCATGACGCTTTTGAGCCACAAATACACAGAAATGTGGAAGCCTACATGGATGTCATAGTGGTCAAGAGCAAGGACAAGGTGACTCTGATTCAAGATTTAGACGAAACCTTTGCAAATCTGCGCAAGATCAACCTCAAGCTTAACCCCGAGAAGTGTGTGTTTGGAGTCCCCTCCGGCAAGCTTCTTGGGTTCTTCGTGTCTCAGCAGGGAATTGAAGCCAATCCCGACAAGATCAAGGCCATTGAGCAGATTGAAGCACCAAAGCGCGTCAAGGATGTACGAAGACTTGCCGGTTGCGTGGATGCTCTTAGCAGGTTTATCTCTAGGTATGCTGAGCGCGCCCTGCCATTTTTCAAAATATTGAAAAAGGCAGGTCCAATGAAATGGACTCCGGAAGCGGAGGCTGCACTGCAAGACTTAAAGAGATACCTGTCCTCCACTCCAACACTTGTCGCACCTAAGCCACAAGAGAAGTTGCTGCTATATATAGCGGCAACCAATCAAGTGGTTAGTGCTACGTTAGTAGCGGAGAGGGAGGCGGATGATGAGCCAACAACCACGGCGGATGCATCCAGCGACAAGCAGGCAAGCTCTGGTCCCGACAAAGAAGGATCTACGCAGGAGCGTGAGAAGATGCAGAAAAGAATGGTGCAGCGCCCAGTTTACTTTGTCAGTTCCCTTCTGCAGGGGGCTAGGTCAAGGTACTCTGGTGTGCAAAAATTGCTTTTCGGCCTTCTCATGGCCTCGAGAAAGCTGCGCCATTACTTCCAAGCACATGAGATCACAGTCGTCACTCGTTTTCCGCTGAAGAGGATACTGCAGAATCCTGAAGCAACAGGCAGGATTGTCGAGTGGGCACTAGAACTATCAAGCTTTGGCCTTAAGTTTGAAAGCACTTCAACTATCCAAAGCAGAGCATTGGCAGAGTTCATAGTAGAATGGACGCCAACACAAGATGAAGAAATTCCAGAAACAAGCATCCCCGTCAAGGAAGCAAGCAAAGAGTGGCTGATGTACTTTGATGGTGCCTTCTCGCTGCAAGGCACCGGTGCGGGCGTACTGCTTGTTGCACCCACCGGAGAGCACCTCAAGTACGTAGTCCAGATGCACTTTCCCAAGGAGCAAGCAACGAACAATACCGCAGAGTATGAAGGTTTGCTTGCCGGTCTCAGGATCGCAGCAGACCTTGGGATCAAGAAGCTCATTGTCAATGGTGACTCACAGCTTGTCGTCCGCCAAGTAAACAAGAATTATCAGAGTCCGTTGATGGAAGCTTACGTTGATGATGTGAGAAAGCTAGAAGAGCACTTTGACGGCCTACAAATGGAACATGTTCCAAGAGCTCAGAATGACATTGCCGATGGCCTGTCGAAGTGCGCTGCACTTAAGTTACCTGTGGAACCAGGGATCTTTGTGCTCAAGCTGACTCAACCATCCGTAACGCCATCAATTGGACAGAGCAAGAAGAGGAAGTTGATTTCTGGTGACTATTTTCCAGTAGAGCTCCCCGAAGCCGCCACCAAGAAGGTCCTCAGGATCAACACCAAGAGTGCTGAGGGGCAGTCTGCTCCGGCAAGCCCTAGGGTTTGTTCCGTTGAAGCAGACGCTCCCGACAAGTTTTGCTCCGGCGAGCTTGCCGGAGAACATCAAGCTCCGGCTGAGCCACAGGTTCTCGCCGTAAAAGCGGATGTTCCCACAGTAGCAGAAGTGCCTTTAGTCCTTGTTGTCGAGCCGCAAGCTCCAGCATGGGCACAACAGATTGTCCGTTTCCTTCAGACAGGAGAACTTCCCGAAGAGCAAGAAGAAGCGGAAAGAGTAGCCCGGCAGTCAAGTATGTACCAGTTTGTCGACAACACACTATACAGAAGAAGACTCAACGGTGTGAAAATTGAAGTGTATTCACCGGGAAGACGGACAAAAGCTGTTGGCGGAGATACATGGAGGCATATGTGGTCACCACATTGGCGCAAGAGCACTTGCCGGCAAAGCGTTCCGGCAAGGTTTCTTTTGGCCGACAGCCCTCCAGGATGCAACTGCACAAGTAACCAAGTGTGAAGTGTGCCAGTTCCATTCCAAGCAGATACACCAGCCAGCTCAAGCTCTCCAGACGATCCCTTTATCCTGGCCATTTTCGGTCTGGGGGCTCGACATCCTCGGCCCCTTTCCCCGAGCTATCGGGGGCTTTGAGTACTTGTACGTTGCAATCGACAAGTTCACAAAGTGGCCGGAAGTGGAAGCAGTGAGGAAGGTGACAGCACAGTCAGCAGTCAAGTTCTTCAGGTCGATTGTTTGCCGCTTCAGGATCCCTAACAGGATCATCACCGACAACGACACACAATTCACGAGCCGCACCTTCATGCAGTACGTCAAAGATCTTGGCGCCAAGGTCTGCTTCGCTTCTGTTGCTCATCCGAGAAGCAACGGTCAAGCGGAGAGGGCAAATGCTGAAGTGCTGCGCGGGCTAAAGACCAGGACTTTTGACAGGCTGCGCAAGTGCGGAAGGAACTAGATTGAGGAGCTGCCGGTGGTTCTTTGGTCGATCAGGATGACGCCAAATCGAGCCACTGGCCAGACACCTTTCGCTCTAGTCTATGGAGCAGAGGCAGTTCTCCCCACGGAACTCGTATACGGGTCACCTCGAGTGCTCGCTTATGATGAGCTTGAGCAAGAGCAGCTGCGACAAGATGACACGCTGCTCCTTGAGGAAGACCGTCTTCAGGCTGCTGTACAAGCTGCTCGATACCTGCAAGCTTTGCGCCGCTACCATAGCCGCAAAGTTAATGCCAGAAGTTTCGAGGAAGGCGACCTTGTTCTTCGGCGCGTTCAGTCCGCCAAGAATTCCAACAAGTTGACACCGAAGTGGGAAGGCCCTTACCGGGTGAAATGAGTCACTAGGCCTGGCGCTTTCCGCCTTGAGACCGAAGATGGCATTCCGGTGAGCAACTCCTGGAACATTGAGAATCTCTGTAAGTTTTACCCGTAAGGCGCGGTTGCCGGAACCTGTTCCGGCAACCACCTTTTGTACAAGTCTTGCCGATGTTGCATGTAATCCTTTGTACAAAGCCGGGCGCAGAACCCGTGCATAAGTAAAGCTCATGTGCTCTGTACATCTTGTCAATTTCATGCTTTCTATTTTTTGCATGCGTTATCTGACACTTTGTGCAGCACCTACCCCCGGTAAGCAATAACGAGCCGTAAGGCTCCATATCTTTATTTTCTCTTCTTTCTTTTTCTCAAAAAGGAAAGGAAGGTTCCCTCGCACACAAGTTTGCCGGGGGGAAAGGAGAAGATAATGGTGTGGATCAGGCATCATTCAAGGAAGTTTCACCTTACCGGAAAGCAAACGACAGAAAAGCTAAGTTGCCAAAGTTTGAGAAATCAGTTTTAAAATTTTAAGTTATATTCCTCGAACGACCGTACTTTGTATGGAAAACCTGTGCGCGGAGGAACCAACTCGTAGCTAGTTTGCGCCCTTACTTTGTTTCGAGTCCGCTCAACAACTTAAGTGAGCTGCAGCTAGTTGCGACAAGGTTTCTTGTCGGTAGCGGCACCGCCGGCAGGCTGCTGACGTCCCGCACTCAGCGCTCGCGGCTAAGGTGCCTGCGTCGACAAGTTCCCTAAAAGCGTATGGCAAAAACATACAAAGGAAGGAATCAAGTAAAGGAAATAACACAGCAATCTCTACTCAAAATAGAGTTATATTACAAGATAACTTGTCGCAGCTCTAACAGATTGTTCTCATGACATGTCTAGCAGCGACAAGGAAAAAGAGAAAACGGGCGGCCTAGTCTATGCGATCGCCCTCAACCCCCTTGATCTCGCTCACCTTGTCCACAATGGGTGCGACAAGGGCCTTGAGCGCTTCCAGATCAGCATCCGGCGGCAGGGACCTGAGGACGTTGGTGAAGTTGAGGCCTGGGTTGCGGAAGGCCACCTTCACCAGCACCTTTTGAAGAACTCCCGCGCAGATCTTGCGCGACTCGTCGGCCAGCTACTTTGGGATCTTCTCCCGGAGTCGCTGGAGGGCCGTCGCCACGCCTTTGAAGAACAAGCTGAGCTTGGCGCTGGGTTGGAGGTGCTCATCAGAAGAATACCCGAGGTCCTCCATCCCCAGCTGCGCCAGCTCCCCGTCGATGGCTGCGGCAACATTCACGAGACCCTCGGTCCAATGCTCCACAGTCTCCCTAAAAGCATTCTGGGCGGCAGCAGCACTCGCCAGCAGCGCCTCGTCGGCCTTGATCTTCTCCTTCAAGGCCACCTCCTGCTCCCTCGCGCCGTCCAGCGTCTCGGTCAAAGTGGCCAGCTTCAACCCAAGATCTGCGTTGGAGTCCTTGGTGGCGCTAAGCTCTTTGCTCCTCTCGGTGAGAAGACCCTGCAGCTCGCCATGAGCGACGGCGTCCTTCTCGCGCTCACGCTTGAGCGCGGCAAGCTCCTCGCCGCTCGCCTTGAGATCGGCCTCCAGCTGCGCCACTTTCGTCTCCAGCTCCTTCTTGGCGGCCTCGGCAGCTGCGGCAGCATCCTTCGCTTCCTTGAGAGCCCCGCCAATTGCTTGCTCACGCGCGGCAAGCTCCTCCTCGTGGCTATCAAGGTTGACCTTGCGCTGCGCCAACTCACCTTCCTGCGCAGACAGCTTCTCGGCAGCGAGCCGCTGTTGCTCCTCAACTTCAGCCTTCGCGAGGAGGGAAGCTTTCCGCTCCTCGGCAACCTGCTCCCGCTCCTCCGCCAAGGATCGGAGAGTTTCCTGCCTGAGACCCCGGAGCTCCTCAGCGCGTTTCTCAATGTCCACCCCCGCCCTCGTGACAAGCGCTTCTCAGGATTCCAGCTTGGCTTGTCGGGCGCGGTAAAGCGACAACAGCTTCCGCAGTAGCCGCTCTTCCTCAGACTCGTCGCTGCTGCTGCTTGGCGCGTCGACCAGCGTCAGCCCAGCGGAGGCGAGCACCTCTCCATCCAAGATCTCTCCTTCGACCGGCGCCTTGGAGCTTGACGCCCAGGGGAGCTTGATGAAGATGCCGTCGCCGGCCTTCAAATAGGCACCAGGCTGGGGCTCTTCGGAGCCTGGCACTGCAACAGCGGCGGAGGGATCGGCGGTTGGCGTAGCGCCTGGCGCTCCTGTGGCCTCGGGGCCGTCAGTGCGATCGCCAGATCCCTCGCCAGCTTCTGCGGCGGCAGCTTTGGCGGCCTCTTCGCCGACGGGATCATCAGCGCCGGCTTCTCCTTCGGTGGCGACGGCGTCGTCAGTATTGATGCGCGCGTTCTCCTCGCCGGCGACCTCGGTTTCCATTGGCTCTGCGGCAGATGGATCTGACGAACGGAGAAAGGACAAAAGTCAAGCAAATACTCAAAAATAAAATCAGAAGAAGAAGAACCCAAGGGAAGTTTTAAAGCAAGAGGATTACCTGTGCTAGGATCTGCAGTCGTGGTCTCAACCACCGGAGGGTCGCCAATGCTGTCCCTTGCTGGAGAACTGCCCCTCGCCGGAGAATTCTCCCTTGCCGGAGAACGCTCCCTTGCCGGGGAATCCTCCCTTGGCGGTGTAGTCGAAGCAGATGGCACTTCGGGAGCGGCTTCCGGGCACTCCTGGTGAGGCTGCTCTGCTCCTACACAAACCAACAGTCAGATATCAGCAAAGAAAGAGCACCTGTGCGCGCCTGACAGCAGAAAGTGAACCATATACTTACGCTGGGGGCTGCGCTGGGGGCTGCTTTGAGGAATGCTTGCCGGGTCCGGCAAGGTGGTTTCAGACATGTCCCCTGCCATCGCAATGGGATCATCCTCGATGACAATCACCGGGGCCTTGGCTCTCTTCGCCGCTCTCTGGGCCAGCGTCCTGAAAAGGAATAGGTTCAGAGTAAAGCAAATCAGATACAAGACAAAGCAACAAATTTGAAGAGTTACAAGTATAGCAAAGAATCTTACTCTTGTTCTTCCTCGTCGGAGCTGAGTGCAGAGAGATCGAAGTCCGGCTCGCCTCCGGTGCGACGAGGCGGAGGAGTAGGTTCCCTTGTCCGCTTGGCAGGAGCAGTAGTGGTGGACCGGGAAGACCCCGCTCCAGTTGCTGCAGCGGCGTGAGGCGCTCCCGCGGCAATAGTGCTTGCCGCGGTAGAGCGTGTTGCGCGGCACGACGGCTGTTGACCCGTCTGCCGCCCCGCTACGTCCACGGCCTTGCGGAGACGCCTTCTTGGTGGAGCCGGGGGCTCCGCTGGCGGCAAGCTGTCTGAAGGTTCAGGACCGGCAAGCTCTCCCTCGCCGGGCTCGCTCGACTCATCTTCGGGCCCGACAAGCTCTTCCTCATCGCAAACTCCTCGCGCTCGGCAAGGCTTGCCGCCTCTGCTGCCTCTGCCTCCTCCACGGTGAAACCAAACTCCCCCGCGGTAGCTGCTGCCGCCACCTCTTCCAGCCTGGTGGCGATGCACTGCATCTCCGCATCGGTGGTGTCGCGGGTGAGGCTCTTCTGTTCATCAGAGCGAATCGGCACTTCTACCAAGCCGTCAAAGAAATCCCACACGACGTCGTCCGCAGGCTCTTGCCAGGTTGGAACAATTCCATGTGAATCGCATAGCGGCATCATTGCACGGATGCGGTCGAGCGAGGAGTTGTTGCACAAAGGAACGACACCCCTCGGCAACATGAATGGATGTTGAGGATCGCGCTTGAACAGTTCCAGGAGCATCGCGTCCAACTCCAGGACAGTGAAGTTGAAGTTGAGGCCCGGACGCAGCCTCATGATATCCGCCGAGTTCTGGAACTCCCAGGCGGGTCTCCTCCTCTCCTGCAGGGGGGCGATGCGGCGGCGAAGAAAATCTGCGCCAATGGCGCCTACGGTGAGCCCGGCAAGCCTGAGGCGAAGGATCCGGGTGACGGCAATCTTCGGCCTATCGTCTTCCGGGGCCATGTTGCTCCAATCGTTGCCGCGCGCTATTGGGGCTTGTCGCAGGGCGGTAAATGGCTGCGGGTTCTCCTTGACAATCCAGCACCACTGTGCTCTCCATTCCTCCCACTTGCTGCGGAGCTCTCCCTCCAGATAAGCTTCCTTCTTGCCGACTCTCGAGATCCAGGCGATTCCGCCGGATAAAGGCTCTCCTCTCTCGACTCGGGGCATAAAGAAGTGGCGAAAAAGAGCTACATTTGGATGGACTCCGACAAAGTTTTCGCAGAGATGTGCGAAAACTGCCATGGTCAGAACAACGTTGGGGGTGAAGTCAAGGAGGCAGAACCCGTAGGTGTTCATGATGTCACAGAAAAATTCAGAGAAGGGCGGGCAGAGCCCGCAGTAGAAGAACAGCGCAAAGAAGGGGTATCCGTTCGGAGCCAGTTCCGAAGCGGCAGCCGGGAGTACCTTCGTGCGCGGATGCGCTCGCGTCTCCGTCGACCAGAAGAGGTAGTAGTACTCCCTCAGCTCCTTCGCGACAAGCTGAGGGGGGAAGATGGCCCGCTCCTTTCGCAGCGCCGCGAGCCGCTGCGCCTCGACCGATTTCACGCCCTTCCCCTTGTCGGCTTTCGGAGCCATGGCGGAGGTGGTGGGGGAGATCGACGGCGTTGGTGGTGCTGATGGCAATGGGGGGCAGAACGCTGCTCTCTTTCAGCTTTGGGAAGAAGGGGGGAGCGGCGGAGATTTGCGAGATTGGAGTAGCAACTGGCGAGATGGGCAAACTGCCCTTGTTTCCCCTGCTTATAAAGAGGGAGGGGGCGGACGTTTCGTCCTTCCGAATAAAGAAACCACCCACGATCTCTCCCACGACGCCGCATTCGACGCGTGCTGTTGGGGGAGGGCGCGGTGGATACGGAGTAAGATACGGCGTAACCCAGGCCGCGTGTGCCCGTGCCCTGTCTTGGGCCTGGCCCAATAGCGCTCGACACCGTGTGTGGCCCAGGCCCGGGGGCTCCTTTCGGTGTACTAGAGTAGGGGTACCCTAGTATCCCGAACTTGTGCACGGGCAGTTGCAGCGCCCCGCGGCAGGGCTTGCCAGGTGACCGCCAAGGTCCTCCGTGGTTCTTTTTGGAGCCATTCAAGAACAAAGTATTTAAGCCAAGAAGACAAGGCCCCGGCAAGAGGAGCTTGCCGGGAAGGCCAACCAAGGCATCTCAAGGAACTTGCCGCGACACGCCACGCGTCCCGGCAAGGCCCGGTGAGCGACAAGCTTCCGGGCGCGACAAGACAACGACCGCGGCAAGGCGCTTGCCGCGGCAAGCCACCACTCTGTACCCGCGCTCCAGCACATCCACCAACGTGTTGCCCTGGGGCCTTTCTAGGCGCGCGTGGCAAGAGGCTGTGCAGCCAGCGGTGCGCGGTGGCAAGCGACGCTGACAAGATAGCCATCGTGGCAAGCGGTGGCGTCCCTGACGGTCCTTTTCTGCACTGTTTGGGCGACACAGACGGGCATTTAATGCCTTTGTCCCCTGCCGTCAGGGTTAGGTAGGATACACTGTACAGGTAGCTGTACCAACCGCAATTTCCTTTTCTATTTTTTCCCTTGCCTACGTTGCCACCTGTCGGAGACCCCTTGAGCATATAAAAGGAGGCCCATGCGCATCGTAGAGGGGGGTTGGAAACCAGAAAACACTCACGCTCGGTCTCGTGTGTACTGTAGCACTTAGCGCTCCCGAGCAAGAACACAATACAATCAGACAAGCAGCAGTAGGAGTATTATCTCTCCGGAGAGCTCCGAAGCTGGGTAAACTACTCATGTGCTTCGCCTCGATCTGCTCTTCGTGCGATCTCCGCCCCCCGCCGAACCGAAAGGGGTCTGGTCTGCCAGCCCCATAGGTGTTCGTGGATCAGCTTCCCCCACATGAGTCTTTACCCTTTGAAGTTTTGTCTTGTCAGATTGAATGTTCAGATCTGAGAACACATGATATATGTCTTGCATATGAATACCCGTGGTGACAATGGGGGTATTATTTTGATTCACTTGATATATGTTAAGGCACTCAACTTGCGGATTCCCGAGGTGACTTTGGGGTAATCTATGCATAGGGGTTGATGCATGTTTTTATTATCTCTTCTCCGATAGTAACTTTGGGGTCTCCTTGTAGTTCTTTGTGTGGATTGAGTATTATGAATCTGAAATTGTTTGATACATATCGTATAATTAACTCACGGGTACTCACGCTGACATTGGGGTATCTAGGTGACATTATAGTTGGTTGATATGCATCATATGGTGTTATTTTAGTACAACTCTTGATTAGATCGATCGGAAAGAATAGCTTGCTGTTATTTTAGTACGAACTCTAGGATAGATTGCTTGGAAAGAATAGCTTTGAGGTGGTTTCGTAACCTACAAATAATTTCTATCTTTTCTTCTCCGCTAATAGGAACTCAGGAGTGATTCTTTATTGCACTTTGAGGGATAGTCATATGATCCAACTATGTTAGCATTGTTGAGAGATTGCACTAGTGAAAGTATGAGCCCTAGGCCCCATTTTCCATCATTGCAATACCGTTTGTGCTCCATTTACTATTTACTACCTTGCTGTTTTTCATTGTTCGCACTACAAAAACTCATATCTACTATCCATACTACACTTCTATCACTATGTATTCGCCGAACTAGTGCACCTATACAATTTGCCATTGTATTGGGTGTGCTGGGGACACAAGAGATTTCTTGTATTTGATTGCAGGGTTGCTTGAGAGAGACTATCTTCATCTTACGCCTCCCACGGATTGATAAACCTTAGGTCATCCACTTGAGGGAAAATTGCTACTGTCCTACAAAACTCTGCGCTTGGAGGCCCAACATGAGTCTACAAGAATAAACTTACATAGTAGACATCAAGCTCTTTTCTGGCGCCGTTGCCGGGGAGGTGAGTGCTTGTAGGTATATCTTTAGATCTTGCAATCAAATCTTTTAGTTTCTTGTTTTATCACTAGTTTTTTTATAAAAGAAAACTACATAAAAAATGGAATTGCGGTTGCATCATATTATTGATCATCTTTATAATGTCTTTCTTGAAAATGATGGTTCAGAAAATTGTGCTCAATTGATAGAAGAAGAATTTAATAAAATGATTGGCATGAATGATGAGCATGATTGCAATGTTATTAGTATGAATTCTTTGAATATTCATGAGGTTAACGATGATTGCACTAGCCATGATAGTGATGTGTCCTACAAGGATGTCAATTTTTGCGGATTAAATTGGGAGTGCACGCACACACCAAAAAGGGAAGATAGATTTTGTAAGAAGCATAAATATTGAGAAACAAAAAAGTTATAAGAGAGGCTAAATGATTGTGCTGAAAGATTTAATAATTTTCGCCATCCTGGTGAACTTTGCAACGAACGTGGTCATCTAAATCTCCAATGCTATTTGTTTCAGAATAAAATCATGTCCAAAAGTTGTGATAACTTGATTACCCTTGAGCATCATAAAGATCTTAGTCTTCTTTTGGGGTATGAAGAAATGAAACATATAACTAAGGGTATTCCAAAATTTAATCTTAATAGTATTCTTGATTTTGATATAGAGGAAATTTATATGTTTTGTGCGGAAAATTTATATGAAGAAATGAAACGTATAACTAAGGGTATTTTAAAATTTAATCTCAACAGAATTCTTGATTTTGATCTAGAGGAAATTTATATGTTTTGTGCAGAAAATTGCATTGAGAATCCTTATATTGCCAACTATCTAAAGACAAGAAAACAAATAGAGTATGAAGAGAGTACTAATGAAAGGGAAAATATTTCCCAATACCCTCCTAGTGTTTATTATGATGAATCAGGTAACGAGGAGGAGCTTCCTATCCAAACAATCTCTTCAATAAGAAGCTCGAAAAAATTGATTAAACCCACACGTGAGGTGGTCAAGAAGAAAAAGAAAAGAAGAAAAGGTAGAGGTAAAAAGGTAACTGTCCCAAGTAATATTGCTCCTATCACCATTGTGCCTCATGATAGTGAATAAAATATGTTGATGGAGGATGATCATATTGGGTATGATTTTGTGATGCCTACTACTTGTTATGATGATTATTATTGGGAAGACAATGATGTCTCTTATGACCTTGAAGATCTTTTTGGCACTTGCTTGGAAGAATATGACAATAATGTTTGCTATACCATTGGTGCCATTCATCCTATTGGTAAGAATGATTATGATGATATGCAAAACCACAAGCTTGGGATGCTATGTTTGATGAGCATGAAATGTTTCAAGATTTATTTGCTGAAAATAATGCTTGTCCCAAGCTTGGGGATGCTTTGCATAATGAATATGATCCTTTGATTCCTTGTACTTTCGATAAGAAAATTTATTATGATGATAGCATGCCTCCTATTTATGATGATTACAATGATGAAAGTGGGTTTGGAAGAGTGTCAACTCTAGGTAGTAGTGATCCCACTATTTTGGAGGGTGTTGAATCTTGTTACAATATTGATGAAAGTGGATTTGGAGAGGTCATGACTTTATTTAGTGATACATCCACTATTTTGGAAGAGGTTTCAATTGACTATGATGAGAACAAAGTTGCTACTTATGATGATTATTATGATGACATGTATTCCGTAAAGAGTGATAACTCTTCTATGTTTTTGGATCATGAAAAGAATGATTTATGTGATGGTTATATGGATGAATATATTCATGATGCTACTAAAAATTATTATGAGAGAGGAACTTATTATTTATGATGCTCTTGTTATGTTTCAACTTTTATCTTTTATGCGAGCATCATTGAAATCATCATGCCTAGCTAAAAGGCATTAAAGAAAAGCGCTTGTTGGGAGACAACCCAACACTTTTACCTACTGTTTTTGTGTGTTAACATGATTAGGCTACTGTAGTAATCATGTTTTATTGTCTTTGTTTCAATAAATTGCCAAGTAAAGCCTTTGGGATCATGTTGGGTGATGGTTGATTTGATCTTGCTGAAAAATAGAAACTTTTGCGCTCACGAAAATAACTCTCATTTTTAACAGAAGAGCGCTTTTGAGTTGATTATTTTTGCAGAATATTAATATAAAAAGTTGTCATGTGGTCCAAGTTTTTTTATACTTTTTGGAGTAGCAGAAGTACAGTTTGAGTACAGATTACTACAGACTGTTTTTTTTTGACAGATTATGTTTTCAATGCATAGTTTGCTTGTTTCCTAGTTTCTATGGCTTATATTTCTCAATATAAATTGTAGAAATGATATGCTACAGTAGGAATTGTGTGGAAACAATTATGAATCTTTTCTTTGACAGTACCAAAAGTGAAATGGTGCTCTTTATCATACTAACCTATCTCACAAAGTTCCGTTAAGTTTTGTGTGATTGAAATTTTCAAGTTTTGGGTGAGATGTCGATATGAGGAGAATAAGGAGTGACAAAACCCGAAGCCTGGGGATTCCCAAGGCACACCAAGTTAACATTGAAGGAATATCCGAGCAACTAAGCTTGGGGATGCCCCGGAAGGCATCCCCTCTTTCGTCTCGAACATTATTGGTAACCTCACTTGGAGCTATGTTTTCATTCGTCACATGATATGTGTTTTGCTTGAAGCGTCAATTTATTTTGTTAGTATTTGCTTTTTGTTATTTAGAATAATGTTTTGCATCTTTTATTTCAATAAAAGTGTCAATGCTAGCCTTTGCCATGCTTATTTTGCAAGTTTACATGTTGCTGTTTCAAATCAGAAAGTTTATCGCGATTGCAAAAATGTTGTTTCAAATCAGAAAGTTCATCCCTAACAAAGTAAGAATGTGATAAAATGCTGATTTTTTTTGCAAAATAAGCTCTAATAAAGTTTCTAAAGTGTGGTATTTGTTTCATAATTGTTGGAGTTAGGTAAGTATGATGAATATTGCATTCTTTACAGACTATACTGTTTTGGCAGATTGCTGTTATGTTTGCATATGTTTGCCTGTTTAATGATTCTATTTGAGGATAGGAGTATTAAATATGCAGATGCATTTACTATGAAATGTTGAATAATAATTTTAGTAATTTGCTACAGTAGAGAATGATAAGGTTTTGCACTGATTTATACTAACTTATCTCACGAGTTCTTGTTGAGTTTTGTGTGGATGAAGTTTTTGAGATTTAGGGAAACCCTGATATGAGAGGAAATAAGGAGACACAAAGGCTCAAGCTTGGGGATGCCCGAGGCATACCAAGCTAATATTCCAAGAAGTCTCAAGCATCTAAGCTTGTTCTTCAACAATTATCGATTAGTATCAGTTGAGCCTAAGTTTTTGCTTCTTCACATGAGTTGTGCTATGCTTGGAATATCATTTTGTTTTGTTTTGCTTACTGTTTCAATAAAATACTTAGATATGGTTTTTTAAATAAATTAGAGTCCTCAAATAGTTGCCAGGGAGGCTAGGTAAGCGGCATTCACATCCCATAAACGAAGCTCTTTTCTATGGAATTGCTCTAGTGCTTCACTTATATCCTATGAGTAAATTGTTGAATGAATTGAATATCATGAAACTGAAATTGTATGTTCATGTCATGCCTAGTGGTAGCTTCACATTGGGTTTAGAAAGTGAAATCTTTTGAGGCTTGACAATCACAATATTGGTCAAACAAGCAATTCACGAATAATAAGGAAGAGATGTAGGATCAAAAGTATGTCTAGAGGGGGGGTGATTAGACTACTTGACCAAATAAAAATCTAGCCTTTTCTCAATTTTAGTTCTTGGTAGATTTTAGCAACTTTGCACAAGTCAAGCAATCAACCTACACATGCAATTCTAAGAGTATAGCAGCGGAATGTAAATCATTGCATATGAAGGTAAAGAGGAGGAGTTTGGAGGGAGCAAACGCAATGTTCACACAGAGATTTTTGGCGTGGTTCCGATAGATGGTGCTATTGTACATCCATGTTGATGGAGACTTCAACCCACGAACCGTAACAGTTGCGCAAGTCCACGGAGGGCTCCACCCATGAACGGTCCATGAAGAAGCAACCTTGTCTATCACACCATGGCGATCGCCCACGAAGGACTTGCCTCACTAGGTTAGATCTTCACGAAGTAGGCGATCTCCTTGCCCGTACAAACTCCTTGGTTCAACTCCACAATCTTGACGGAGGCTCCCAAGTGACACCTAACCAATCTAGGAGACACCACTCTCCAAAAGGTAATAGATGGTGTGTTGTTGATGAACTCCTTGCTCTTGTGCTTCAAATGATAGTCCCCCCAACACTCAACTCTCTCTCATAGGATTGGATTTGGTGGAAAGATGATTTAAGTGGAAAGCAACTTGGGGAAGGCTAGAGATCAAGATTCATATGGTTGGATTGGAATATCTTGGCCTCAACACATGAGTAGGTGGTTCTCTCTCAGAAAATGAATGCTGAAAGTGTAGGCATGTTCTGATGGCTTTCCTCACGAATGAGGAGAGGGTGGAGAGGTATATATAGCCTGCACACAAAATCTAACCGTTACACACAATTGACCAAACTCGGTGGGACCGAATCATAAAACTCGGTCGGACCGATTCAGTTCATAATGTGACCGTTAGGCATTTCGGTGGGACTGACATGTCAACTCGGTGGGACTGATTTTGTTAGGGTTAGGGCATAACGTTATCTCGGTGAGACCGATTACACAAACTCGGTGGGACCGACTTTGGTAATAAGCTAACCAGAGAGTTGGTCAGGCAAACTCGGTGGGACCGAAACATTACGAAAGGGAAACAGGGAGTTTGCATTGCTAACTCGGTGGGACCGATCGCTCATCTTGGTTGAACTGAAACGTTACGAAGGGAAACAGAGAGTTTGCAATCCCATCTCGGTGAGACCGAGATCCCTATTGGTGAGACCGAAGTGACTAGGGTTTCTGGCAATGGCTATGTGAAATGAATTCGGCGGCGCCGGATAGATCAAATCGGTGGGGCCGTATTTGAAATTTGGTTTGGGACATATGTGGATATGAGAAAGTGGTTGAGGGTTTTTGGAGCATATCACAAAGCATTTTGAGCAAGCAAGCCATTAAGCAGCACCTCATTGATCTTGGATCACGAAAAGTAAAATGTAGAGTCTTGATCTTTAGAGCTTGAGCCAATTCTTTGTCCTTAGCATTTTGAGGGGTCCACATTCCTAATCCATGCCATGCCAAACATTGAACTTTCCTGAAATATTCATCTTGAAATGGCATTAGTACAATGAGCTATATGTTGTTAATCATTACCAAAAGCACCCATGGATAGTTGCACTTTCAAGAGAACTTTCACATGCAAATACACTATATTGGAAATCTTATGTGATTGTGAGCCCCCATCAAAATATTATATGCCAAAATTGTTGACGTTGGACAAGGGAGACAACCTAATGATTTATGTTTGTTCATATTGACATAGAAGTTATATTGTCATAGATCCTTCAACATGTGGTGCTTGGTACGTCTCCAACGTATCTATAATTTTTGATTGTCCCATGCTATTATATTACCCCTTTTGGATGTTTATGGGCTTTATTTTACACATTTATATCATTTTTGGGACTAACCTACTAACCGGAGGCCCAACCCGTATTGCTGTTTTTTTGCCTATTTCAGTATTTTGAAGAAAAGGAATATCAAACGGAGTCCAAACGGAATGAAACCTTCGGGAGCGTGATTTTTGGAACGAACGTGATCCAGAGGACTTGGAGTGCAAGTCAAGAAGCTGCCGAGGCCTCCACGAGATAGGAGGGTGCCCCCCTATAGTGCGCGCCCCCTTTCTCGTGGGCCCCTCGGGCATCCACCGACGTACTTCTTCCTCCTATATAAGCCTACGTACCCTGAAAACATCTAGGGAGCAGACAAAACACAATTTCCACCACCGTAACCTTCTATATCCGCGAGATCTCATCTTGGAGCCTTCGCCGGCACTCTGCCGGAGGGGGAATCAACCACGGAGGGCTTCTACATCAACATCCTTGCCCCTCCGATGAGTTGTGAGTAGTTTACCATAGACCTACGGGTCCATAGTTATTAGCTAGATGGCTTCTTCCCTCTTTTTGGATCTCAATACAATGTTCTCCCCCTCTCTTGTGGAGATCTATTCGATGTAAACTCTTTTTGTGGTGTGTTTGCCTTGATCCGATGAATTGTGGGTTTATGATCAAGTTTATATGAATAATATTTGAATCTTCTCTGAATTCTTTTATGTATGATTGAGTTATCTTTTCAAGTCTCTTCGAATTATCAGTTTGGTTTGGCCTACTAGATTGATCTTTCTTGCCATGGGAGAAGTGCTTAGCTTTGGGTTCAATCTTGCGGTGTCCTTACCCAGTGACAGAGAGGGTTGCAAGGCACGTATTGTATTGTTGCCATCGAGGATAAAAAGATGGGGTTTATATCATATTGCTTGAGTTTATCCCTCTACATCATGTCATCTTGCTTAATGCGTTACTCTATTCTTATGAACTTAATACTCTAGATGCGGGCAGGAGTCGGTCGATGTGTGGAGTAATAGTAGTAGATGAAGACAGGAGTCGGTCTACTTGTTACGGACGTGATGCCTATATACATGATCATGTCTAGATAATCTCATAACTATTCACTTTTCTATCAATTGCTCGACAGTAATTTGTTCACCCACCGTAATACTTATGCTATCTTGAGAGAAGCCACTAGTGAAACCTATGGCCTCCGGGTCTATCTCATATCATATTTGCTTCCAATCTACTTTTATTTGCATCTTTACTTTTTGCATCTATATTATAAAATACCAAAAATATATTTATCTTATCTTACTATCTTTATTAGATCTCACTTTCGCAAGTGGCCGTGAAGGGATTGACAACCCCTTTATTGCGTTTGTTGTGAGTTCTTTGTTTGTTTGTGTAGGTGTGTGTGACTTTTGAGGAGCCTCCTACTGGATTGATACCTTGGTTCTCAAAAACTGAGGGAAATACTTACGCTACTATTGCTGCATCACCCTCTCCTCTTCGAGGAAAACCAACGCAAGCTCAAGACGTAGCAAGAAGGATTTCTGGCGTCGTTGTCGGGGAGGTCTTCGCTCAAGTCAAGACATACCAAGTACCCATCACAAACCCATCTCCCTCGCATTTACATTATTTGCCATTTGCCTCTCGTTTTCCTCTCCCCCAGTTCATCCTTGCCGTTTTATTTGCCCTCTCTTTCCCAATCTCCTCCTCTCTTTTCGCTTGCCTTTTTCTGTTTGCTTGTGTGTTGGATTACTTGTTGCCATGGCGCAAGATAATACCAAATTTTGTGATTTCTCGAATACCAATAATAATGATTTCTTTAGTACTCCGATTGCTCCTCTTAATGATGTTGAGTCTTGTGCAATCAATACTGCTTTGCTGTATCTTGTTATGAAAGATCAATTCGCCGGCCTTCCTAGTGAAGATGCCGCTACTCATCTAAACAACTTTGTTGATTTGTGTGATATGCAAAAGAAGAAAGATATGGATAACAATATTGTCAAATTGAAGTTATTTCCGTTTTCACTTAGAGATCGTGCTAAAGTTTGGTTTTCATCTTTGCCTAAAAATAGTATTGATTCTTGGAACAAGTGCAAAGATGCTTTTATCTCTAAGTATTTTCCTCCCGCTAAGATTATCACTCTTAGGAACGATATTATGAATTTTAAACAACTTGATCATGAGCATGTTGCCCAATCTTGGGAAAGAATGAAATTGATGCTCCGCAATTTCCCTACTCATGGTTTGAATTTATGGATGACCATACACAATTTTTATGCCGGTTTGAACTTTGCTTCTAGAAATCTCTTAGATTCGGCCGCGGGAGGCATGTTTATGGAAATCACGTTAGGAGATGCTACAAAACTTCTTGATAATATTATGGCTAATTATTCTCAATGGCACACCGAAAGATCTTCTAGTAAAAAAGTGCATGCTATAGAAGAAATCAATGTTTTGAGTGGAAAGATGGATGAACTTATGAAATTTTTTGCAAATAAAAATACTCCTCTTGATCCCAATGATATGCCTTTGTCTTCTTTGATTGAGAATAATAATGAATCTACGGATGTGAATTTTGTTGGTAGGAATAGTTTTGGAAATAATGCTTATAGAGGAAACTTTAATGCTAGAACGTTCCCTAGTAATTCCTCTAATAATTATGGAAATTCCTACAATAATTCTTATGATAATTTTAATAAGATGCCCTCTGATTTTGAGAATAGTGTGAAAGAATTTATGATTTCTCAAAAGAATTTTAATGCTTTGCTTGAAGAAAAATTGCTCAAAGTTGATGACTTGACTAGGAACATGGATAGACTTTCGCTTGATGTTGATTCTCTTAAACATAGATCTTCTCCTCCTAAGCATGATATCAATGAGTCTCTCAAAGCAATGAGAATTTCCATTGATGAGTGCAAGGAAAGAAACGCTAGATTGCGTGCTAAAAAAGATAGCTTTATAAAAGCGTGTTCTTCTAGTTTCCATGAAAATAATGATGAGGATCTTAAAGTTATTGATGCGTATCCTATTAGATCTATGTTTTGCAATATGAATCTTGATAATTATGGGACTGATGATGAGTCAACTTTGCCTAGAAGGCGTCCCAAGAATTCAGAGTTTTTAGATCTTGATGCAAAATTTGGTAAAAGTGGGATTGGAGAGGTCACAACTTTAAATAGCATTTAACCCACTATCTCGGATTTCAAGGATTTTGATTATGATAACTGTTCTTTAGAAGTTTGTATTTCCTTGTTGCAATCCGTTGTTAATTCTCCTCATGCTTATAGTCAAAATAAAGCTTTTACCAAACATACGGTTGATGCCTTGATGCAATCTTATGATGAAAAACTTAATTTGGAAGTTTCTATACCTAGAAAACTTAATGATGAGTGGGAACATATTATAAAGATTAGAATTAAAGATCATGAGTGTTTTGCTTTGTGTGATTTGGGTGCTAGTGTTTCCACGATTCCGAAAACTTTATGTGATATTCTAGGTTTCCATGATCTTGATGATTGCTCTTTAAATTTGCACCTTGCGGATTCCACCATTAAAAAGCCAATGGGAAGAATCAATGATGTTCTCATTGTTGCAAATAGAAATTTGGTGCCGGTAGATTTTATCGTTCTTGATATAGATTGCAATCTTTCTTGCCCTATTATTCTTGGTAGACCGTTCCTTAGAACGATTGGCGCGATTATTGATATGGAGGAAGGGAATATTAGATTCAAATTTCCATTAAAGAAAGGCATGTATCAGTTTCCAAGAAAGAAATTAAAATTACCTTATGAATCTATCATGCGGGCTACTTATGAATTTAGTGCCAAAGATGGCACCCGTTAGATCTATCTTTGCTTTTATGCCTAGCTAGGGGCGTTAAACGGTAGCGCTAGTTGGGAGGCAACCCAATTTTCTTTATGTTTTTTGTTTTTTATCCTGTTTAGTAATAAATCTTGCATCTACCTTCTGTTTAGACATGTTTTTATCTTTTAATTAGTGTTTGTGCCAAGTAGAACCTATAAGATAACCTATGATGATAGTTGATTTGATTCTGCTGAAAAACAGAAACTTTGCACGCACGAATATATTTTTGTTAAATCACAGAAACGTGATTTTGCGTTGATTCTTTTTTATTCTGATCAATAAACAAATTGTCCAGGACTTCCTATTTTGGTAGGATTTTTAAAGTTCCAGAAGTTTGTGTTAGTTACAGATTGCTACAGACTATTCTGTTTTTGACAGATTCTGTTTTTCGTGTGTTGTTTGCTTATTTCGATGCATCTACGGCTAGTAAATTAGTTTATAAACCATAGACAAGTTGGATTACAGTAGGTTTAACACCAAAATAAATAAAGAATGAGTTCATTACAGTATCTTATGTGGTGGTTTTGTTTTCTTTCACTAACGGAGCTTATAAGATTTCCTGTTGAGTTTTGTGTTGTGAAGTTTTCAAGTTTTGGGTAAAGCTTTTATGGACTATGGAATAAAGGGTGGCAAGAGCCTAAGCTTGGGGATGCCCAAGGCACCCCAAGATATTCAAGGATAGCCAAAAGTCTAAGCTTGGGGATACCCCGGGAAGGCATCCCCTCATTCGTCTTCGGTCATTGGTAACTTTACTTGGAGCTATATTTTTATTCGCCACATGATATGTGTTTTGCTTGGAGCGTCGTGGATTATATTAGTCTTTGATTTTTAGTTTACCACAATCATACTTTCTGTACACACCTTTTGGGAGAAGCCTATTTTATTAGAATTTGCTAGAATACTCTATGTGCTTCACTTATATCTTTTGAGCTTGATAGTTTTTGCTCTAGTGCTTCACTTATATCTTTTAGAGCACGGTGGTGTCTTAATTTTGAAGAAATTACTAGTCTCTCATGCTTCACTTATATCTTTTTTAGAGTCTTTTAGAAAAGAATGGTATTTGCTATGGTTACAAAATTGGTCCTAGAATGGTAGGCATCCAAGTTGGGTATAATAAAAACTATCATAGAAAGTGAATTGGATGCTATGATCAATTTGATACTTGATAATTGTTTTGAGATAGGGAGGTAGTCATATTAAAGTCATGCTAGTTGGGTGATTATGAATTTAAAGAATGCTTGTGTTGAAGTTAGAAAGTCCTGTAGCATGCACGTATGGTTAAAGTTGTGTAGCAAATTTGAAACATGAAGTGTACCTGGCTTGTGCATCCTTATGAGTGGCGGTCGGGGACGAGCGATGGTCTTTTCCTACCAATCTACCCCCCTAGTAGCATGCACGTAGTACTTGATTTTTGATGACTTCTAAATTTTTGCAATAAGTATATGAGTTCTTTTGACTAATGTTGAGTCCATGGATTATACACACTCTTACCTTTCCACCATTGCTAGCCTCTTCGGTACCGTGCATTGCCCTTTCTCACCTTGAGAGTTGGTGCAAACTTCGCCGGTGCATCCAAACCCCGTGATACGATATGCTCTATCACACATGAACCTCCTTATATATTCCTCAAAACAGCCACCATACCTACCTATTATGGCATTTCCATAGCCATTCCGAGATATATTGCCATGCAACTTTCCACCGTTCCGTTCATCATCATGACATACTTTACTTTTGTCATATTGCCATTGCATGATCATGTAGTTGACATTGTATTTGTGGCAAAGCCACCATGCATTATTTTTCATACATGTCACTCTTGATTCATTGCACCATCCCGGTACACCGCCGGAGGCATTCATATAGAGTCATATCTTGTTCTAGTTTCGAGTTGTAATTCATATGCTGTAATCAATAGAAGTGTGATGATCATCATTATCAGAGCATTGCCCAAAGAAAAAAAGAAAAAAAAGAAGAAAGGCCAAACAAAAAGAAAGGCCCAAAAAAAGAAGAAAAAAAAGAAAAATAAAATAAAATAAAATAAAATAAAAAGGGCAATGTTACTATCTCCTTTTCCACACTAGTGCTTCAAAGTAGCACCTTGTTATTAATGTAGTGAGTCTCATATATTGTGCTTCAAAGTAGCACCATGTTTTTCATATAGTGAGTCTCATAAGTTGTCTTTTTCATACTAGTGGGAATTTTTCATTATAGAACTTGGCTTGTATATTCCTACGATGGGCTTCCTCAAATGCCCTAGGTCTTCGTGAGCAAGCAAGTTGGATGCACACCCACTAGTTTTCTTTTGTTGAGCATTCATTTATAGCTCCAGTGCATCCGTTGCATGGCATTCCCTACTCCTCATGTTGACATCAATTGATGGGCATCTCCATAGCCCGTTGATTATCCTCGTCAATGGGAGACTTTCTCCTTTTTTGTCTTCTCCACACAATCCCCATCATCATATTCTATTCCACCCATAGTGCTATATCCATGGCTCACGCTCATGTATTGCATGAAGGTTGAAAAAGTTTGAGATTATTTAAGTATGAAACAATTGCTTGGCTTGTCATCGGGGGTATAGAAGTCGGGAACATCTTTGTGTGACGAAAATGAAGCATAGCCTAACTATATGATTTTGTAGGGATGAACTCTCTTTTGCCATGTTATTTTGAGAAGACATGATTACTTTGATTAGTATTCTTGAAGTGTTACTATTTCTCTTATCAGTATGAACTTTTATTTTGAATCATTTGGATCTGAAAATTCATGCCACAATAAAGAAAATTACATTAAGAATTATGCTAGGTAGCATTCCACATCAAAAATTCTCTTTTTATCATTTACCTTCTCGAGGACAAGCAGGAATTAAGCTTGGGGATGCTTGATACGTCTCCAACGTATCTATAATTTTTGATTGTTCCATGCTATTATATTACCCCTTTTGGATGTTTATGGGCTTTATTTTACACATTTATATCATTTTTGGGACTAACCTACTAACTGGAGGCCCAGCCCATATTGCTATTTTTTTGCCTATTTCAGTATTTTGAAGAAAAGGAATATCAAACGGAGTCCAAACGGAATGAAACCTTCGGGAGCATGATTTTTGGAACGAACGTGATCCAGAGGACTTGGAGTGCAAGTCAAGAAGCTGCCGAGGCCTCCACGAGATAGGAGGGCTTGCCCCCCTATAGGGCAGGCCCCCTGTCTCGTGGGCTCCTCGGGCGTCCACCGACATACTTCTTCCTCCTATATAAGCCTACGTACCCCGAAAACATCCAGGGAGTAGACGAAACACAATTTCCACCACCGTAACCTTCTGTATCCACGAGATCTCATCTTGGATCCTTTGCCGGCATTTTGCCGGAGGGGGAATCGACCATGGAGGGCTTCTACATCAACATCCTTGCCCCTCCGATGAGTTGTGAGTAGTTTACCACAGACCTACGGGTCCATAGTTATTAGCTAGATGGCTTCTTCTCTCTTTTTGGATCTCAATACAATGTTCTCCCCCTCTCTTGTGGAGATCTATTCGATGTAAACTCTTTTTGCGGTGTGTTTGCCGAGATCTGATGAATTGTGGGTTTATGATCAAGTTTATCTATGAATAATATTTGAATCTTCTCTGAATTCTTTTATGTATGATTGAGTTATCTTTGCAAGTCTCTTCGAATTATCAGTTTGGTTTGGCCTACTGATAACCCACAAGTATAGGGGATAGTTGTAGCCTCTTTCGATAAGTAAGAGTGTCGAACCCAACGAGGAGCTAAAGGTAGAACAAATACTCTCTCAAGTCCTATCGGCCACTGATATGACTCTACGCACACTTGATGTTCGCTTTACCTAGAACAAGTATGAAACTAGAAGTACTTTGTAGGTGTGAAAGGGTAAGTTTGCAAGATAATAAAGAACAAGTAAATATAAACTAGGGGCTGTTTAGATAAAGAAGCAAATAAAGTAAATATAGCGAGTGTGGAAAAGTGGTGGTAGGAGTTGTGAAATTGTCCCTAAGCAATTGACTATGTTACTAGACCGGTAATCACTATTGCAATTCTATTTGAGGGAGAGGCATAAGCTAACATACTTTCTCTACTTGGATCATATGCACTTATGATTGGAACTCTAGCAAGCATCTACAACTACTAAAGATTCATTAAGGTAAAACCCAACCATAGCATTAAAGTATCAAGTCCCCTTTTATCCCATACGCAAACAACCTACTTACTCGGGTCTGTGCTTCTGTCACTCACCATAAGCAAATCATAAACATATTGCAAACCCTACAACGGGAATCCCTCACGCTTGCACGACACGGAGGGTACAATAGGACAGCACCAATAATAAAACATGCAACTCAAACCAATCATAGCAATTCATCAATCGCCGATAGGACAATAGAAATCTACTCAGACATCACAGGATGGCAACACATCATTGGATAACAATATGAAGCATAAAGCACCATGTTCATGTAGAGGGTACAGCGGTCTGCGGGAGAGTGGACCGCTGGATATAGATGGGGGAAGGTGATGGAGGTGTTGGTGAAGATGGCGGAGGTGTTGGTGAAGATCGCGGTGATGATGATTGCCCCCGGCAGCGCTCCGGCGCCACCGGAAGCAAGGGGGAGAGAGCCCCCCTTCTTCTTCTTCTTCCTTGACCTCCTCCCTAGATGGGAGAAGGGTTTCCCCTCTGGTCCTTGGCTCCCATGGCTTGGGAGGGGCGAGAGCCCCTCCGAGATTGGATCTATCTCTCTGTTTTTGCGTTCTGTCCTGGTTCTGTTTCACCGTTTCGTGTTTATATGGAGATCCGTAACACCGATTGGCCTGAAATCTTTGGCGTGATTTTTTTCTTCTGAATATTAGCTTTCTTGCGGCAAAAGAATAGCATCAACCTCCTTACGGTGGGCTCACGAGGGTAGGGGGCGCGCCCAGGGGGGCAGGCGCGCCCCCTACCTCGTGACCACCTCGGGCACCGTCTCGCGTGGATTTTTCTTCCGTATTTTTCCATATTTTCTAAAAATAAGCTCTGTCCGTTTTTATTCCGTTTGGACTCCGTTTGATATGGATATTCTGCGAAACATAAAACATGCAACAGACAAGAACTGGCACTGGGCACTGGATCAATAAGTTAGTCCCAGAAATAATATAAAAAGTTGCCAAAAAGTATATGAAAGTGAATAATATTGGCATGGAACAATCAAAAATTATAGATACGACAGAGACATATCAGCATCCCCAAGCTTAATTCCTGCTCGTCCTCGAGTAGTGTCGTGGAATTGTCACGACAGATGTCCTCGTGAAAGGACTTAATTGTGGAGCCATCGCAACTAGGAAGCTTGAAGGGGTTAATCGGGACAAGGGAAACGAGAGGTTTTATACTAGTTCGGCCCCTTACGGTGAAGGTAGGGCCTATGTCTAGTTAGGTTGGTATTGATGTTTCGATGACCAGGGAGCGAGATACGCTATGCCCGGCTCTCCATGAGTTGTTTCTTGCCCTAAGCCGCCAGCAGGTCGTCCCCTTATATACACGGGTTGACGCCCTGCGGCTTACAAAGTCCCGGCCGGCTTAGAAACAGTGTCCGGCTCGGTGACTAGTTAAGTGTACCTTATGATACAATTCATATTACCGTGCGGTTTATTACAACGGGCCTTAAGTCGCCTGTGGGCCTTAAGCCCTCTATGAACCGCCATCTTCATGCTTTGGTCTTGGGCTTCTCTCTGGTAAGTCTTCTTTGCGTAACCCGGCCCCTCTTGGGCGGCTTACACAAATAGTTATATCCCCAACATTAGGCCCCAGATTGATTTGAACCTGTTCATGTCAATTTTAAAATACCTTATGGAACTGTCCTTCAGTCTTTTGTCTTGCGTGAGGATTTTAACCCGCCGTGACGTCATCATCTGGATCCGGGTTAAATCACCATGACGTCATCTTCAATAAAACTTATTTTTACTCCGTCATATCCTCCAACGGATCTTTGCCTTTACTGACCATCCCGAGAATCAAGGCGTCAGGGCCGCTGGATAATAATTTTATCTCCTCGTTTCTCGCGCCGCCTCAGTTATCCTTCTCTTATAAATAGGCGCGACCCTGGTCTTCCCATTCTCCTCCTTCCAGTCATCTTCTTCCTCTTGCTGCTTCTCTGTCGCTCGAGCTCTGCCGCTACCGCCGTCGCAGATCTCATCTTCACCAACTCCGGCCGCTGCATCAACCTGGTTTGACCAGAGTAACGCGACAATCTTCCGCTGCAACCCAACATCCGTAAGTCCCCTTTTTCCTGCCTCTTAGATCCACATTTAAGACCTTCGAGTTCTTGCGTTCTTCACTGTTTAGCAGTTCCCTTTCATAGATTCCATTACCCCCGCTTTTCTTGATCTTTAGAGATGGTAGAAACCGATACGGTAGGTTTTCCGCACCTACTTTGGACGTAGATAAATCCCTTTCTGTTACACAGAGGTCCCATTCGAGCTCTTGAACTTCATCTGCATCAATTTTAGGTCTAGAAAACTTTCTTGTCAGTGTCATTTTTTGATCTCAAATATCAATAGCAGATTATGAAACCTGTTTGTATCACCCGGAAAACTACTTCTGTCAAATACTCTTCCACACAACTGTCCATGTAGCCGGCTTAGATAAATGACACAGAACTGTGAACCTTAATTGCTCCTCATGACCTTAAGAAGTTGGAACTGCTTTTGTTATGTGCGGCATCTTAAATACCATTGCGTAGTTATCCTTATATCATTAGGCCCCTTATTAAGCTGCCACCTTGAATAATTAAGATATTTCTTCCGGGTTAAAATTGAACCGGATCTTCTTATTTTGTCATAAGCCAATTGTTGTCATGGCTCCTAAGGCTGCCAAGGCCCCTGTGACATGCAATTGGGTCCCATCCATAGTTACCAAGAGTAAACTGGCTGAGTTCGTGAAATCTGGCCACCTGCCAAAAAAGGAGGTCATGTCTTATCGTGCCCCTGACCCGTTTGAAGAGAGGCCTCAACCCAAAGAAGGGGAGGTAATAATTTTTACGGATCATATGAGCCGGGGATTTGCTCCTCCCGGCTCAAAATTCTTCAGGGAGGTTTTGAATTTCTTTGACCTTAGACCTCAAGACATCGGACCCAATTCCATGTCAAATATTTGCAATTTCCAAGTCTTCTACGAGGTGTACCTGGGAGAGGAGCCAAGTCTGCTATTGTTCAGGGAACTTTTCTACTTGAACCGGCAAAATGAACGTGCCAACGGGCCCAGTCTTGAGCTTGGCGGCATCTCAATCCAGCGACGGAGAGACTGCCTTTTTCCTTATGCTGAGCTGCCGAGTCACCCAAAATCATGGAACCAAACGTGGTTCTATTGTCAGGACACTTCTCCGGCTGATGAGAAGCCTCTGCCCGGCTTTGGCGCCCTGCGCCTTGAGTCCAACCATCCGCTAACAGACAAACTGACGGCCGTTGAGCGTCTGCCTCTCAATCCCACCATCAAGAAGATCAAAGCTCTCTTGGGAAACAGTTTAAACGACATCGATCTGGTCCGAGTCTGGGTCACTTTTCGAGTACTTCCCTTAAGCCGCCGTTCCGGCTTAATGTGTACTTACACAGGCAAAAAGGATGACCCATTACGCCATAGTCCTGACGACTTACCAGATGATGTGGTGGATGCTACAACCCAGTCACTGCTGAAGGAGGGCACTGTGACGAGTAACACCTTCGGCTTATTTCCCTTCTGCAAGAAGAACCCGGCCCCTGCAGTAAGTTATCAATCTTTAATAAATACTCTTTGCTGTATTATATCTTTTTTGGTACTCATCATTCCTTATCCTTTTCCACAGGCCGATGATAACTTCTGGAAGGTCAAATATGACCATGAGGCTGCCAAACAAGCCAGGACGACCAAGGAAACCGAAAGGAAAGCTGCCAAGACGGGAACCTCAAAGAAGAAGAAACCCAGCGCCTCCGACTTACTCAAATTGGATGATAGTTCTTCGGATGATGAAGAGGTAATCTTTAAATTTTCTTAATTCCCTTGTCATTACCGGTCTGACATTCTATCCCTTTAGGAGGATACGGGGAACAGTCAAGCAGCCGATGAAGAGGTAACTATAATCTCCTCCAACTCAGAGCCTTTGCCAAAGCAAAAGATCCGAAGGGTGACTCAGAAAATAAGATTTTCACATGCTCTTGCTTATCAAGATCCTCAATTTCTTTTGAGGCAACAACAGCTTGTGAACCGGAGGCAGACCCGGAACAACGAGGATGCAGAACTCTCCTCCGGCTTACCTGACGTAACCAGGAAGCGTCGGGACTGATGTTATCTCTGATTTACGTTCTGTTTTACCTTTAGCGGGCTTAATTCGTCAACCTCTCAATTCGTCTGACTCCAATTATCAGGATACCTCTCCTTCTTCCGGCGAATCCATGCAATCAAACATGCCGGCTTTCAAAACTGCTCTCGGGTAATGTAACCTTATGTACCTTGAGCTTTACTTTACCCATGCTTGCGTATTCATCCTTCTGCCTTTGTTAACAACATGCAAGTGAAACCCAACAAGAGGGCAAAGAAGAATTAGCCGTCCCAAGACCCGATTGTAACTGAACTGGTGATTAATACGTCTGCTCCAGACAGCTCTACCCATCAGCCGCCGCCTGGACCGGCTTCTGATATTCCAGTGCCAACCTCTGATCAGCTCACCGAAGATACTCTTAATAGTTCTGATAACCCGGAGACTCCTAGCCCGGTCAAAACAAATGACCCGGAAGTTGAGATTGTGAGGTCTCAGTTTGTTGAACCAGGGCGGCCTACCATCCTTGCCAAATGTACTGCCAAGGAAGAACTTGCCGAACGCTGAAAAGCCAAGCAGGACATTACTGATTATACTCACATAAGCATTGGTGATATAGTCTCGGGCTATCTGAATCAAGTGCATAATAGCCGTGACCTAGAAATTGACATGGTAAAACAAATACAGCACAAATCTGAGGTATAACTTATACTATTTACCTGAATCTTACATACTGTACCAGCCCCTAAGTCTATTGCTTATGAATAAATATGCTGTAGACTTAGAAATCTGCTTTACTTGTTAGTTTATCCGGTTCAAAGAGAATATATTTAACCCGGTTATAACATGATAGTTTCAAATTTGCAATATACATTAGCCCCCAAGCATCAAGTATCTTTACTTGTAAAGTGCTTGAGACTTAATATGTGTGACCCGGTATGATAAGTTTAAAATTCTTCAGCATACATTAGCCCCCAAGTGCCAAGCATCTTTACTTGTAAAGTGCTTGGGACTTGAATGTTACCTTACTATGGTCCTTACCATAACCTGGTGTCAATGCAGGCCACCATAAGTCAATTTGGATTGGAGCTTGCTATCCTGAAGAGTCGTTTGGAAACTCAAGAACTTGAAACTCAGAAGGCGAACTCCAAATTTGAATTCAGTGTCTCTGAAAATGAGAAGTTGAAGAAAATTTTTGAGTCAGAGAAGAAAGCTTGGGCTGATGAGAAGGCTTCACTGGTGACTCGGGCCGAGACAGCAGAAGCATCTCTTGCAGAAGCAACAACTGAGCTGTCCGACTTAAAACGGCAGATATCTCAAATGGTCTCAGCCATCTTCGGTAAATTACTGTGCAAAACCTCAAACATTGTAACCTTACAATGACTATTGTAATAATTACTTTCGGCTGACTGTTATGCTTGTGCACACACAGGCCCCAGGAGTACCAAAGCAAAACATGTTGATCAAGCTTAAAGTAGTTTACACCTTAGTGGAACAGCTGTACTCCGGGTAACAACGTGCCTTGGCCGTTCTAGCCTTATCAAACACCCCTCCCCGCCTCTTACAAGACGTGCTGAAGCATCTCGCTGTGCTACCTTAGCGAATTCAGGATTTAGGGCGGGCATCCGCAAGAACCGGCGCCGTAGCCGCATTGAGCCGGGCAAAAGCATGGCTTCCAGAGCTAGACCTGGCCGACCTTGCTCTTGGATATCCCAGTCGGAAGGAGGACGGTACTGTATTTGATGACCAGGACTTCATCGCCTGTGTCAAAGTTATACGTCCCGTGGCAACCCTTATTGGTAATGACACCGACCTCACCAAGTATTCTCCGGGCTATGATAGTGAGAATCGGCGAATTCCAAACGTTCCATATGATGAAGTCAGCTTGATCCCTCCTATTCGTAAGCATACCTTTGCCCCTGAAGTGGACCCAGCCGATTTAATAGATGATGAAGCTGAGTTCGAAGCTTTGAGCGGCATTGACTGGACCTCATCAACTTTCCAGGACAAAACAACCGACGGAGAGGTGGAGAAGGATAACCCGGAGTCTTCAAGCCCACCGAAGGAGTAAAGCGTCATAGGGAAAACAATGCTTTATTTGTTCAGACTCGGGGAGCCTTGTAATAGGGTAGAAAAACTTCCCCATGCTTGTCATGCCTTCGCGCATATTCCTAGCGCTTAATATTTTCGTAAGCCGTCGTTTCTATATACTTGTGGTTCATGTTGATTGTTTACGCCCTTGGCATTTTAAATTTGCTTACCTTATCCTGCACATAAAAACAAACAAAAATTCCCTTGGCGGTTTATTGCACCGGGAGTCCCATAAAGTATCAACAACCCGGAATAACAACCAAGTATACCATATACGATCCGGTTTACGAATATAGTTGTTTAAACATAACCATGATAACATACCTGCGATCCCCTTGATAATCTTTCCTACTGATATGATGCTCACCTGGTATTTAACAACCTGGTGTGACCAATATTAAACCGGAAAAGACAGAGAACATCACATAATGCCTTTCACAAGCTCTCAGGATAGTCAAAATAATTTATGCTTATAATGGATAATAACCAACATTTACAGGCTTCTGATTCGAATACAACCAGTAAACCGTTCCAAAGGGGTTAAGCTAAGATTCGGATACGATCATATAGCCCCCAGTGGCTTGGCGATGCCGATCAAATGGGTATCGACAGCTATGTTCTCTTTGGTTCGAATACGACCTATATTTGAACAGGAAGCCCCCAGGTGACCATAAGAGTTGTTTAATGACGCTGATTCGAATACGATCCATGTCAGACCCAAAGGGGTTAAGCTGTGATTCAAATATGATCAAGAAGTCCCCAAGTGGGTTTGGCAGTATGCCGATCAAACGGGTATCGACATCTATGTTCTCTTTGGTTTGAATACGACCTATGTTTGAACAGGAAGCCCCCAAGTGATCATGGCTTGATTCAGATATGATCATAAGCCGGACCAAAGGGAAAGCCGGATTCAGATATGATCCGCTCCCTGTTGGTAGTGTCCACCACCTGATAAAGAAGACATAAAAACATTCTTTATGGGAAAAAAGGACAGAGGTCCTGCTTTATTGCTTTATATAATATGTACATCATCAAAAGTATATACATCTTAAGAGCCAGTGGCTCAAGTATAGTAAGGCCGAAGATGAGATATATTCCATGGCCGGCGGGTCTCCTACTCTGACTTACATGAGTCCTTGCGCTCTCGAATATCAATGAGGTAGTATGACCCGTTGTTCAGATTCTTGCTGACCACAAAGGGTCCTTCCCAAGGCGGAGATAGTTTGTGCATGTCAGATTGATCCTGGATGAGCCGGAGCACCAAATCACCTTCCTAAAAGGTTCTGCTCTTGACCCGGCGGCTGTGATAACGGCGCAGGTCTTGCTGGTAAATCGCCGAGCGGGATATTGCCAAGTCTCGCTCCTCATCTAACAAGTCTAGTGCCTCCTGACGAGCCTTTTCGTTGTCCGCCTCAACATAAGCTGCCACACGGGGTGAGTCGTGTGGGATGTCACTTGGTAGAACTGCCTCTGCTCCATAGACCATGAAAAAAGGTGTGTAACCCATAGATCTGTTAGGCATAGTGTTGATGCTCCATAATACATAGGGTAACTCCTCCACCCAGCACCCGGAGTCCGTTTTAAGGGGACAGAGAGCCGGGGCTTAATACCCTTTAGTATCTCTTGATTAACTCTTTCTGCTTGACCATTGGATTGAGGATGAGCAACAGCCGAAACATCAAGCCGGATATGTTCTCGTTGACAGAACTCTTCCATGGCTCCCTTTGAAAGATTAGTACCATTATCAGTTATAATGCTGTGTGGGAAACCAAAACGAAAGATCACCTTTTTCATGAACTGAACCATTGTGGCCGCATCACACTTACTGGCTGGCTCCACCTCAACCCACTTTGTAAACTTATCTACTGCCACCCGGAGATGTGTCTTTTTATCCTTAGACCTTTTGAAGGGTCCAACCATGTCAAGCCCCGAGACTGCGAACGGCCAAGTAATGGGGATCATCCTTAATTCTTGAGCCGGCACATGATCACGTCGTGAGAACTTCTGACAACCGTCACATTTACTGACCAGATCCTCCGCATCAGCATGAGCCGTGAGCCAGTAGAAACCATGACGGAAAGCCTTGGCCACCAGAGATTTTGAGCCGGCATGATGACCACAATCTCCTTCATGGATCTCTCGAAGTATCTCATGACCCTCCGCAGGTGACACACAATGCTGGAATGCCCCTGTGACACTGAGGTGATGTAACTCGCCATTAACAATTGTCATGGATTTGGACCGCCTGACAATTTGTCTCGCCAATGCCTCATCCTCAGGCAGCTCTCCCCGGGTCATATAAGCCAAGTATGGCAATGTCCAATCTGGGATGACATGAAGCGCGGCCACCAACTGTGCCTCCGGGTCTGGCACTACTAGCTCTTCCTCTGTAGGTACCTTGACAGAAGGATTATGCAAAACGTCAAGAAAGGTGTTAGGCGGCACCATCTTACGCTGAGATCCCAACCGGCTTAACGCATCAGCCGCCTCATTCTTCCTTCTATCAATGTGCTCCACTTGATACCCTTTGAAGTGCCCCAGCTACATCATCTACTTCACGACGGTAAGCCGCCATAAGGGGATCTTTAGAATCCCACTTGCCTGAGACCTGTTGAGCCACGAGATCTGAGTCGCCCAAACACCTTACCCGGCTCAAATTCATCTCTTTGGCCATCCGGAGACCATGGAGCAAAGCCTCGTATTCAGCTGCATTGTTAGTACAGGGAAACATGAGCCGGAGCACATAGCGAAATTTGTCATCTCGAGGGGAAGTTAAAACAACTCCAGCCCCTGAGCCTTCTAACTGCATGGACCCATCAAAGTGAATAGTCCAATACGTATTATCCGGCTTCTCCTCAGGTGCCTACAACTCTGTCCAATCATTGATAAAGTCGACCAAGGCTTGAGATTTGATAGCAGTACGGGGCATATACTTCAAATCATAGGGCCCAAGCTCAGTAGCCCACTTGGCGATTCGTCTTGGGGCCTCCCTGTTCTGAATGATGTCTCCCAGAGAGGCTGAACTTACCACCGTTATAGGATGACTTTGGAAGTACTGCTTCAGCTTCCGGTTTGCCATGAACACACCATAAACAAGTTTCTGCCAATGTGGATATCTTTGTTTAGACTCAATGAGCACCTGGCTGACGTAGTAAACCGGCCATTGAACCAGGTGCTCCTTTGCTTGCCTCCTTATGTTCCACCACAATGGCAGCACTGACGGCCCGTGAGTTAGCAGCCACATATAACAACATCGGCTCTCTATCAATGGGAGCCGCAAGAACTGGTGGCTCAGACAACTGTCTCTTTAAATCTTCAAAGGCAGTGTTAGCAGCATCACTCCAGACGAAGGTGTCTGTTTTCTTCTTCATCTGATATAACGGTAAGGCCTTCTCCCCTAACCGGCTTATGAACCGGCTTAAAGCGGCAACACGACCCGCCAGGCACTGAACATCATTGATACACGCTGGCTTAGCCAGCAAGGTAATCGCCTTGATCTTCCCTGGATTAGCTTCAATGCCTCTGTTTGACACCAGAAAACCCAATAGCTTGCCCGCAGGTACACCAAACACACACTTGGCTGGGTTAAGCATCATCTTGTAAACCCGGAGATTGTCAAAGGTCTCTTCAAGTCAGATATCAAGGTTTCCTTTTCTCTGGACTTCACCATGATGTCATCAACATAAGCATGGACATTACGCCCAATTTGATCGTGCAAACAGTTCTGTACACATCGTTGATAAGTTGCCTGGGCACTCTTGAGTCCAAACGGCATAGATACATAACAGAAGGCCCCAAATGGAGTGATGAAAGCTGTCTTCTCCTGGTCCTTAACTGCCATCTTGATCTGATGATAACCAGAGTAAGCATCCAAGAATCTCAAACGTTCACAACCCGCCGTAGCATCAATGATTTGATCAATACGGGGGAGAGCAAAGGGATCAGCCGGACAAGCCTTGTTTAAGTCCGTGTAATCCACACACATCCGCCAAGTGCCGTTCTTCTTGAGCACTAACACCAGGTTAGCCAACCACTCCGGGTGAAAAACTTCAACAATAAACCCGGCCGCTAAGAGCCAGGCGACCTCTTCCCCAATAGCTTTCTGTCTCTCTTCGTTGAACCGTCGGAGAAACTGCCTGACCGGCTTATACTTTGGATCAATATTGAGAGTGTGCTCAGCGAGTTCCCTCGGTACACCCGACATGTGAGAAGGTTTCCATGCAAAGATGTCCCGGTTCTCACGGATGAACTTGATGAGCGCGCTTTCCTATTTAGGATCCAAATTGGCACTGATACTGAACTGCTTAGAGGCGTCTCCTGGGGTAAAGTTAACAAGCTTTGTCTTAGCGACCGATTTAAACTTAAACGCTGGGTCATGCTCAGTAGTTGGTTTCTTGAGGGAGGTCATATCCGCCGGGTCAACATTGTCTTGATAAAATTTGAGCTCCTCCGCGGCACAGGCAGACTCAGCGTAAGCCGCGTCGCCTTCTTCACATTCCAAGGCCACCTTTCGACTCCCATGCACAGTGATGGTTCCCTTGTAACCCGACATCTTGAGCTGTAAGTAAATGTAACACGGCCGTGCCATGAACTTAGCATAAGCCGGTCGCCCAAATAAAGCGTGATATGGACTCCTGATTTTAACCACTTCAAACGTCAATTTCTTAGCCCTGGAATCATACTCATCTCCAAAGGCCACTTCCAATTCAATCTTGCCAACTGGGTAAGCCGACTTGCCTGGAACCACCCCATGGAAAACAATGTTGGATGTTCTCAAATTCTTCTCAGTCAACCCCATGCGCTGAAAAGTCTTGTAGTAGAGGATATTGATGTTGCTACCTCCGTCCATGAGTACCTTAGTGAATTTATATCCACCAACCTGGGGTGCTACCACCAAGGCTAACTGACCCGGATTATCGACTCATGGAGGGTGATCCTCTCTGCTCCATATAATGGGTTGCTCTGACCATCTCAAATAACGAGGAATTGCCGGCTCAATAGAATTTACGGCCCTCTTATGAACCTTCTGGTCACGTTTGCATAAGCTAGTGGTAAACACATGGTACTGCCGACCACTCAACTATTTCGGATGGCTTTGATAACCTAACTACTGCTGCTGTTGTCCTTCCTGACCGGACTGCTGCTGGTTATTTCCACCCGGCTGTCCATGAAAACTGGAGTTTGAACCGCCGCCTGGGCCATGAAAGCCGCCAGCCCCTGAACCGCCGCCAGATCCATGACTGCCATCAAAGGTATTGGAATTTTTAAACGCCTTCATGATCGCGCAATCTTTCGTCAGCTGTGTAGCGGGGTGCTCCCGGGTGCCGTGTTTGGGGCAGGGCTCATTGAGTAGCTTCTCAAGAGATGGGCCTGACCCGCCAGATCGAGGCCACTTACCCTTACGTCTCTGATTGTTACCCTGTGCATTAGCGTTGGCTACAAACTCCGGGTTGCCGTCCTCCTTACGCTTATTGCCGCTTTGATTCACCGGGTTGTGCCGCTGACCCTTTTCATTGCCGTTCCTTTTTCCCTTCCATGTCTTCTCATCGTCAGATGCGGGATCCTTGGTACTATCAGAATCGGCATATTTTACTAAAGCCGCCATTAGTGTACCCATATCCTTGCAGTCACGCTTAAGGCGCCCCAGTTTCTGCCTCAGCGGCTCAAAGCTACAATTTTTCTCCAACATGAGGACTGGAGAGCCGGCATCCATCTTATCAGATGAATGAATTATCTCCTTGACCCGGCGTACCCAATGGGTGGTGGATCCACCCTCCCCCTACTTATAATTCGTCAAGTCCACGATCGATATAGATTGCTTACAGGTGTCCTTGAAGTTCTGGATGAAACGGGCTTTTAGCTCCTCCCACGAACCAATGGAATTGGGTGGTAAGCTTTTTAACCAAGACCGGGCCGTTCCATCTAACATCATGGTGAAATATTTAGCCATTGCCGCGTCACTGACTTCCAACAGCTCCATGGCCATCTCATAACTCTCAATCCATGCTCCAAGCTGTAAGTCGGCCGTGTAATTTGGCACTTTTCGAGGTCCCTTGAAGTCCTTGGGCAAGCGCATGTTGCGCAAAGCCGGTACCAAACAAGGAACACCACCGGTTCTGGTGGCTACTCCCGTCTCAACAGAAGTCATTGGATACTCTGGAATATTCTGATGAGCCGCCTGTTGAGCCGCCAGCTGAGCCACCCGCTCGTTCTCCCGACGTACTCGTTCTTGCACCAGGTTATAGCCACCATGTTGGTCATGGCATTGGGCGTTGCTTGACAAAGCTTCAGACTCCATGTGCCCGCTGTAACTCGGGCTCCGGTTCTGACAAGGCGGTGCTAACCAAGGCGGAGGAGTTTAATGAATCCTATCCCGGCTATAAGAATATGTCTCTTGCTGAGCCAGGGCCGTCTGGACAAGTTCCCTGATCCTCCGGGTCTCCACCGCTGTTGGATCTTCACCGTCCACTGGGACAGCCGCCAGACGCGCTGATGCTGCGATTAAATTCTCCATGGGGTTGGAAAAGTGACCCTTCGGTATCGGCACATAACGCGGTGGTGCCATGCTCACATGAGGAGGCGGCATCTCTCGAGGCTGAGCCGGTCCTCCTGCTTCGGTTGTCATAAATTGATTGGCATCTGGCGGGTTACTTGGGCCGGCTCCGGGTGTAGCGAAAAGAACCCGAGGGTCATAATTCGGAGGTAAACGGGATTGGGTTTTCTGGTGTCTCCTCTTCATTACCTCATTGGATGCGTTTAAGCTCATCGTGAGCTGGTAAGCTTCTGACTGCAACCGCTGTGCCCGGGCGTCGAGAGCCGCCCGCTCTGTAGCTAGTCTAGTATCCTCAGCTGCCAAGGCCTCCTTGGCCTGAGCTATCTCCTCATGCACCCGTGCCACCTCCACATCATGCTCATCTTTGTTCGCAGGGATAACCGTGGCGGTTAACAGGGCTATAAGCTTATCCATGAGATCTATCAACACTTGAGCCGACGGGCGCACAGGGCCTCCTGCCCCGGCTGCTCCTATCTCGGACGTAATTGCAGCAGAGGCTGTAGATTTTTGGCCGGGTTGAGTCCCAGCCATGAAGACTCCTGCCCAATTCGGTGACTCACAGGGGTCCGGAATACTGAAGCCATCGGAACAGCCCCCGAGCATGCCATCTTGTACTTGATACATCGAATCTGTTGAACCGGCGAACGAATCACCGTCGGAGTGGACGGCCGTCTCACCACCATCTTCAGGTCCTTCAGAAAGCTCTTCTCCGTGGACGCAGCCCACAAAGACATGCTTCATGCCGGGTTGAGCTCGGGCGGGTTTCGCACACTGAGCCGTTTCGACGAGGTCGGTGCAGTTGTCCGGCTCAGGTCTGGCTCACCAATCCGGTCGATGAAGACGTGGATCCCTCCGAAGGGGACCCGGTACCCGTACTCAATTGAGCTGGCGTCAGGGCCCCAGCCTTCGTTGTCGATGTAGATCTTGCCGCGACAACTCTTGGTCATCCGGCCCACTGCGTATCCCTTGAGCCCTTCGAAGTTGCCCTTCAAGAACTCAAATCCACCGTGCGCTGGCCCCATGGTGGGCGCCAACTGTCGTGGAATTGTCACGGCAGATGTCCTCGTGAAAGGACTTAATTGTGGAGCCATCGCAACTAGGAAGCTTGAAGGGGTTAATCGGGACAAGGGACACGAGAGGTTTTATACTAGTCCGGCCCCTTACGGTGAAGGTAAGGCCTATGTCTAGTTGGGTTGGTATTGATGTTTCGATGACCAGGGAGCGAGATATGCTATGCCCGGCTCTTGATGAGTTGTTTCTTGCCCTAAGCCACCAGCAGGTCATCCCCTTATATACACGGGTTGACGCCCTGCGGCTTACAGAGTCCCGGCCGGCTTATAAACAGTGTCCGGCTCGGTGACTAGTTAAGTCTACCTTATGATACAAGTCATATTACTATGGCGGTTTATTACAATGGGCCTTAAGTCGCTTCTGGGCCTTAAGCCCTCTATGAACCACCATCTTCATGCTTTGGTCTTGGCCTTCTCTCTGGTAAGTCTTCTTTGAGTAACCCGGCCCCTCCTGGGCGGCTTACACAAATAGTTATATCCCCAACAAGTAGGTAAATGATAAAAACGAATTATTTTTGATGTGGAATGCTACCTAGCATAATCTTGATCAAATGTCTAATCATGGAATGAATATTAAGACACGAGTGATTCAAAGCAATAGTCTATCATTTGACATAAAACAATAATACTTCGAGTGTACGCATAAAGCAATCATGTCTTTTCAAAACAACATGGCCAAAGAAAGTTATCCCTACAAAATCATATAGTCTGGCTATTGCTCTATCTTCATCACACAAAGTATTTAATCATGCACAACCCCGATGACAAGCCAAGCAATTGTTTCATACTTTAATAATCTCAAACTTTTTCAACTTTCACGCAATACATGAGCATGAGCCATGGACATAGCACTATAGGTGGAATAGAATATGATGGGGCTTATGTGGAGAAGACAAAAAGGGGAGAAAGTCTCACATCAACTAGGCGTATCAACGGGTTATGGAGATGCCCATCAATAGATATCAATGTGAGTGAGTAGGGATTGCCATGCAACGGATGCACTAGAGCTATAAGTGTATGAAAGCTCAAACTAAAACTAAGTGGGTGTGCATCCAACTTGCTTGCTCATGAAGACCTCGGGCATTTGAGGAAGCCCATCATCGAAATATAAAAGCCAAGTTCTATAATGAAAATTCCCACTAGTATATGAAAGTGAAAGCATAGGAGGCTCTCTCTATGAAGAACATGGTGCTACTCTGAAGCACAAGTGTGGTAAAAGGATAGTAACATTGCCCCTTCTCTCTTTTTCTCTCATTTTTTTATTTTCTTTTTATTTTCTTTTTTTGGGTGGGCTTCTTTGGCCTCTTTTTTTTTATTTGGGCTTCTTTGGCCTCTTTTATTTTCATGAAGTCCGGAGTCTCATCCCGATGTGGGGAAATCATAGTCTCCATCATCCTTTCCTCACTGGGGCAATGCTCTAATAATGATGATCATCACACTTTTATTTACTTACAACTTAATATCTAGAACAAAGATATGACTCTATTTGAATGCCTCCGGCGGTGTACCGGGATGTGCAATGATCTAGCATAGCAATGACATCAAAAAACAGACAAGCCATGAAAACATCATGCTAGCTATCCTACGATCATGCAAGGCAATATGACAATGAATGCTCAAGTCATGTATATGATGATGATGGAAGTTGCATGGCAATATATCTCGGAATGGCTATGGAAATGCCATGATAGGTAGGTATGGTGGCTGTTTTGAGGAAGATATAAGGAGGGTGTATGGTACCAGCGAAAATTGTGCGGCACAAGAGAGGCTAGCAATGGTGGAAGGGTGAGAGTGCGTACAATCCATGGACTCAACATTAGTCATAAAGAACTCATATACTTATTGCAAAAATCTACAAGCCATTGAAAACAAAGTACTACGTGCATGCTCCTAGGGGGATAGATTGGTAGGAAAAGACCATCGCTCATCCCCGACCGCCACTTATAAGGAAGACAATCAATAAATAAAATTGTGCTCCAACTTCATCACAAAGCGGTTCACCATACGTGCATGCTACGGGAATCACAAACCTCAACACAAGTGTCTCTACAATCCACAAACACCCACTAGCATGACTCTAATATCACCATCTTTATATCGCAAAACTATTGCAAGGAATCAAACATATCATATTCAGCGATCTACAAGTTTATGTAGGATTTTATGACTAACCATGTGATTGACCAATTCCTGTCATCTCTCTAAATAGATATAAGTGAAGCAAGAGAGTTTAATTCTTTCTACAAAAGATATGCCCACGCTCTAACAAATATAAGTGAAGCAGAAGAGCATTCTACAAATGGCGGTTTTCTATGTGAAGAGAAACAGACAATCCAAACTTCAAATGATATAAGTGAAGCACATGAAGCATTCTATAAAGCCATACTCAACAGATTTAACTGAAGTGCAATGAGCATTCAATAAATCAACCAAGGAATATCTCATACCAGCATGGTGCATAAAAGAAAAGTGAAAACTAAATGCAAAAGACGCTCCAAGACTTGCACATAATGCATGAACGAAAAGACTTCGAAAACATACCGATGCTTGTTGAAGAAAGAGGGGATGCCTCCCCAGCATCCCCAAGCTTAGACGCTTGAGTCTCCTTGAATATTTACTTGGGGTGCCTCTGGCATCCCCAAGCTTGAGCTCTTGCCTCTCTTCCTTCTTCTCACATCGAAACATCCTCGATTAGACACTACATCCACACAAGACTTCAACAGAAAACTCGGTAAGATCCGTTAGAATAATAAAGCAAATCACCACTCTAAGTACTGTTGCAAACCAATTCATATTTTGTTTTTGCATTTTTTCTACTGTAATATAACTTTTTCATGGCTTAATCCACTGATATAAATTGATAGATTCATCAAAACAAGCAAACTATGCATCAAAAAACAGAATCTGTCAAAAACAGAACAGTCTGTAGAAATCTGAACATCACAATACTTATGTTACCCCAACAATTCTGCAAAAATTAGGAAAAATAAACAAGTTGTAAATAAATACAGTGCAAAAGGAATCAGAACCAATTGACGTTCCAGTTAAAAATGTAAAATCGCGCACTACTGCCAAAGTTTCTGTCCTGCACCGTGCAAACCAACAAGCATTGTAAACATCCTAAAGGCAAACCTTAGCACATTATTTTTATAATACAATGGAATTATACAAGGGGATAATTATTTTTATTGAAAAGTTTCTGTAATTAAGATTCACAAAGTTCCCATGGGCATGAACAAAGTTCAAGGGCGTCCCCCACTTTCACAATGCTCGTCTCTCTCACTTTCACTTCTCTTTTTGAAAAGTTTTGGGTTCCCCTCTTTATTTTTGTTGTTTTTAAACTATATGGAAGCACTCAACAGAAATAAATGACTCTCTAAAACTTCCGGGTTGTCTCCCTGGCAGCGCTTTCTTTAAAGCCATTAAGCTAGGCATATAATGCTCAAGTAATGAATCCACCCGCATCCCAAGGTATATCAAAGCCAATTTTAATTAACAATGATTTGTAATTTAGTAATGAGCACAAAGTAACATATATCATGTAATGACGAAGTCTAACTCTCTTCCTATGCATTGGCATGTCATAAGAGAACAATTCATGCACACAAAGTAAAGGCCAATGCATAGTATAAACAGTTTCTTGCAATTCCATAGTATGGGAAACATAGAGAGGTGGAGATATAGTTCCTCTCTCATAATAATTGCAAGTAGGAGCAGCAAGCACATGCATATTATATTCATCAAAATCATCATGTGCAACGGTAAAAGGCAACCCATCAATATAATCCTTAATAAGGGCAAACTTCTCCGATATAGTATATTCGGGAGAATTCAAAAAGATAATAGGACTATCATGCGTGGGTGCAATAGCAACAATTTCATGTTTAACATAAGGAACTATAGCAAGTTCATCTCCGTAAGCATAATTCATATTGGCATCTTGGCCATAAGCATAGCAAGCATCATCAAAAAGGGGTATTTCAAGAGAATCAACGGGATCATAACAATCATCATAGCAAGCATTATAGCAATCATCCTTAGGTAAGCACGAAGGGGACTTAGACAATGTATGAGTTGAAGAGTTACTCTCATTAGAAGGTGGGCACGGGTGATCAATCCTCTCTTCCTCCTTTTGTTCTTCGCTCTCCTCATCATTTTTTTCATCCAATGAGCTCACAATTTCATCAATTTCTTCTTCCATAGCTTCCTGCAAAATATTATTCTCTTCTTGGATAGCGGAGGCTTCCTCAATAAATTGTTTAACATAGGCATTAGAAGCATAATTCTCATAGCAATATTCAAGTATGGCAGAATTTTCAGATTTGTGAAAAGTAGCATCATACGTTTCAATCAAAGAAGCAATTTCATAAGCACCCTTAAAAGCAACAAATTCTTCAATTTGTTGAACATCATAGTAATTGTAAACACCCTTAGCATATGAAGATATGATTCCATTATCACTAAACAAGCATTGGTAGGGTAGGTGTTTCTTAGGGTCTTCAAAACAACAAGTAACATCATAAATTTCACATAAATTCCAGGCATAGCATTGCAAACATTGAATTTGACCCCATAATAGTTTCCCTTTTTCAGATATACGGTGTCGAACATAACAAGCATGGTCATCTAAAGATTTGCCCTCAACTAAGCTAGTTGGGGTTTCAGCACGAGCACATAGGGATCAATGATGATCCAAGTAAAAAGCTTCAGTAGTGTGATAGATTTTGAGTGGTTCTTCAACCATTGGAGCAGTAGGTACAACTAATTTTTTTTGGTATTTTGCGTTTCCTACCCATAGCTAAAGATAGAAAATAACTAAGAAAAGCAAATAAAAATTACTTAGTGATAAAGCAAACAAGCACACACGAGAATATTCACCCCACACTATGACTCCCGGGCAACGGCACCAGAAAAAGGTCTTGATAACCCACAAGTATAGGGGATAGTTGTAGCCTCTTTCGATAAGTAAGAGTGTCGAACCCAACGAGGAGCTAAAGGTAGAAAAAATACTCTCTCAAGTCCTATCGGCCACTGATACGACTCTATGCACGCTTGACGTTCGCTTTACCTAGAACAAGTATGAAACTATAAGTACTTTGTAGGTGTGAAAGGGTAAGTTTGCAAGATAATAAAGAATAAGTAAATATAAACTAGGGGTTGTTTAGATAAAGAAGCAAATAAATTAAATATAGCGAGTGTGGAAAAGTGGTGGTAGGAGTTGTGAAATTATCCCTAAGCAATTGACTATGTTACTAGACCGGTAATCACAATTGCAATTCTATTTGAGGGAGAGGCATAAGCTAACATACTTTCTCTACTTGGATCATATGCACTTATGATTGGAACTCTAGCAAGCATCCGCAACTACTAAAGATTCATTAAGGTAAAACCCAACCATAGCATTAAAGTATCAAGTCCCCTTTTATCCCATACGCAAACAACCTACTTACTCGGGTCTGTGCTTCTGTCACTCATGCCACCCACCATAAGCAAATCATAAACATATTGCAAACCCTACAGCGGGAATGCCTCACGCTTGCGTGACACGGAGGGCACAATAGGACAGCACCAATAATAAAACATGCAACTCAAACCAATTATAGCAATTCGTCAATCACCGATAGGACAATAGAAATCTATTCAGACATCATAGGATGGCAACACATCATTGGATAATAATATGAAGCATAAAGCACCATGTTCAAGTAGAGGATACATCGGGTTGCGGGAGAGTGGACCGCTGGATATAGATGGGGGAAGGTGATGGAGGTGTTGGTGAAGATGGCGGAGGTGTTGGTGAAGATCGCGGTGATGATGATGGCCCCCGGCAGCGCTCCAGCGCCACCGGAAGCAAGGGGGAGAGAGCCCCCCTTCTTCTTCTTTCTTGACCTCCTCCCTAGATGGGAGAAGGGTTTCCCCTATGGTCCTTGGCTCCCATGGCTTGGGAGGGGCGAGAGCCCCTCTGAGATTGGATCTATCTCTTTGTTTCTGCGTTCTGTCCTGGTTCTGTTTCACCATTTCGTGTATATATGGAGATCCGTAACTCCGATTGGCCTGAAACCTTCACCGTGATTTTTTTCCGAATATTAGCTTTCTTGTGGCAAAAGAATAGCATCAACCGCCTTACGGTGGGCTCACGACGGTAGGGGGCGCGCCCAGGGGGGGCATGTGCGCCCCCCAACCTCATGACCACCTCGGGCACCGTCTCGCGTGGATTTTTCTTCCGTATTTTTCCATATTTTCCAAAAATAAGCTCCGTTCGTTTTTATCCCGTTTGGACTCTGTTTGACATGGATATTCTATGAAACGTAAAACATGCAACAGACAGAAACTAGCACTGGGCACTGGATCAATAAGTTAGTCCCAAAAATAATATACAAAGTTGCCAAAAAGTATATGAAAGTGAATAATATTGGCATGGAACAATCAAAAATTATAGATACGACGGGGACGTATCACCTACTAGATTGATCTTTCTTGCCATGGGAGAAGTGCTTAGCTTTGGGTTCAATCTTGCGGTGTCCTTACTCAGTGACAGAAAGGGTTGCAAGGCACGTATTGTATTGTTGCCATCGAGGATAAAAAGATGGGGTTTATATCATATTGCTTGAGTTTATCCCTCTGCATCATGTCATCTTGCTTAATGCGTTACTCTGTTCTTATGAACTTAATACTCTAGATGCAGGCCGGAGTCGGTCGATGTGTGGAGTAATAGTAGTAGATGCAGGCAGGAGTCGGTCTACTTGTTACGGACGTGATGCCTATATACATGATCATGTCTAGATAAACTCATAACTATTCGCTTTTCTATCAATTGCTCGACAGTAATTTGTTTACCCACCGTAATACTTATGCTATCTTGAGAGAAGCCACTAGTGAAACCTATGGCCCCCGGGTCTATCTCTTATCATATTTGCTTCCAATCTACTTTTATTTGCATCTTTACTTTTTGCATCTATATTATAAAATACCAAAAATATATTTATCTTATCTTACTATCTTTATTAGATCTCACTTTCGCAAGTGGCCGTGAAGGGATTGACAACCCCTTTATTGCGTTGGTTGCGAGTTCTTTGTTTGTTTGTGTAGGTGCGTGGGACTTTTGAGGAGCCTCCTACTGGATGATACCTTGGTTCTCAAAAACTGAGGGAAATACTTACGCTACTATTGCTGCATCACCCTCTCCTCTTCGAGGAAAACCAACGCAAGCTCAAGACGTAGCAGTGCTTGCCCCCCATCTTCTAGCCCAAAATTCCGCAACAAGTAGAGATACTATTTGTGCATCCAAAAACCCTTAAACCCAAATATTATTTTCAAGTGTCCACCATACCTACCTAAGGATCCTTCAAGTAAGTTGTCATCAATGAAATAAGGCAATAAAAATTGCTTCTAAAAGTGTTAGTTCATTTAGTGTAAAAGAAAATTGAGCGTTGTACGAACTTGTGATGGCGAAGAATTAAAGCAACAAACTGCATAATAAAGGTTGCTATCATAAGGGGCAATATAACATGATGTTCTTTTGCACTAAGGGGTTGAGCATACAAACAAATAAGCGCATGGCAACCTCTGCTTCCCTCTACGAAGGGCCTATCTTTTACTTTTATGTATTTACTTTCATGCAAGAGTCAAAGTTTTTCTCTCTATTCCTTTTTATTTTTCTCCTTTGGCAAGCATCATGTGGTGAGGAAAGATCTAGGCACATATATCCAGTTGGATATGGGTAGCATGAGTTATTATTGTTGACATCACCCTTGAGGTGAATACGTTGGGAGGCGGAAATATAAGCCCCTATCTTTCTATGTGTCCGGATTGAAACATTTTGCTCATGTGTATGCGGTGAGTGTTAGCAATCATAGAAGACTATATGATGGTTGAGTATGTGGAGCTCTTACTTAGGCTCTGTTGAATAAGTCGAATTACAATTGCTTGGTGACTGAGAACATAGGTTGTTGAGTTTCAAGAGAATTCATTGTTTGAACCTTAACATGCGAATTTATTTCTACTATAACATGAGAAGTTTTATAAGAAAGAATTGTTGTTATGATGCTAGGAAAAGTGATTGAAGTTGTCATTGATCAAACTTGTGCGCTTTTCTAGCATTCAGACTTCATAAATTATTTCTTTGATCATTTACCTACTCAAGGACGAGTAGGAATTAAGCTTGGGGATGCTGATACGTCTCCAATGTATCTATAATTTAAGAAGTATTCATGCCATGTTTACAAGAATTTTATATGGTTTTGGTATGATTTGCATGGAACTAACCCGGACTAACGCCGTTTTCAGCACAACTACCGTGGTGTTGTTTTTTGTGCAGAAATCAAAGTTCTCCAAACACCGCGAAACTTTTTGTGGATTTTTTATGGACCAAAAGATCACCGATGGGCCAGAGCAGCACCTGGGGGGTGCCCTGAGGGGGGCACAACCCACCAGGGCGTGCCTGGGCCCCCAGGCATGCCCTGGTGTGTTGTGCCCACCTCGGTGGCCTCCCATGCTGCTTCTTGGCCCTATAAATTTCCGAATATCCTGAAAACCCTCGGGGAGACCCTAGATCGGAAGTTCCACTGCCGCAAGCCTCTGTAGCCACCGAAAACCAATCAGGAGTTCGTTCCAGCACCCTGTCGGAGGGGGAGATCATCACCGTTGGCCATCTTCATCATCCCGGCGGCCACCACGATGAGGAGGGAGTAGTCCACCCTCGGGGCTGAGGGTTTGTACTGGTAGCTATATATTTAATCTCTCTCTCTCTCGCACGCGATCTTGAGATGTTACGATCTTGATGTATCATGGGCTTTGTTAACATAGATGGATCATATGATGTTTCTCCCCTCTCCACACTTGTTGTGATGGATTGAGTCTTTACCCTTTGAAGTTTTGTCTTGTCGGATTGAATTGAGATCTGAGAACACATGATATATGTCTTGCATAGGAATACCTGTGGTGACAATGGGGGTATTATTTTGATTCACTTGATATATGTTAAGGCACTCAACTTGCGGATTCCCGAGGTGACTTTGGGGTAATCTATGCATAGGCGTTGATGCACGTTTTTATTATCTTTTCTCCGATAGTAACTTTGGGGTCTCCTTGCAGTTCTTTGTGTGGATTGAGTATTATGAATCTGAAATTGTTTGATACATATCCTATAATTAACTCACGGGTACTCGCGGTGACATTGGGGTATCTAGGTGACATTAGAGTTGGTTGATATGCATCATATGGTGTTATTTTAGTACGAACTCTTGATTAGATCGATCGGAAAGAATGGCTTGCTGTTATTTTAGTATGAACTCTAGGATAGATTTCTTGGAAAGAATAGCTTTAAGGTGGTTTCGTACCTACAAACAATTTCTATCTTTTGTTCTCCGCTAATAGGAACTTGGGAGTGATTCTTTATTGCACTTTGAGGGATAATCATATGATCCAACTATGTTAGCATTGTTGAGAGATTTCACTAGTGAAAGTATGCACTTGGGCCTAATTTTCCATCATTGCAATACGGTTTGTGCTCCATTTACTATTTACTACCTTGCTGTTTTTTATTGTTTGCACTACAAAAACTCATATCAACCATTCATACTACACTTTTATCACCATCTCATCACCGAACTAGTGCACCTATATAAACCTTAGGTCATCCACTTGAGGGAAAATTTCTACTGTCCTACAAAACTCTGCGCTTGGAGGCCCAACACGAGTCTACAAGAATAAATTTGCGTAGTAGACATCAGAGAGGTCCGCCATTGGCGAAGGCAGGTCCAGCTCGTCCAGGTGTCACCCTCTGTCTGTGGAGGAGGGCTTCTTGTCTTCGTACATGTCTTCGGGACATGCGGTGATTTCCGATGTCAGGGCCGTTGGGTACGACCATGTTCACTATGCGGAAAGCCAGAGAGCATGGCATTCGGTGTGGCTGATGATCCGGGGTCTTTGGGTGGTAGTGACGTGGATGACGGCGGCAACCCACGACGCGTCAAGAACGGGAGCGGCCGTTCCGACGAGTCGTGTTTGCTGGGAACTCCGTGCCCCTCCACTCGTTCCCCCGGAAGCGTCACCATCCGTGCTCGTCATCCGAATCCTCCTTCTGCGCCTGAGAACGGCGTCACCCTGATTTGGGGAGCCGCCGGACTCCGGCCGTGCCTGCTTTCTGCCTCTTCGACCTCGTCCCGCAGGAGATGGACAAGGGCAAAGGCATCACATGCCACTTAGCTTTTTTCAATCTTCAACTTGTAGGCACTTGCCAAATTCAAATTCAAATAATGTAATATATCATGTCCATGCTTGTTTTCTGTAATGCTTGTACTTGTATCAACATGTTAATGAAAAAGATGAACCTTGCTGGGAACCCGTGCATGTATATGTCCATGCAGAGGTGAGATGCCTCTTTAGCGTAGAGTTTACCCTGATAGGTTATCTTGCCGGCCCCCCTTTTTGTCTGCCGGAGAACCACATCTGCCGGGTTACAGACAGAGGGGCCAGCCCCCAGCCAACTTCCTTTTACCAAAGGCTACTGCAACCACCTTGACCGAAGCAACATTCAGGTCAGGGATGGGAGCACCTAAGTCTAGAAGGAGCGACGAGGTTTTCTAATGCATAAGTTATAGCTTATAGAACACGAATGTACAAGAGGTAAAACTTATCTGTTTGGCTTGTCGAGATCGCAGAGCCGGGCAATCTTCTCATCCCCTTATCAAAGCCAAGTACATGGTGTGAACCTATAGCTTCATGTAAATGAGAATGAAAGCATGATGCAATCCTATCTATATGCATATGAAGATGCTCATGAAAATGCTTATGCAGTGATCTGGAATGCTCAGGCATGCATGCGATCTAGTGAAAGTGCGTTATATCGACTAGAGGGGGGGGGGTGAATAGGCGAATTTTATGAATTCTTCACTGAGGAATTTGCCGGTGAGGAAATTCCTTTGCGAAGAACTACTTGCAGCGGAATAAGTACTCAGAAGTAAGCATGACAGAATACACACATGGTCATCATAATGAAATGAAGACAAACACAGAGTACAGAAAGCGTAAACACAAGATAACACAAGATGAAGACAAACAGACTGAAGAAATTGAACTGAGGAAATTGAGAAAGTCTTCAGTCAAAGTCTTCAAACACAGATATGAACAATCACTCAACACAGTAATGAGGAAATGAAGGAGTTAAGGAAATAGAACCAGTAAGGTTGGTGAAGACAATGATTTGGTAGACCATTTCCAATTGTTGTCTCAGTTGTACGTATGGTTGGAGTGACTGAGTATTTAAACTCGAGGACACACAGTCCCGGACACCCAGTCGCTGAGCACGTAGCTCAGGACACCAAGTCCTCACCGTATTCTCCTTGAACTAAGGTCACACAGTACTCGTCCAATCACTCGTGGTAAGTCTTCAGGTGACTTCCAAACCCTTTACAGACTTTGGTCACTCGGCGATCCACAATTCATCTTGGATGCTCTAGACCATGATGCCTAACCGTCTGAAAGAAGCACAGCCTTCAAAGGTAACAAGCGTCGGAACCACACAGGATCAATCTCTTCAATGATGCTCAATCACTTTGGGTTTGTAGGTGTTTGGGGTTTGAGATTTTCCTCACTCGATGATTTTCGCTCAAAGTCCTCGGAGGATGGGTTGCTCTGAATTAACAAGTGTCAGTTTCTCTCGGAGCAGCCAACCAGCTAGTGGTTGTAGGGGGCGGCTATTTATAGCCTAGGGAGCAGCCCGACATGATAAGACATAAACGCCCTTCAATGATATGACCGTTAGGTGGATAAGATATTTTGGGACAGCTGGCGCGCAGCACAACAACGGTCGGAAATTTGACTCTGAAATTCCTCAGGGCTATCATGTTCCTCACTGTGTAGGCAATCCACACTGGCGAATTCCTAACTCCTCAGTCAGAACAAATTCCTCAGCGACCAGAAGAACTTCGTCTCTGTCACTGAAGAAACTGACTGAACTGTATGAGATTTCCAATGGCTTCACTCGAAGGGATTGGTAGGTGTAGGTTTTGAGTTGAGCATCACATGGAAATTTTTCCTTAGTATTTCCTCGACCCCCTTTAACAGTACGGTGTTTCCTATGACTCAAGAAGGAGAAAAACAAAAATATGAAAACAAAAGTCTTCAAGCTTCATATTCCTCGCATGAATATCAAGTCTTCACGGACACACCAATTTCTTCACTTTCAAAGTCTTCATCAAAGTCTTCAGGAATACCAAAATCTTCAGTCGAAGATATTCTTTTTTAGGGGTCGACTTTCTCTGTTAATATCAAACTCCTCATAGACTTATAGACCTGTGTACACTCATATACACATTAGTCCCTTAACTTATAAGTCTTCAATACACCAAAATCACTAAGAGTCACTAGATGCACTTACATCTAGGTTGGGCCCCCCTACATCACTTCTCTATTTTATCTTGCATGGGGTCATTGCCCTGGCTTTGTACAAGGGGTTACATGCAACTAAGGCAAGGCTTGTACAAACGGGTGGCTGCCGGGCCTGCCTTACGGGTGGAACTTGCGTAGATGCTCAATATTCCATGAGTTTTGCAACAAAGTGCCATCTCCAGTCTCCAGACGGACTGCACCGTTCTGGTGACTCGTACTACCCGGTAAGGGCCTTCCCACTTCGGTGACAACTTCTGTATACCCTTGGCGGACTGAACACGCCTAAGGACAAGGTCACCTTCCTCAAAACACCGGGCATGAACCCTGCGGCTATGATAGCAATGCAGGTCTTGATGATAGTGTGCAACACGCGTAGCAGCCCGAAGACGGTCCTCCTCGAGTAGCACAACGTCATCATGCCGGTGCTGATCTTTCACGATTTCATTGTAAGCAAGTACTCGAGGCGACCCATAAATGAGTTCTGTGGGGATAGCTGCTTCTGCCCCATAGACCAGGGAGAAGGGAGTCTGCCCGGTAGCTCGGTTTGGTGTCATTCTGAGGGACCAGAGAACTACCAGCAGCTCCTTGATCCACCGCCTGCCGTGCTTCTACAGCGTATCAAAGGTTCTTGTCTTGAGTCCATGTAGCACTTCAGTGTTCACTCTCTCAGCTTGTCCATTGCTCCAGGGGTGTGCCACAAAGGCGAATGAGATCTTGCATCCGAGGGCATGAACATATTGCATGAAGGCATGGCTCGTGAACTGGGTGCAGTTGTCAATGATGATCCTTGCCGGAACTCCAAAATGACACACCAGATATTTCAAGAACTTGATAGCTGACTGAGCAGTCACCTTTCTCACGCCAGACACTTCCGGTCACTTTGTAAACTTGTCGATGGCAACGAAGAAGAATTCAAAGCCCCCAATTGCTCGGAGGAAGGGGACGAGGATATCGAGCCCCCATACCAAAAATGGCCATGATAGAGGGATTGTCTGAAGCGCTTGGGCAGGCAGGTGTGTTATCTTGGAATGGAACTGATAGGCTTCACACTTAGTGACTAGCTCGACCGCATCTTGGAGGGCTATGGGCCAATAGAATCCTTGCCAGAATGCTTTCCAAAATAATGTCCTTGATCCAATGTGGGAGCCGCACATTCCTTGGTGTATCTCAACCAGCAGTTCCTTTTCTTCTTCCCGGCAGACACACTTAATTTCATACCGTTGGGCCTCCTTCTATACAGAGTGTCATCGACAAACTGATACATACTGGCCTTCCGGGCTACTCTTTCAGCTTCGTCTTGATCACCGGGAAGCTCTCCGGTTTGGAGGAAGCGGGCAATGTGCCTTGCCCAAGTTGGATCCTATGGCTCGGCAACAAGGATTAGCGGCACCTCCTCTGTTGTGGGAGCACCAGCCTCGTATGCGAGGTTCAAGGACCCGGCTGGAGGGGGTGGTCCGGCAGGCTATGAGGAGTTGTTTCTGACAGGGTCGCTGCCAGGAGCGGATGGCTCTACCGAGAGAGGCTTTCTGGTGTCCAACTTTCTCCTCTTCTGGTCCATTGTTGCTGGGGATATGGAGGGCTGAGTAAGACGGAGAACAAAAGTCCCTGATTCCACAGGAAGTTTCTGTGCATCACACTTTGACAGATGATCAGCTATGCTGTTTTCAGCACGGGGTACATGCTCTGTTTGTAATCCTTCAAAGTGCTCCTCCAATCTTCTCACTTCCTTGATGTATGCCTCCATCAATGGACTTTGATAATCCTTGTTAGCTTGCCTCACCACCAGCCGTAAATCTCCTCGAATGACTAGTTTCTTAATTCCCAATTCTGCTGCAATTATGAGCCCGACAAGGAGCCCTTCATACTCTGCTGTATTGTTGGTTGCTTCTTCCCATGCAAAATGCATCTGGATGACGTAATTCAAGTGCTCCCTGGAGGGGGCGACAAGAAGCATGCAAGCCCCCACACCTTGCAGGGAAAATGCACCATCAAAATACATGATCCATTCTTGGGGGGATTCCTTGCCGGGGACAACTATATCTGTTATTCATGGTCAAAAAAACTATCTTTGTTATTTCCTCATCAGGGGTTGGCGTCCATTATGCAATAAACTCTGCCAACGCCCTGCTCTGGATAGTTGATGTGCTTTCAAACTTCAAACCAAAGTTGGATAGCTCCAAAGCCCACTCCACTATTCTGCTGGTAGCCTCTGGGTTTTAGAGTATCTGTTGCAACAAGAAACGAGTAACAACCATGATCTCATGGGCTTGGAAGTAGTGGTGCAGTTACCTTGAGTCCATGATGAGGCCAAAGATCAACTTTTGCACGCTAGAGTACCTTGACCTAGCCCCCTGCAACAAGGAGCTGACGAAGTACACTGGGCGCTGTACCACTTTCTTCCTTGCCGCGTCCTTGGGGTTGTCATCATTGTCGTGCTTGCTACTGTTTCGATCTTTATCTGGCCCTGCCGGCCTCTGCTCACTCTCTTTCTCATCCACTTCCCGCTGTACTACCAAGGCCGCACTAACCACTTGGTTGGTTGCCGCTAAGTATAGCAGCAATGACTCCTGGGGTTTGGGTGCAACCAGGGTAGGCATGGAGGACACGTAGGTCTTCAACTCTTGCAAAGCTGCATCTGCTTCACGGGTCCTCAGGGAGTCCTGGATTAGGGGGTGTCCGGATGGACGGACTATGACCTTTGGCCGGACTCCCAGACTATGAAGATACAAGATTGAAGACTCCATCCCGTGTCCGGATAGGACTTTCCTTGGCGTGGAAGGCAAGATTGGCGATATGATATGAAGATCTCCTCCCATTGTAACCGACTCTGTGTAACCCTAGCCCTCTCCGGTGTCTATATAAACCGGAGACTTTTAGTCCGTAGCACGAACAACAATAGGCTAGCTTCTAGGGTTTAGCCTCTCTGATCTCGTGGTAGATCAACTCTTGTACTACCCATATCATCAATATTAATCAAGCAGGAGTAGGGTTTTACCTCCATCGAGAGGGCCCGAACCTGGGTAAAAACACCGTGTCCCTTGTCTCCTGTTACCATCCACCTAGACGCACAGTTCGGGACCCCCTACCCGAGATCCGCTGGTTTTGACACCGACATTGGTGCTTTCATTGAGAGTTCCTCTGTGTCGTCACCTTTAGGCCCGGTGGCTTCTTCGATCATCAACCACGACGCGGTCCAGGGTGAGACTTTTCTGCCCGGATAGATCTTCGTATTCGGCAGCTTTGCACTGCGGGCCAATTCGCATGGCCATCTGGAGAAGATCAAAAGCTACGCCCCTGGCCATCAGGTCAGGTTTGGAAGCTTAAACTACACGGCCGACATCCGCCGGGACTTGATCTTCGACAGATTCGAGCCACGGCCGAGCGCGCCGCACTGTCACGATGGGCATGATCTAGCTCTGCCGCCGGATAGCGCCCAGAGCGCCGCTCAGGTGTCCGCTCCGACCCTTAGCTCGGAGCCGACTGCGCCAGTCGGGGACGGATGGTTGGACACCGCCCCAGGAGCCGCAATCTCTACGGCGATAGAGCCGAATACCAGCCTAGTCATTTGCGAGGCCTGTGACTCCAAGGTGCCAGACTCCGTCCCGGACTCTGAATCTTCCGCACCCCTTCCGATCAAACCCGATTGGGCTCCGATCATGGAGTTCACCGCTGCGGACGTCTTTCAGCACTCGCCCTTTGGCGACATCCCGAATTCACTAAAGTCTCTCTCTTTGTCAGGAGAGCCCTGGCCGGAATATGGTCAGTGAGGTTGGGATGCGGACGACAAAGAAATTTGAACCCCGCCCATCACCCACTTCATAGCCATGGTCGACGATCTAACCGACATGCTCGACTACGACTCCGAAGACATCGACGGTATGGATGCCGATGATGGAGACAATCGAGAACCAGCGCCTATAGAGCACCGGATAATCACCTCATCACACGATGTATTCATGGTGGACACACCTAAAAGAAGCAACGACGAGGATCAAAAGGGCGCAACCAGGGATCGTTCCTTCGAAAAACAATCAAAGTGGCGGGATAAGCGCCGCGCCAAGCCCCACCTCGACAGAGACCCAGCCATAGAGCAGGGTGAATCAACGGAAGACGAACATGCCATCGAGCAACCATCCAAACAGGGCGGACAAACCGATCAATCCGTCCCCGGCAAAGATAATAGTCCGGACGACCTCATGCCGGACAAGTCGCTGGAGCACCAGAACCTCCACCTAAGGCTCGTCGCCACTGCGTGTAGCCTAAAAAAGCAGAAGCGGAAGCTCAAAACAACGGAAGATGCACTCAGAATCAGATGGGGCAAAATACTCAATACCGCACACAAGTACGGCAACAACCATCACACAAAGAGCTATCTGAAGCAGGAATTACTATCGGAATTCGATGAAGAGGCCTTAGAGCCCCCACAGTCAAAAACAAGGAAGCCACCAGGTCGGATAGACGACCCCATGATCGACCTCAAGCGACAAAGGGCGCCACACTCAATACGGCACGCGATCCGCGCAAGGATTCACATCAAAAAACTGGTCCAACCAGATCCATCTACGGGCCAAGAAAGCAAGCTCCAGCGAGCAATGCAACACAAAAAATATCCGAACATCGCGGCACACCTACGTACAGGGGCGCCACACATCCCCTATGTTTCACCGATGGGGTACTGGATCATGAATTTCCAGCGGGATTCAAGCCCATAAACATAGAAGCATACGATGGAACAACAGACCCAGGAGTCTGGATCAAGGATTATATCCTCCACATACACATGGCCAGAGGAGATGACCTTCACGCCATAAAATACTTACCCCTTAAGCTCAAAGGGCCAGACCGGCATTGGCTTAAAAGCCTTCCCGAAAACACCATAGGAAGTTGGGAAAAGCTCGAGGATGCTTTCCGGGCAAATTTTCAAGGGACCTATGTCCGACCTCCGGATGCAGACGATCTGAGTCATATAACCCAACAACCCGGAGAGTCAGCCCGGAAACTCTGGAACAGATTCTTACTAAAAAGAATCAGATAGTCGACTGTCCGGACGCCAAAGCCCTAGCAGCTTTCAAACAGAGCGTCCGAGACGAATGTCTCGCCAGACACCTCGGCGAAGAAAAGCCAAGAACAATGGCCGCATTAACAAGCCTCATGACCCGCTTTTGTGCAGGAGAGGATAGCTGGTTGGCAAGAAGCAGCACCAGCGATCCTAGTACATCCGAACTCAGAGATGGAAACGGGAAACCGCGCCGTAACAAAGAACAGCGCCGGATCAAGGATAACAGCCCGATGAGCACGACAGTCAACGCCGGATTCAAAAGCTCTCGGCAAAATTAGAAAAGGCCGCCCCCCAAAGATGACATGGACGAGCTATCTAACCTCAACAAAATCTTGGACAAAATATGTCAAATCCACAGTACTCCCGGGAGACCTGCAAACCACACCCACAGAGATTGCTGGGTCTTCAAGCAGTCCGGTAAACTCAACGCCGAACACAAGGGGCTCGACACACCTAGCGAGGATGATGACGCACCCCACAAGCAGAACACCGGAGAACAAAAGAAGTTCCCACAAGAAGTCAAAACAGTAAATTCACTTCAGGTGACAAAAGGGAAAAACAGAATGGCGCCTACAAAGATACGCGCCATACGACCTGCCCGAGAGGAGCCCAACCACTGGTTGTTACAGCCAATCACCTTCGATCATCAGGATTACTCCAGAGGTATCCGGAACGCAGGCTGGACTGCCTTGGTCTTGGATCCGATTATTGACGGACTCCAATTTACACAAGTCCTAATGGACGGCAGCAGTGACCTAAACCTGTTATACCAGGACACAATCCACAAACTGGGGGTAAACCCGGCAATAATTCGCCATGGCAACACTTCCTTTCAAGGAGTCACGCCGGGCCCAGATACCCAGAGTATGGGTTCCCTTTTGTTAGAAGTCATGTTCGGCTCACCCAACAACTTCTGAAGCGAAAAGCTAACCTTCCACATCGCCCCATTCATAAGTCACTATCAAGCATTACTGGGACGCGAAGCTTTCACCCGCTTTAACGCAATACCGCATTATGCATCCCTCACACTCAAAATGCCCGGTCCACGAGGCATCATCTCATTAAATGGAAATATCAAGTGATCCCCGAAGTGCGGATAATAGTGCGGCTGCCTTGACAGCCGCACACTAAACCAGCTTTACTACCCCGGAAATGGCTCGACGAGTCCGGTGTAAACATACAAAGACTTAATAGCCGCATAACCCTGTACAAGGGGCTCCGCGTGTTTACACCAGGAGACAATACGGCTCAATTCCACTCGTGTCTCTATATTATATTTTGTTTATTTTAATATAGATTTCTCGCACGATTATTTTTCACTAAGTTCCTCTCTTTCGCAGACGAACACCGTGCTACACCCGTCCAGGATACGGCACAACGGAGACACAGGCGTAGACATGCAGTAGGGACCCGTTTTAAGGATTCTTTTAAGATTAAGACCCTGCGTAAACCTTTTTTACTGTCTCTTGTTGATAACATCCCCCGGTTTTTGCTATAATCGAGGAGGAGGCTGGCGTCTTGGCATGTGGCCACGCCAGAATTTTGCGCGTTCTTGGGCACGAGGGGCTTCTTACCAAGGGCTTTTGTTCGGCCCATTTTCATAAAGACCGAATACCTTAGGGAGTGTTCGGCGTCGCGAGTTTGGCCTTATATGCATCAGCTCTGAATCATGTCTTTGGTCAAATGTTGGGTTTGCCCGGCTCCTGTGTTTTGCTGCCTTACGTTCCGCTCTATCGGCTAAGGCGGCACCAGGAGAACTACTACGATTGTGCCCCGGTTCGGCCAGGCGAGCACCTCAGTAGAGAAAGCCAAAAACTGACTGTCATGATATAGCGAGAGACTGGTCAACCACTCGATGACTTTCGGAATCTTTCGGATTCCTCCGCGTTAACGAAGGGCCGCTTCCCGGTCAGGCACATACCCGCCCCGAATTCGGGCGAGCGCGGTGCCCCTAGGGGCTATTCAGTAGCCCCACTGTCAAACTCCTATGGCTAAGTGAAAGTGATAAAGCATTATAGTCCGGTTGCCTAGTTCTCTGCGCTATCACCTCCTTTATAGGACCAAGACGTTGGATTAAGTGTGAAAAGGCACCTTTTCGCGAACACCCCCGCATTATATGCGTGGGGGCTGAAGCCAACGACTGCCATCTTTTAGGTTATATACACATATACATTAACGACCGCACAAGAGGCATTATAATTCTTGCAAGCACAATATAAAAAGCTTTTTTCTATCAAAATATTTGTTTTACAATAGCATATGCTATTCGAACACAACATCCTTCGAGCACTGCGCTTCTATTAAACGAGCGCCCTGAAGAACTTCCTCAAAGTAGTGCTTGGTAGGTACTCGGGTTTCGTCCGAATCCCGGGATGCAACAACACTGGCCTTCATATCCGCCCAGTATGTTTTGACACGGGCAAGAGCCATCTGTGCACCCTCTATGCACGCCGACCTCTTCATTGCATCAACATGCGGCACCGAACCAAGGAACTGTAGTCCGGATAACCTGTTCAGCTCCGCCCAGGCGGCCAAACGGTCAGATACCGAAAGTGGGCGTTCAGGATTGTGGAACTGCGACCAAAACAGTTCTTCCAATTCATGGTCACCTCGACCCCGGAAGTGTTCGGTCGCATCTGCCGCACTCGCTGCCAAATCCAGATAAGCGTTCTCCGCACTCCACTGCCGGTCTAACGGAGCATACTTAGGATCCCCGAACTTCATCCGCAGCATATAGGGCTTTCCAGCCGTGATATCTCCGGCCTGACGTAGCTCCTCCTTCATAGCTCTCATTGCAGAGCGAGTATCCTTGGCCTCGGCAGTGATCTTTTCAAGGTCCTTCTAAGCCGCCCTATCTTCCTGTTCAAGAAATTTACAGCGGTCGGCAGCATCTTTCAATTTTATAGCCATCTCGGCTATTACTTTTTTGCTCTGGCAGTAAGCAGTCTGTTCAGCTTTTAGCTCTTCAGCCGCTTTAACGGCAGCCGCATCACTTTTTCTTGCTTGCTCCTTGGCTCGGGAAAGTTCCGCCCGAAGGTTCTCCACGATAGCAGCACCATCTACATTAAGCACATATCTTATAAGGCACGAGCATCGAACTCCTCTTATCAGATGTCTTTGGAACATACCTTGTGCCTCGTCTAGCCGCTTATTTACAAGCCCGATGTCGGCATAGGCTACGTCAAGTTGCCGCTTTAGCTCGGCAGATTCATCAGTCCGGCTAGCCACCGAACGCCTCGCAACCTTCATAAAAAAGGTGAGATATTATACCTGGGGTTATGATCCTCTGTGCGTTGTCACTTTTGACAACACACAGAGTCTAAAGGGCTACTATTTATACAGGGCGCATTTTATATATGCGGCTCTACCAAAAGGTACACCTTTTCACATACCTCAAAGCCTGTCAGTAAACTCCTGGCGGCCTCGTACAATCTGCTTTCCGCGGATGAATCCTTCCAAGCACCGTGTTCATCAACATACGGTGTTCTTCTGAGATAGACGCTCGCCCGAGCAGATCCTTCAGCCCCTCCGACCGTGCACCAGAGGGTGCCGGACTAGCCTGACGACCTTTTTTCAGGGTCCGGACTTGGAGAAACCCTCCGAGACGACACTTCAGAGTCGCCTGCCTCGTAAGACGGTGCAGCTATGGGAGGCGTTTCGCTCTCCATCATCTCCGAACGAAGATCCCCTGAGGATGAGCTCTGCTGAGAAGGGTTGAGATCCGAACTGCAAGGTAATATTTCGGTTATCTTCCTCAGAAATAAAACAGGGATGTCACTCATTTTGGAACCCCTCTCTTTACTTACGGCTCGGTGGAGAGCTGATCCCCTTGGGGGCGTAATGCGGCCAGGGCATTCTCCGGCGCCAGATCCTCTGGCGAAGATTTCTTCCCCCATTTTGAGGCCATCCCCTCCGGGTCTTCAGAGGCAGTCCTTTTCTTCCCCTGGTTGGGGGAATTTTCGATTCCTCCCTTTCTGACGGCCTCCTTCACGGAGGCGGTAGCTCCTTGGTTCCCCTCTTCACCTTCTGCCAAAGGCGCAATCTCCACCATCCTGGTTAACACGGGATCCGGCGTGGTCTCACGCAGGGGGGCTGGACACCTGATAAGCTTTGCTTTCGCTATCCACTCCTGTTCAAAGGATAGCTCTATTAAGGGCAATTTTATGATAAAAATACGGACGACGTGTCCAAATACGGGGCTACTTACTTGGGCATCCGGGCGATTGCAGCTCAGACCCGTGTCCTCGGACAAGTCCGGACACCTTGCTTGTGATCCGAAGAACAATTTCTACATCTCCACGGGCGTCGTGCCCATAAAGTGTTGGAGGACTCACGGTCCCTCCAGATTAAATTCCCATAGGCGGAGAGGGTGACATTTGCAGGGTAGCATGCGGCGAATCAGCATAACTTGCGCCACTACGGTCAAGTTGATATCTCTTTCTAGGAGATCTCAAATGCGGCCCTACAGCAAGGGCACGTCTTTGGACGGCCCCCAGATAAGCCTTTCATTGACGCATGATGCTAGCCGTGGTGGGGGACCCGAGCAAAAAGCAGGTGGTGCCACCCATGTGGTGCCCCTGGGGGCTGTGATGTAAAACCAGTCCCGTTGCCATAAGCCGAACTCCTCTTGGAAAGAGCCCTCGGGCCATGGAGCATCGGCCATCTTGCTTATGATAGCTCCTCCGCACTCAGCATGCTGCCCCTCGATCATCTTCGGTTCCACCTTGAAGGTTCTAAGCCACAATCCGAAGTGAGGAGTAATATGGAGGAAGGCCTCACACACGACAATGAACGATGAGATTTGGAGGATGGACTCCGGAGCTAAGTCATGAAATTCCAGCCCATAATAAAACATAAGCCCTCTCACGAAGGGATCAGTCGGGAAGCCTAGCCCCCAAAGGAAGTGAGATGTGAACACCACGCTCTCACCTGGCTGGGGAGTGGGAATGTCCTGCCCTTGAGCAGGCAACCTATGCGAGATTTCGCCGGTTAGATACCTGGCGTCTCTCAGCTTTTGCACGTCTTCTTCCGTAACGGAGGAAGGCATCCACCGTCCTTGAAGGTCGAAGTCGGACATCATCGAAGGTCCGAAGCGCCTAAAACTGGAGCTTTGGGTGTTGGAACTCGAGGCAAGGGGCGGATTCGATTGAATTGAAAAGAAAGGAGTCGGGCCTTGGTCTCTTTATAAAGAGGTTGAATACCAAGAGCCCTCTCCGTAACCGTTTGGGACTCGCTTTCAATTAGGGAGTCATACCAAAGGCACGGTTGGGTTACCCACGCTCGTATTGATGAGAATCCCGAAATAAGGGGACACGATCTCTACTTCGACAAGACGTGCAAAGAAAACCGCCTCGCTAAACGCGCTAAGGTGGAATAGTAAAACGATTCGAATAAAGGCTTGGCCGTGGCGTGATGTCACGCTATGGAATACGTCAGCAGATTAGATTTTTGTAGATATTATTCTCTCTATGGTGGTATGTGAAAATTATTTTGCAGAGCCGGACACTATCCTTGTGTTCAACATCTTCTATGAAATATTCGGAGGAGGAACCCGCCATGCAATGCCGAAGACAATTTGCGCGCCGGACTCGTCGTCATTGAAGCCTGGTTCAGGGGCTACTAAGGGAGTCCTGGATTAGGGGGTGTCCGGATGGCCAAACTATGACCTTTGGCCGGACTCCCGGACTATGAAGATACAAGATTGAAGACTTCGTCCCGTGTACGGATAGGACTTTCCTTGGCGTGGAAGGCAAGCTTGGCGATATGATATGAAGATCTCCTCCCATTGTAACCGACTCTGTGTAACCCTAGCCCTCTCCGGTGTCTATATAAACCGGAGAGTTTTAGTCCGTAGGACGAACAACAATCATACCATAGGCTAGCTTCTAGGGTTTAGCCTCTCTGATCTCGTGGTAGATCAACTCTTGTACTACCCATATCATCAATATTAATCAATCAGGAGTAGGGTTTTACCTCCATCGAGAGGGCCCGAACCTGGGTAAAAACACCATGTCCCTTGTCTCCTGATACCATCCGCCTAGACGCACAGTTCGGGACCCCCTACCCGAGATCCGCCGGTTTTGACACCGACAGGTCCACTTCATGGGCCTGCCTTCTTCAAAATCTTGAAGAATGGCAAGGCACGCTCGGCAGACCTGGAGATGAATCTGCTTAGCATGGCAACACATCCCGTCAGGCGCCTCACATCTTTGACTGTCCTTGGTGCTTGGATCTGCTCAATGGCCTTGATCTTGTCGAGATTGGCTTCGATCCCCCTATGGGACACAAAGTTCCCAAGCAACTTGCCGGAGGGGAAGCCAAACACGCACTTCTCTAGGTTTAGCTTCAAGTTGATCTTGCATACATTTGCAAACTCTCCTCCAAATCCTGAATGAGAGTTGCTCTGTCCTTGGTTTTGACCACAGTGTCATCCATATAAGCCTCAATGTTTTTGTGCAGCTGAGGTTCAAAACCAATCGGGACTGCCCTTGCAAAGGTGGACACGACACTCTTTAATCCGAATGGCGTGCGGACTAAGCAGTACGTACCACATGGAGTGATGAATGATGTCTTCTCCTCGTCTTCTTTTGACATGAAGATCTGGTGGTGCCCAGAATTGGTGTCCAGAAATGAGAGAAAATCACAACATGAAGTGGAATCCACTATCTGATCAATATGCGGCAAGGGGAACGTGTCCTTCGGGCAAGCCTTGTTGAGGTCTATGCAGTCGATGCACAACCTCCACTTCCCGTTTGCCTTCTGGACCACCACTGGGTTTGCTAGCCAAGTGGGATCTAGCACTCCTCTGACCAAACCAGCTGCCTCAAGCTTCTTGATATCTTCTACAAGAAACTGTTGCCTCTCCAAGGCTTGCTTCCGGACTTTTTGTTTAACAGGTCTGGCGTGTGGGCAGACAGCAAGGTGGTGATTGATTACCTCCCTGGGAACACCGGTGATATCAGATGGTTGCCAAGCAAACACCTCGTTATTCGCTTGCAGGAAGGCAACGAGTGCGCTTTCCTATTTGTCATCGAGGGTGGCGCTAATGGTGAAAGTACCATCAACGCCAGCCAGCCCTGCAGAGACCTTTTTCACTTGTGGAGCATCAACCTTGGATTTCTTGCTGCTGGAACACTCTGGCACGTTGTGAACGGGTGCCGTGCACTTGGAGGGGCACACTGCTTGGACTCTTTGCCGGAGGTCCTGCAATCCTGTTTCTTCCCTTTGTTTTCCTTGGCGGGAACTGCTGCCGTCGCTGCCTCTGCCGCGACCATGTCCCGGTACATCTTGTCTACACAAATGATAGCATCTTTCTCATCTGATGGGAAGGTGAGGACTCCCAGTGGCCCAGACATCTTCAGTGTGTTGTAAGCATAGTGGGATGCTTCTATGAATTTGGCCAAGGACGGGCGTCCAAGGATCCCATTGTACAACAGGAGGAGATCAACTGCATCAAACACATTCTTCTCAGTCCGGTAGTTAAGCTCTCCCCCAAATGTTACTCGCAACATAATCTTCCCTTTAGGATGACTCCTGCCGTGGTTAACTCCTAGAAACGTGCCTGTTACCTCTAGTTCTTCCTCTGCTATCTGAAGCTTGTTGATAACTGCTGGGGAAATTCAGTCTGGCCCCACCGTCCACCAAAATCTTCGTGACCTTCAGGTTCGAATTGTTGGAGAAACCAACAAGGGAAGGCATCCTACCGAAGTGGTGCGACTAGGATGGTCCTCTTCATCAAAGATGATAGGTGTACGAGACCATTTGAGTGGCTTCCGGGCCTCTGGCGCTGGTTCCACGGCATTGACTTCTCGTGCCCACCGCTTGAGTGGGTGGTGGGAGGTGTGCAAAGATGCACCCCATCAACGCATTGGGCGTCCGTGGCCTTCAGAAACTCTTGCTCACTGGTCTCCTCTTCATCCCCTTTATCACTCTCATGATCACAGACTTCCTTCTCCTGGCCCCTGGCGGGTTTTCCTTTATTCCGAAAGGGCTTGCCGGGGCAATTTGCTCCATCGCCTTGGCCCTTACCAGCAGCGACATTCTAACCCTTTTCCTTGTCACGCTTCTCATATTCTACTCTCTGTCTCTTGACCAACTGCTCAACCTAGTAGCACTCCTGAAGGTCATGGCCTTTGGTCTGGTGGATCTTGCAGTACGGCCGGTCGCCCTTCCCAGCCTTCTCAGCAGCTGCAACTTCCCGGCAATTGGCACACACGACAACCTCCTTGCCGGGCCCCTCAGCCTTGGCGATCTTGCCAGTACATGCGGTGCCCGACCCTTCAACAGTCAATACTGCCGTATCCCTTTGCTTCTTACTGCGCTTCTTAGCCTTCTTCTGACTGGTGGACTCATCATCATCCTCCGAATCAACATCAATGCAATCTTCTTCTCCGGGCAACTTCCTCCCTTCCTCCATCCATGCACACTTATCCACTAGAGTGTATAGCTCCTTCACAGTCTTGGGCAACCGCAGATTCATCATAGAACGGATCTGGCGGTTGTGCACATTGGACTGGAAGGCAGCTATCACAGCTGCCGGATGGATATTTGGAATATTTCTATGAACTTTGCTGAATCTCTGTAAATACTTACAGAGGGTTTCTCCTTCCTTCTACTGGAGAAGCTGCAGAACACTGGGACGGCCTGGCTCCTGGTGGCCACCGGTGAAAGCGCCGATGAACTCATGGCATAGGTCTGCCCACGACGAAATGGAGTTCTCCGGCAGGTGCATTAGCCAAGATCTGACATTGGACTTGGGGGCCAATGGGAAGTAGTTGGCGAACACCTTCTCATCTCTTCCCCCGGCAGCCTGAACAGCGATGGTGTAGATGCTCAGGAACTCTGCCGGGTTCAGCCTCCCATCGTATTTCTCAGACTTCCTCCAACTCATGGGTGAAGGCAAGGCAGCCAACCTTGAAGGGTTGGGGCCTGTCGGCATCGAGAGCGGGCTCACCGATGTTGGGGCCATCGCACCCGTCGGCCTGGAGGAGGTTGCCGCGGCATCGCTCAACGATGCACACATCTCCTCTTTTCCTATCTTCCGCGGTTCGCCATTGGCCTGGGCGTGCTTGAGGATCAGAGGAGGCCATCGAGACGTCATCAGGGTCTTGATTTGGTCGCACCAATGCTGGCTGCCGTGGCGGGGGCTGCCCTGTGGGGACGGCTCCCTCTGTACGGGCAACAACATGGGCCGTTGCCGTTGCTTGGGGAGGTCGTGGTGGGGCAGCTCATCGTGAGGCCTCAGCTTTGGCGACACCGAGAAGACTTTGGATGGTGGCACGCCACTCGTCCATCTGCTCGGCCACTGGTGGAAACCTCAGCAGCAGCTGAGCCCGTGCCATGGCCTCCGAGCTGTGCTTGGCATATATGATGATGAAGTTGATCGCGTCGTCGCTCGACTTCTGATGGAGCCAGCAGCGGCAGCACTGCGCCCCCGCTGTTGTGGTGCAACCACCTAGGTGGCAGGGTGGTGAGGCGGAGGCGCTCGAGGGCCAATAGCTCCGTTGGACGCATCAGCTCGGTCGACCTGCTGTGGGGAGAGTTCTCGCGCAGCAGTTGTCCATGCGGCAAGGACGACCAGAGGGTGGTGGTTTTCCCCAGACCGAGCGCCATCGTTCTGGCTATGCCTGTCGGCGAGCGGAGTGCGGCCATCGAGGTGTTGCTGATGTCGTTCTCCTCCGGCATCTTTTGCCCCCATGTTGGCCGCGAGGGGGATGGTGGTGGTGCTGCCTGCTCCAACCACATCCCCAGCAGTATTCGCTTCCTCGCGCGTCTCCATGCCCCCGCAGCGTTGGAGGCCGTGGGCAGTGAAGCCTTTGAGGAGGATGGATGAGGCGAAGAAGCTGATTTCTTCTTGGGCGCCATGGTCGATGGCGTCGTCGAAGATGTAGATAGCCATGAAGATGACGCGCTGCTCACGTGTTCAGGTTCGCGCAAGCGCTCCCCTAACTGGCGCGCCAAAGATGTCGCGGGAAACCACGACCACCTATGGGACCAGGACGGCCCCTTGCTAGTTCTGCAGGGGGGAGGCACGTTTCACAAAGAGAAGACAAACGTAGGGCAGCGTGACAAAGATCACACAGGCAGTTTTCACTACAAAAAAAGACACATCCGTGACATTTTGGGCCGAACGAAATTTTTTTCTATCATACTTATGACACTTCTGTGACGATAATTGTGACAAAACATGGTATCATCATAGATGTGGTGGGCTCGTACTTCTATGACAAAAAATCATGAGAGAAAATGGGCTTTTCATCCTGGGCGGGCCGGAGATGCAGCTGCATGACATGCTTTGGGCCGTCCATGACAGAAAAAACCGTGGTAGAAGCGAGGACGAGGAAAATGTCGGGGAGTTCCCGGTTACGGTGGGTGGTCGGGGGCTAAGCGATGCGCATTTCTCTCATACACATACGCGCATGTGTGCAAGGCGTTGGGCTCTAACTGAACCCGAGCGAGGCGTTCGCCTATACTGAACCCGAGCGATTGCACTGCAGGCTACGCGTTATTGAACTTGAGCGATCGATCGATGGCTGTTAACTGAACCCGATCGAACAATTCCTTCGCTACTGCTACTAACTGAAGCCGATCTACGCTGCCTCTAGATGAACAATGAGCATTGCTGGGGGGTTTTGGATGAACAGTTCCTGGTGGGGGTGGATGAATAGGACCCCGTGGTGTTGCCTCTGGATGAACAGGATCCCGATCGATCGAGCCGGTTGGGGCTGGATGAACAGGACCCCCGTGGAGGGCTGGATGAACAAGACGACTGATGAGGATACCGACCTGGGGTAGGGTCATAGGCCTAACCTATACGCCCTACCCAAGGTCACTACCCTAGAAGCAAAGAAGCTCAAGAGACAACAGGAAGTACCCAACAAAGGTGTCGAGTGCAATCCGCTCGACCAATGAACCACTCGGGTACCCCTTCTTCCCGAAGTCACTCGACCAGTCAACCACTCGACCATACAAGAAACCACTCGACCTACTGAAGACCAGAAGTCACTCAAAACAGCAACGGGCGGGCATTCACTCCGTAGTCTTTAAGGTCATTAAAGACACTTAAGGCTGGCGTTACCAGTAACGCCGCAATCTTTATGTACATTGAACCTTCTGTAACGGGAGATGGATGGGGTCCTGGCGAACTCTATATAAGCCACCCTCCTCCTCTGGCAGAAGGGTTCGCACCCTCTGTAACACACACACACATTCATACATTCCAGTTGACCGCCTCCGGGCACCAAGACGTAGGGCTTTTACCTCCTCCGAGAGGGGCCTGAACTCGTAAACACTTACGTACAACCTTGCCATAGCTAGGACCTTGCCTCCCCATTCGTACCACCTATACTTACTGCTAGACTTTGTACCACGACAGTTGGCGCCCACCTTGGGGCTAAGCGTCTTAACGACTTCCGACGAGGCGGCATTTTCTTCAACCTTCATCAGCTTGGTTTCCGGTGGCGATTTGGTCATGGGCCGTGAGTTCCGACTTGGCGCGCTCTTTTTCGTTGCCGACGACTCCGCCTGGCTCCAGGAAGCCCCCCTCGAGGTCGAGGCGCTCCCGGCTCGTGGCTCGACGCACTTCCGCGTGAGTTCCTGCGGCGTCCTCCTCAGGCAGCCGTCTTCACCATACCAGTCGGTCATCGCATCTTCGACTCACTCTGCTGGACGCCGCTGCAAGCTGTCTGGTCGTTCATGGTTCCAACGATGGGTGAGACACGCGGTGGCTCGTCAAGCCTTCACCCCCCAAGTCGCGACTATTGAGCTCGACATGTATTCTTGCGGATCGGTCGACCTGTCGACTGATTTCGTAGATACTCTTTCTGAGAGCGGGAGTTGTGATCCCGCGGCGGAGGTCCTCATGGTCGACTCCCATCACGGTCTGCCTGGCTTCCGTCGCAGCAGCGACGACGGAAAAAGCGCTGGTCCGTCACTCGACCATGAAGAGTACCAGCCCTAATCTCTCAGCTCGCAGCAGAGGGAGGAGCTGCACAGCTGCAACATGGAGGCTCTCCACACCCCCATCATAGCGGAAACCACCGAGGCCCGGGCCTTGGAGGCGGTGCGCCTGGCCACTCTGGCTGAGCACACTCATCTGGAGAATCTCCAAAATTCTCTCGACGAGCGTGCTCGTCGACTGATTCCTGAATCCAGTCGACATCCACGACAGTTGTTTTCACCGAAAACTCAGGTATTCTGTACACCGATTCAGAATTTGGCAGCCGCTGCACGTATTGCAGAGTCTATTCAGCCATCTCGTTCAGAGGCCGGGACATGCCTGGAGCAGATCAGAATGTTGCTCTGAGCAGCGGGAGACCAAAACTCCGCTGTTTCCCAGTCACAGAACAGAATCCACAATAGATCGGTGAGAGCAGATAATGTTTAGTCGACTCACAGTCCTAGGTCCCCTTTGCGACACGGAGGCCGTGATCACCGCCAGGATCGGTACCTGGGAAGAGCTCATGGCAAATATGATCGTGAGTACGCCTGTGACAACTACCGTCGAGCGCCTTCACCCCTTCTGAGGGACGGGTCATACGCGCCCAGGAGCGCTCACGACAGGCGTCCGTACGGGAAGGACCACAAAGTTCCAGTCGACCCCAGAGAACCTAGCTTTGACGCAAGGTTCGTCCTTGTACAACATTTGGTCGACTGAAATAGAGCATACAGAGAAGGGTTGGATCGGGACAGACCAAGTGGGGGCAGAGTCCATGTTTCTGGCCTCGAATGTTTCGGAAGGGCCATCAGAGCTGCTGAGATACCCCATAACTTCAGACTGGCGACTGGCATCAGTAAGTTTACAAGCGAGTCAAAGCCCGATACTTGGCTTGAAGACTACCGAGTGGCAGTGCAGATCGGTGGCGGCAGCGATGAGGTGGCCATGAAGCACCTTCCTCTGATGCTTGAAAGGTCTGCTAGAGCCTTGCTAACTCAGTTGGCCCCTGGGAGTATTTTGAGTTGGGATGAGTTAGCCCGAGTGTTCACCAGAATGTTTGAGGGCACCTGCAAAAGACCTGCTGGTCTACCAAAGCTGCAGCATTGCATGCAGAAACCGAATGAAACCCTGAGGGACTATATCCAGAGATGGATCACTCTGCACCGCACAGTGGAAAATGTGTCAGATCACCAAGCAGCCTGTGCTTTCAAGGAAGGTGTTCGCTACAGAGAGCTTGTTCTGAAATTCGGTCGGACAAGAGATATGTCTTTAACTCGGATGATGGAGATTGCTACCAAATAAGCTAACGACAAAGAGGAAGACCGACTCCGGAGTGGCAGTCACAAAACAGTTGCCCAGGACACCAGAGGAGGAAATTCCAGTCGGAAGCATAAGTGAAAGGCTGAGGCAGCAGGTCCTGCTGAGGCAGCGGTGTTAAATCAAGGAAAGTTCAAAGGGAAACCTAAAGGGCCTTGGACCCCCAAGAAGGTGAAGGATCATGAAGGAAATGATGTGATGGATTTGCTATGTCATATTCACACCAAGAAAGATGAGGAGGGGAATCTGATTCTCCCCAAGCATACCACTCGATAATGTCGACTCCTAATCCAGAGCTTTCGAGAGAGTAAACCCAGTGATAAGGACAAAGATCCTGAGAAGGAAAAAGAGGATAAGGATGATGATGGTGGTTATCCCAATGTCAATGCCACCTTGGTGATTTTTGCCGATATCGAGAGCAAAAGTCGACTGAAGGTCATTAACAGAGAAGTAAACATGGTTGCTCCAGCAACGCCAAGATATCTGAAGTGGTCAAATGTCCCCATTACATTCGACCAGTCCGACCACCCGACACGCGTAGCTACCCCTGGGCAGCAAGCGCTGGTGGTTGACCCAGTCATAGGGGGCACCTGCCTGACTAAGGTCCTGATGGATGGTGGCAGTAGCCTGAATATTCTGTATGCTGAAGCTCTCAAAGGAATGGGCATCCCGATGTCCAGACTCAGCGAGAGTAACATGCGGTTCCATGGGATCATACCAGGAAAGAAAGCCGAATCACTCGGCTAGATCACTCTCAATGTGGTTTTCGGCAATGAGAAGAATTTCCGCAAGGAGTAGTTGACGTTTGAGGTAGTGGATTTCCAGAGTGCATATCATGCCATTCTGGGCATACCTGCTTATGCTAGATTTATGGCTCGACCATGCTATGTTTATCTCAAGATGAAGATGCCTGGCCCCAGAGGCGTAATAACGGTTTCCGGTATCCGTCAGAGAGCAGAAGATTGTCTTCAAGATGGAGCAAAAATAGCAGATGGCAGCAGTAGAGTTCCAAGAATATTAGAAGACGGCAGATCTGAGTGATTTGCTGCATGCTAAGAGGCCTGCCTCAGAGTACGCATTTCAGTCGGCCGGAGAGACCAAGCCAGTCCATGTTCACTCGACTGATCCCAATGCAGCTCTGACTCATATCTCAACGACGCTCAACAGCAAATAGGAAGAAGCACTCATCCAGTTCCTCCGTGAGAACTGGGACATCTTTGCATGGAAAGTTTCTGTCATGCCAGGTGTACCCAGGGGACTGGCTGAGCACCATTTGCGAGTCGATCCAAAAGTAAAACCCGTCAAAGAGTACCTCTGACGATCCGCCATGGAGAAGAGAAAGGCCATTGGTGAAGAAGTGGCTCGGCTCCTGGTTGCTGAGTTCATCCGCGAGATATACCACTCTGAGTGGCTCGCCAATGCCGTTATGGTTCCCAAGAAAGAGAATTCACTTTGAATGTGCATTGACTTCAAACATATCAATTGGGCCTGCCTGAAAGATCATTTTCCTCTACGCCACATCGACCAGATTGTCGACTCAACTGCGGGATGTGAGCGACTGTCCTTCCTGGACCCTTATTCTGGGTACCATCAGATCCGACTGTATGGACCCGACGAGATAAAAACAGCTTTCATCACCCCGTTTGGGTGTTTTTTCTATGTTACTATGCCCTTTGGCCTCAAGAATACTGGTGCCACATTCATGCGCATGATTCAGAAGTGCTTGCTCACTCAGCTCAGTCGGAATGTGGAAGCATATATGGATGACATAGTGGTTAAGTCACGCAAAGGTTCCGACCTGCTGTCTGACCTTGCTGAAACCTTTGCCAACCTGAGAAGGTATGATATCAAGCTTAACCCATCTAAGTGCACATTCGGAGTCCTAGGCGGAAAGTTACTCAGTTTCCTTGTTTCCGAACGAGGGATCGACACAAACCCTAAGAAGATTGGCACAATCCTTTGAATGAAGCGCCCAGTGCACGTGCATGACATTCAGAAGCTTACTAGTTGCTTGGCCGCTTTGAGCCGATTCATCTCACGCCTCGGTGAAAAGGCACTGCCTCTTTACCGACTGATGAAGAAATCTGACAAATTCGAGTGGAGTGACGAAGCTGAAGCAACATTTAAGGAGCTCAAAGCCCCACTTTCCACCCAGCCGGTGCTTGCTGCTTCGGTTAGCAAGGAGCCCCTGCTACTTTACATCGCAGCAATAGGGCAAGTTATTAGCACAGTGCTCATGGTCGAGCGGGAAGAAGAGGGAAAAACCTTCAAAGTTCAGCGCCCCGTGTATTACATCTCAGAAGTCTTAACCCCATCCAAGCAGAGATATCCTCATTATTAGAAACTTGTTTATGGGATTTACCTGACCATGAAGAAGGTTGCACATTATTTCTCTGATCATTCAATATCAGTCGTCAGCGATGCTCCATTGTCAGAGATCCTGAATAACAGAGATGCAACTGGTCGAGTGGCAAAGTGGGCGATTGGACTTCTTCCTTTGGAAATCAAATTTGAGGCAAAGAAGGCCATTAAGTCTCAAGCAATTGCAGACTTCCTCAGAGAGTGGACCGAACAACAACAACCGATTCAAATTCAGTCGGAACATTGGACCATGTTCTTTGATGGATCCAAGATGTTAAATGGCTCTGGTGCAGGAGTGGTCTTAGTATCCCCACGAGGAGACAAGCTCAGTTATGTCCTTCATATTCACTTTGACTCTTCAAACAATGAAGCTGAGTATGAAGCACTCTTATATGGGTTACGTATGGCCATTTCACTCGGCGTACGACGCCTGATAGTTTATGGTGACTCAGATTTGGTGGTTAACCAAGTGATGAAGGAACGGGATGTCAGGAGTCCCGCAATGACAGGTTACTGCAATGCAGTGAGAAAGCTAGAGAAGAAGTTTGAGGGATTGGAGCTCCACCACATACCACGAATCAAAAATCAAGCTACTGATGATCTGGCGAAGATAGGTTCCACTCGGAAGCTGTTGGGGAAACTGACCCACGAACACCTATGGGACCGGCGGACCGAGCCCCTTTCGGTTCGGCGGGGGGCGGAGATCGCACGAAGAGCGGATCGAGGCGAAGCACACGAGCAGTTTACCTAGCTTCGGAGCTCTCCGGAGAGATAACACTCCTACTGCTGCATGTCTGAGTGTATTGAGTTCTTGCTTGGGAGCACTAAGTGCTACAGTACACACTAGCTGCTAACGAGACCGAGCGTGAGTGTTTTTCTGCCTCTCCAACCCCCCTCTACGTTGCGCATGGGCCTCCTTTTATATGTTAAAGGGGTCTCCGACAGGTGGCAACGTAGACAAGGTTAAAAATGGAAAAGGAATTGCGGTTGGTACAACTACCTGTACAGTGTATCATACCTAACCCTGATGGCGGGGGACAAAGGCATTAAATGCCCGTCTACGTCGCCCAAATAGTGCAAAAAGGGACCGTCAGGGACGCCACCGCTTGCCACGATGGCAATCTTGTCAGCGTCGCTTGCCACCACGCACCGCTGGCCGCACAGCCTCTTGCCACACGCGCCTGGAAAGGTCCCAGGGCGACACGTTGGTGGATGTGCTGGAGCGCGGGTACAGAGTGGTAGTTTGCCGCGGCAAGCGCCTTGCCGCGGTCGTTGTCTTGTTGCGTCCGGAAGCTTGTCGCTCACCGGGCCTCGCCGGGACGCGTTGCGCGTTGCGGCAAGTTCCTTGTGATGCCTTGGTTGACCTTCCCGGCAAGCTCCTCTTGCTGGGGCCTTGTCTCCTTGGCTTGAATACTTTGTTCTTGAATGGCTCCAAAGGAACCACGAAGGACCTTGGCGGTCACCCGGCAAGCCTTGCCGCGGGGTGCTGCAACTGCCTGTGCACAAGTTCGGGATACTAGGGTACCCCTACTCTAGTACACCAACAGAAGCCTATCCCCAGCAATGTGTTCTTGGAGCATCTCCATACCCCGTCAGTGCAAGAAGGTCCCTTCAAAGAAGAGCCCCCGCAACCGATAAGTCCAACCAACCCGACTGAGGTAGAGATTCCAGCCGTGGTCGACTTGATCATGGAAGTCTTGGTGATCACTCCCGATTGGACGGTTCCATACATCGCGTACATTCTCAGAAAAGTGCTCCCAGAGGACGAAGACGAGCCTCGCTAGATTGTCCGTCGATCCAAAGCTTTCACCATGATGAAAGGGCAACTTTACAGAGAGAGTGTCACAAGAGTGGCTCAGCGCTGCATCACCCCGGAAGAAGGTCGAATGATCCCAAATGATATCCACCCGGGGACCTGTGGTCACCATGCGTCCTCTCGGACCATCATGGCCAAATCATACCGAGAGGGATTTTATTGGCCTCGAGCAAATGAAATGGCAAAAGATATAGTCGATAAGTGCGCAGGTTGCAGTTTTACTCCAACATGTCTCACAAGCCCGCATCTCCCCTGAAGACTATTCCACTCGTCTAGCCATTTGTAGTCTGGGGATTGGATATGGTTGGACCCTTCAAAACTGGTACGAGTGGCTTCACCCATTTGCATGTAGCAGTCGACAAGTTTACCAAGTGGATTGAAGCCAAGCCCATCAAGAACCTTGGAGCAGGCACTTCCGTCAGTTTCATCAGAGAGTTGATATTCAGATACAAAGTTCGTCATAGTATCATCACAGATAACGGGTCCAACTTTGATTCTGATGAGTTCAAAGCGTTCTCTGCATCTCAAGGCACTCAGGTCGACTACGCATCTGTCACACACCCGTAGTCAAATGGACAGGCTGAAAGGGGAATAGTTTGATCCTTCAGGGGTAAAAGACTCGCCTGATGCGTGATCTTAAGCATGCTGCTAGAGCTTGGGTGACCGAGTTGCCGTCAATCCTATGGGGGCTGAGGACAACACCCAATCGGTCGACTGAGTGAACCCCTTTCTTCCTGGTGTACGGCACTGAGGCGGTACTTCCGAGTGATTTGCTACACAATGCTCCTAGAGTTGAACTGTTCTCAAAAGCCGAAGCAGAACAAGCACGCGAAGACGCAGTCGATCTCTTGCAGGAAGAACGCGAGATGGCTTTGGTTCGGTCGACCATTTATCAACAGGATCTGCGTCGGTTCCACGCTCGCAATGTCAGAGGTCGAGCGTTTCAGGAAGGAGACCTTGTGCTCCGAGTGGTTCAGAAACGACCTCACAAGCTCACTCCGGCCTGGGAAGGTCCCTTCATCATCACCAACGTGCTTCATAATGGAGCGTATCACATCTACAACGTAGCCAAGAAAATGAAGGAGCCACGTGCATGGGACACGTAGCTGCTTCATCCTTTCTATACCTAGAATCACTCGACCCAACGAGTTGTAATAAAATCACTTCAGTTTGTTTTCCCAAAGACAAAATCTTTACAGTATCTTAATGGTTGGTTTCTCATAATAACTTGTGTCCAAATCCCCCAGTGGGTGGCTTAGCCGCGAATCCGATTCGCCTAGGTTAAAAAACACTCCGAGTGGAGAGCAATCCTCCCACTCGGGGGCTTAGCTACGACCCCGTAATTGCCTAAGTTAAAAAACACTCCGAGTGGAGAGCAATCCTCCCACTCGGGGGCTTAGATGCTACCCCGTAATCGCGTAAGTTAAAAACACTCCGAGTGGAGAGCAATCCTCCCACTCGGAGGCTTAGCTGCGACCCCGTAATCGCCTAAGTTAAAAAACACTCTGAGTGGAGAGCAATCCTCCCACTCGGGGGCTTAGCTGCGACCCCGTAATCGCCTAAGTTAAAAACACTCCGAGTAGAGAGCAATCCTCGCACTCGGAGGCTTAGCTGCGACCCCATAATCGCC
>NC_041385.1:270356685-270362854 GCF_002162155.2 Triticum dicoccoides | reverse complement strand
GTTGCGACCCTGTAATCGCCTAAGTTAAAAACACACCGAGCGGAGAGCAATCCTCCCACTCGGAGGCTTAGCTGCGACCCCGTAGTCGCCTAAGTTTAAAACACTCCGAGTGGAGAGCAATCCTCCCACTCGGAGGCTTGGCTGCGACCTCGTAATCGCCTAAGTTAAAAACACTTTGAGTGGAGAGCAATCCTCCCACTCGGGGGCTTAGCTGTGACCCCGTAATCACTTAAGATAAAAACACTCTGAGTGGAGAGCAATCCTCCCACTCGGGAAGTTAGCTGCGACCCCGTAATCGCCTAAGTCACAAATATGCTCTGAGCTACGCCACAAATACAATGTTCCGTCCCTATCCGCAAGGACGGTGAGGCATCGACTGAGCACCGCCTCTAAGCTACGCCACAAGTACAATGTTTCGTCCCTATTTGCAAGGACGATAAGGCGTCAACTGAGCACCGCCTCTAAGCTACGCCACAAATACAATGTTCCTTCCCTATCTGCAAGGACGACGAGGTGTCGACTAAACACCGCGACTGAGCTCCATCACAAGTACAATGTACTTTCATTTGGCAAAGTGTGAGAAGATCAAGTCCACTCAGAACCGAAGGACAATCAGAAACAGTTTAAAAAACAGAGCAAAAACGATGATATCCAAAGAAATCCAAGTTCAGATAAACCCTGCAAAAGTTTAGAACCGCAGCGGGCAGGAGTACTCAGGCATCATGCCTGAAAGAATTTAACGATTACATGACCACTCGGCATTCTGAGGCAAATAAAGGTGGGGCATAATGTTTATTTGGTCACTCGTCAGGAGAATGGCTGGCTGGATCACAGAAACTGTCAAGACAATGCTATCTGCAATGCGAGTGGGAGCTTCAAGGAAAGTGTCCATGAAGGACTGGAAAGTGTGCATCTTGCTGTTCACAACCTCGAGGGCCGCCAGCTTGTCTTCTCTGGCATCTTTGCAGTGTACTCGGACCAATGACAGGGCGACGTCAGCGCCACAGCGAGCGGACGATTTCTTCCATTCTTGCACTCGACCAGGGATCTGATTCAGTCGAGTCATCAATGACTCGAGATCTTGTGAAAGTTCCGCCTGAGGCCAGAGTTCAACATTAACCCGAGTCATCGTCGCCTTCAGTCGGGCAAGATAAGCAACAGCGCCGTCCATGCGTGATTCCAACCGCAGCAAGTTCATCGTAACATCATCTTTAACAGTACAATTAATGGGGTCGAGACCCATCTTGACCCACCCAGTATCAGCCTCAAAGTCCTGGCAAAGTTCTGCACAGTCAGAGAAAATTTTGAGTCGACAGTATGACAAGGCGTACCAATCGACAGCAACTAATCAGTCGAACGATGATACCTTCAAGCTTCAGGACTAGTTTTGCAGCAAGTTGTCCCAGATAGGACTCCAGCTCGCCCTTCTTGGCTTTGAGGATTCTGACTTCATTGGTTAAGTTCTCCTTGTCCTTCTTCAGTTGCTCGACCTCCCGATTGGCCTCAGAGACGGCAGTCTTCAGCTTCGAGTTTTCCTCTTCTAACTTGCTGACTGAAGCCAGCTTCTTGTCCGCAAGCACCATCTTCTCTCGTGCCTCCTTTTGAGCAGCAGCAAGATCCTGATCCTTCTTCTCTAGAGCCTCCTTCATTTTCTCTAAAGAAATAACATTCTTCAGACGAGCTTGAAGTTGACGGTTTTCACTATGCACATCTGTTCGAGTGAAGTCACTCGGTTTAAAGATACTAAAAGGAGAAACATGGTGGAGTGCAGGTCACAGGGTGGATAGTTGATGATTGGTTACCTCCCATGATAGCCGCTTCATCCTGAGCAGTCGGGTTCTTCTTGGCCAGCTCCGGATCCAGACGGAGGCTGATTTGCTTCTTATTCAGTTCGGAAAGTTGAGCCCCAAGATTACACGACCTCTGCAGTCAGCAAACAAGATGCGCCAATTGACAGAAACAAAATACAATCATAGTGAAAGTTACTCTAAGACTACTGCCGAATCAAACATTCAACAATAGTCTCGGGGACTACACCCAGTAGGTGCACTTAGCGTGCCCCCACTGGTTTGGACCAACACTCAGCATGGTCTGCCCAACACGAGTCAAAAAAAGAGTAGATTCTCATACCGCAGCCGACTGCCAGCAGTCGACCGTGGTTTCGGGGACTACACCCAGTGGGTGCACTCTGCGTGCCCCCACTAGTTCGGACAAACACTCGACTCAACATAAGTCGAGTGGAGTGGAAGACCTGTTTCACTCTAAAGGCAGGCACACCCTAGTGGGTGATTGGATGTGAAACACAGACCCATGATAGTAGATGCACATATGGGCAGCGAAGCAACAACGACAGTTTTCATTATTCAAAAGTTCAGTCGGGAATCAACTAACCTTAACGTTGGTCTGCAGAGCGGTGCTGGCATTATAGGCCACCTGACTGGCCTCGTGCATCACATTCACTTGCTCCATCACAAGATTCACCTGGCGAAGATCCTCCCTGGCGGCACTCGGCGAGACATCTGGAGTTTGGTACGCAGCAAAGAGCGATGGTGCCAAGGCAGTCGAAGCAGCCACCGGCTCAAACGCATGGAGTTGCACTGGAGAAGTAGGGTCTGGGCAGTCAACCCTGATGGGCAAACAGTCGACAGCGGGTAAGCGAATGTGAAGTTGGTCCGAACCGGATCTCCAGATCGCTCGACCACCTCTCAAGCACCAACGTCGACTGAGGGACCTGAACCTCAGGCGCTTTCCCGCTCGAACCTTGCCCCTCATCCTCCTCTCCCTCAGAGGCACTTCTTCCTCTTCATCATCTGGGAACACAACAACATCTCGTGGAGCTGCAAGAAAAAGGAAACATCAGAAATTCAACTGGCCGACAACTCAATCGGCAGAATAAATTCTAGTCGAGCGGACTTACCAGCTTTGGAGATGGCTGCGTCATCGGCTTTCTCATCTCCTGGGGCCTTGTCAACATCCATATGTGTCGCGTCAGAGGTTAGTCTGGAAAAGTGTACGATCCATTCGGTCAGAACAGAAGAGTCGGTCGATAGAAGGAAATATAGAAAGGACACTCACCCAGAGGCAATAGGAACATCCATCTTAATCCTGGGCAGAGTCTTCCAAGCTTTTGGAGGAGCAACCTTGGGCTGCTTGGTGACTTTTTCTGTCGGCTCCGGAGTCGAAGTCCGGGTGCACTTTGGCGTTTGGGTGCTTGGAGCCACGTTCTTGCTGCGCCCGCCAGCTGGATCATGGAGTAGCTTGGATCGACATTCCGAACGAGGCAGGGAGTCGACCGCCTCTTCATCGTCCGACTCGTCGCTCTCCTCTTCATCTTCATCGTCCGGAGATTGCCAATCACCGCTCTCCTCCGCGCTGTCCTCTCCCTCCTGGCCTTGCTCCATAACTTGTTCACCATTGGGCATCGAGTACATCTCAGTAAAAACCTACAAGACAAGAAGTTGAGTAAAATTCAGTCGGATTCAAAGACAGTCGGAATATGTACCCAAATACAGTCGGTGGTGGGGGACGCACCTTGTTTGGCTGGTTGTTGTCACTCGTCGACTCTCTTGGCTCCTCTGGGGTTGTCCTTGTTGCCTGTAATACTCCTCAACCATAGGGCCAGTGTCTTAGCCGATACTTCCTCTGGATGAACCCTAGCGGTGTCGTCGGCCCCGGAATACATCCACATAGGGTGTTCATGAGCCTGGAGAGGTTGGATGCATCGACTGAGGAATACCTCCAGTAGATCCATGCCGATGACACCTTGGTTGATTAATTGGACCACCCTCTCAACTAGCATGTTTGTTTCCACGCTCTCAGCAGCGGTCACTTTCAGCGAGGAAGGAGTCTGAACACGATCAAAGGTGAAATGGGGAAGTCCAGTCGACTGGCCTGGAGTTACGAGGTCCTGGCAGTAGAACCAGGTCGACTGCCAGCCCCTGACCGACTCAGGAAAGGTCATGGAAGGGAAAGAGATCCTCTGCCTCTTTTGGATACCCAAACCCCCACATATCTGAATGACATGTGTTTTCTCGTCACTCGTGTTTGCTTTCTTCATCGACTAAGAGCGGATGGTGAAGATGTGCTTGAAAAGACCCCAGTGCGGTTGATAACCTAGAAAATTCTCGCACATAGACACGAATGCAGCAAGGTATGTGATGGTGTTGGGAGAAAAGTGATGGAGTTGGGCTCCGAAGAAGTTCAGGAAACCCCGGAAAAGGGGTGCGGAGGGAGCAAAAAACCCCGGACGACATGGGTGGCGAGCAGAACACGCTCACCCGGTCGCGGCTGCGGCTCCGTCTCCCGCTCCGGCAACCGCGCATCACCCTTGGCGATCAGTCCGGACTCCACCAGCTCATCCAAATCAGCCTGCCGGAGCAAAGATCGGATCCAATCGCCCTGGATCCAACCCTGCGGTAGCGCCGAGCGCGACGACGACCCACGATTCTGCTTCTTGCCTTTCGCCGCCCCCGTTGCCTTCTTCGCGCGTTCCAGCGACGCCGTCTTGTCCTTCACCATGGTGGCGGAGCGGCGGCGTTGAGAGCGGAGGTTCCGGATGTGGTGGAGAAGCAGAGGAAAATAAGAGAAAATAGACGCGCATAGTGCAAGTGCTTCGGCTCCGTCGCCTTATAAAGGACCACTTCCGAGTGGCTGACGCGTGGGCCCAAGCGATCCTGTCAAATCTTGCAACAGTTGCGCGCTAGGTACGTGGCGAAAAAGGTGGCGCAGAGATTGAGGCACGCCTGTCTATCCATCCCGCTTACCACGGCACGCTCCGTCCTGCGCGCTTCCCCGAAATTTCGAATCCTGTGAGATCTGGGATACGCCGTAACCAATCGCGCCAAAGATTCTGCGTCCAGAAACAACACTCGACAGACAACGTTATAAATTCACTCGACAACTTTCTGAATCGATCAAGGCGACTGAAGCAAAGCTGAAGTTCTAACATGAGCCTTCCGTCCTAAGTAAATATTTGTGAAGCGCAAGGGTCGAAGCAAGATCAACTTCAATCTTCTTTCCATTCGGACCTTGTCGTGGTGGGCGCACGGCAGATGCCATGGGATGCCTAAAGAGAGGAGGAGGCTCGAGGGCGCTGGTGGGCTCTAGAGGCGAGGTTGGCATGAGCGGACGTGGGACGCTGGACATACCCAGGTTCGGGGCTCTCCAGAGAGATAACACCCCTAGTCCTGCCGAATGTAGTTTGATGTTTGATAGTACAATGTTGCTCGTAGAGCTGTATGGAGGGGGAAGGAAAGCTGGCCAAGGCTTAGGCTGCTCCTTCTCTCTGGGTGGATGTTCCTGTTTTGGTGGCTAGTTCCTCTCTATGCTCTGTTGCTGCTCACTTGCTCTCTCACCTGTATGCGTGGGCTCCTGGGGGTTTTGTAGGCCAACCCCCCAGGGTTACAATGGTAATGTTACAAGTCGGTGGGTTCGGGTTGTCGGCGTCTGGGGACCCGGGCTGGGACCCGCTGGGGGCCTGTGGTTTGCCGAGTTCCCCTAGGTGCGGGCCCCGCATGCCTAGGGGAACTGTGCGCCGTCTTGTCGATCATCAGGGCGTGGCCGAGTCGAGTCATGTACAATGGCGCTCCGTCAGGTCGCCGCTTGCTGTTGTCAACGGTGAGGGCAGGGGCACTGTAGCCACGCCGACCCTGGTCAGCGGGTAGGTGAGGGCACTACAAAAAAAGACACATCCATGACATTTTGGGCCAAACAATTTTTTTTCTGTCATACATATGACACTTCTATGACAATAGTTGTGAAAAAATCCGGTATCATCATAGATGTGGTGGGCTCCTACTTCTATGACAAAAAATCATGACAGAAAATGGGCTTTTCGTCCTGGGCGGGCCGGGGACGCAGCTGCATGACAATATTTGGGCCGTCGATGACGGAAAAAACCGTCGTAGAAGCGAGGGCGAGGAAAAATTTGGGGACTTCCCGGTTACGGTGGGAGGTCGGGGGCTGAGCGATGCACGTTTCTCTCGTACACGCACGCGCGTGTGTGCGAGGCGTTGGCTCTAACTGAACCCGAGTGAGGCGTTGGGCTCTAACTGAACCCGAGTTACTAAACCCGAGCGCTCGATCGATGGCTGTTAACTAAACCCGGTCGAGTGATTCCTTCGCTACTGCTGCTAACTGAAGCTGATCAATTGGATGAACAATGACGTTG
>NC_041385.1:270308721-270356325 GCF_002162155.2 Triticum dicoccoides | reverse complement strand
GGGGTGGATGTAGGACCCCGTGGCGTTGCCTCTGGATGAACAGGCCGACCCCGTGGAGGGCTTAATGAATAGTAGACGGTGAAGGGGTGCCCGTGGAGGGGTGGTTGAGCAGTAGCCGGTGGAGTAGCGCGTGGTGGAGGCTGGATGAACAGGAGCCCGTGGAGGCTGGAGGAGGTCGATGGTAGCCCGTGGAGGCTGGAGGAGGTCGATGGTGGAGATGAACAGTTTCCGTGGAGTCCCGTTTTGCGGTACGCCACACCCCTCCCAATTAACAGGACCCCCGTTTCAACCGTAGCGCTCCAACACAAGTCCGTTTCATCCGTTTTGCGGTACGCCACACCCCTCCCGATCAAGAGGACCCCCGTTTCGACCGTAGCGCTGGAACACAAGTCCGTTTCGTCTGTTTTGCGGCATGCCACACACCTCCCGATCAACAGGACCCCCGTTTTGACCGTAGGATGTCTGTTTCCTCCGTTTTGCGGTACGCCAAACCCCTCCCGATGAACAGGATCCCGTTTCGAACGTGGCCGGTCGAACACAAGGCTGTTTCATCCGTTCTGCGGTATGCCATGCCTCATTTCTATCGCCTTTTCCATCCAAGCCCTCCCGATGAACACGACGACGCATTCCGTTCCAACCTAGCCGGTTGGCTACCACGCGTTCCGTTGCCTCCCGATGAACACGACGCATTCCGTTGCCTTCCCATGAACATGATGCATTCCGTTGCTTCCCCATGAACACGGCGATGACGCTATTTCTCTATTCCGACCCAGCCATGTACACGAGTCCTGGCCATACATATGCACGAGTAGGCGTTCGAGACCCCGCCCGTATGTACACATACGTGGCCGTATTTTCTTTCTTGCACACTGGCCGCTATACGTACGTGTACATGCTACGTGCGTGCCTCTACTACGACACGTGCGCGCCTCTATAACGACCAGTATATATGCACGTACACGTTCGCGACCAGAATGACAACACTATGTATGCTTCGACCAGGTGGGTCCCGACTGTCAGGCGGTTCCTTGCGTGCGAAAATGTAGATGGTGGGTCCCAGCAGTCAGGGGGGCGAATCAACTTTATAGTTTTTGCCCGGACGCACTTCCTTGCATGCGAAGATGTTGCTGGTGGGTCCCAGCAGTCAGGGGGGCGAATCAATATTTTTTGCTCGGACGCACTTCCTTGCATGCGAAGATGTAGCTGGTGGGTCCCAGCAGTCAGGGGGGAAATGTTTTTTTCGTGAAATATGGTCGCCCATCTGGTGGGTCCCTGCTGTTAGGTGGAGGAATCATTATTTTGCGTGTAATAAGGAGGCACTTCCTTGCTGTGGCCGTGGACCCAGCTGTCAGCCTCTCCATGTACAGTCCACGTCCGATGCAAGTCGTTCCTTGACCACGTTGACCATGTCGCACCGAGAGCACCAGGGCGGTGGATGACAGCGAGGCCTAGGAAGGGGACGACACGGAGCCGGGGAAGACGCGGCAGTGGATGCCCACGCAGTGAGGAGTATGAGGTTCACTCGTTTGGCTGCGGTGTGAGGCTGCCATCACCACAGGGCCTGTCTAGTGGTGGGAATAGTAGGGGGCGGTGAGGCGTCCACGGCAGCATAGCCGGCCACGGGAGGTAGGAGTAGGCGGCACTACCGGTGCTGCTTTGGGCGGCTGGAGCAAGAAGACCAGAGGTTGAAGAAGCACTACGGCCGTTGGATGGACATCGTACAGTCACTAGAGCTAGAATCGTTCATATTGACTAAGTTGACAAAGCCTTCCGTCCCCGTAAACTTAGTAGGCCCACAAGTTAGCCTCCCACCAAGGTGGGTCCCAGCTAGCAGGGGGAGTATTCATTTTTTTGTGCATAATAAGGAGGCACTTCCGGTGGGTCCGAGCTGACAGCGGGGGGAACGTTTTTTTTTCGTGAAATACGGTGGCCCGTCCGGTGGGTCCCAGCAGTCAGGGGGGAAACGTTTTTTTCACGAAATAAAGGTGGCTTTTCTGGTGGGTCCCTGCTGTCAGGTGGAGGAATAATTATTTTGCACGTAATAAGGAGGCATTTCCTTGCGGCCGCCGTGGACCCAGCTGTCAGCCTCTCCACGTACAGTACTCTTCCGATGGAAGTCGGTCGTTGACCATGTTGACCACGCCGCGCCGAGAGCACCAGGGCGGTGGACGACGGCGAGGCCTTGGAAGGGGACGACACGGATCCGGGGAAGACGCAGCAGTGGAAGCCCGCGCGGAGAGGAGTACGAGGGTTCACTGGTTCGGCTGCGGTGTGAGGCTGCCGTTGCCGGAGAATAACAGGGGGTGTGGGTGAGTGGAGGGATGGCCTGGCCATCGGTGGGAGTAGTATGGGGGCGGTGAGGCCTCCGCGGCAGCACAGCCGGCCATGGGAGGTAGGAGCTGGCGGCACGACCGACGCTGCTTTGGGCGGCTGGAGCAAGAAGACCAGAGGTTGAAGAAGCACTACGGCCGTTGGATGGACATCGTACGGTCACTGAAGCTAGAATCGTTTATATTGACTAAGTTGACAAAGCCCTTGGTACGCTCCAACTTAGTAGGCCCACAGGCCAGCCTCCGAAACGTTGCACCCTAGATGTCAGGGGGAGGAATCATTTTTTGGGCAGCCGAAGCTAAGAATATCCGAGATTGAAGAAGCACGACATCCCTTGGATAGACATCCAACAGCCACTGCTGCTAGAACCGTGTGTTGACTATAATAAGTTGACAAAGCCTTGCATACGCGTCAACTTATTTTTTTAGGGGACACGTCAACTTAGTAGGCCCACAAGTGTGTGGGAGAGAACTTATAGCCCATTTGCTATTTGTAAGAATGTACAGCCCATTTTTGAATTCTAATGGAATTTACTACAACCCATTTACATTTTGTTAAAAGTACAACCCATTTTCTAGCTAGGACAACGATTAATAATTTCAAACAACCATTGAAGATAGAATTCAATAAAATTTCCCACATTTTGATGGGATCCAAAATATTTTTGTCACGAAATTTCTAGTCAGATTAAATGTAAATTTGTATTATGTAAAAATCAAATGAAACATTGCGCGTGCAACAATGAAAATTTAAGATTTTCAAAGTCCATAAATAATATTTTATAAACTAATTTCGTGTTTGGTGCATTTTTTATAGTTACTGCCTAGTTTTTATAATTACATCCCATATATTATTTTTTAAATCCCATTTTCCTGTTAAGCCTAATGCATCCCTCCTAGGAAAGGTTTGCAGCCTAGTGGGGCGGAGAATAACAAGTTGACCTTGCCTGGGTATTCCTCAAAAAAATGTATAGCTGGGCTAGCCATTTTCATCTTGAAAAAATTAGTATCTGGGCTGGATATCTGGCCTAGGCTAGACGGGCCACAGCCCGCCCAGTTAATAGCCTGCTCTCCTTTGAACAACCACAAAATCATCACCAAGAAAAACTCTGCAGTGCTCACGGCTCAAAAACACAAATACTGCTCGAGCTGGTTGGTCCCAGCTATCGGCCGCACCTTGTGCAATTCTCTCATTTATATTGACTATATAGGTTGACAATGGTGTGGGACCGTGATGTCAGGTAACCAGGAAGAAGCAAAAAAATATAGTTGTACATAATAAGGAGGCACTTGCGTACGTCCGGCTATGGCCCTAGTGGGTCCCTAGTGTCATCCAGTCAAAATAAAGTCATCTCCTGAATCCTCATGTTCGTTGACGATGTTAACAATGCTCGACGCCACGATGAGCGCAACAACTCAAAGGACAACAGAGAGGGCCTCGCGGGCCCTACGGATGGTCTGATACAGCGCCCGCTGCTCATTCAGGAAGCCAGGATCATCGGACACCTATGAGCACCTTCAAGAAACTGAGACGGCATGAAACGGTAAGACCGCGCTTGGGAGCTCTGGTTTATTTCAAACCTGTATTAACATACAAGTGTAATTTACTCGTCATCAGAAACAACGCGTAAAATACAGGCATAATGAAACCGAGGGCCCAAGGTCTGTAAGTAAAACCGGCGGGTTACGCGTGTAATTTGAGAGACCAGTGTATACTATACGAGCACTGTTATATGGACGACATTACCAGACGATACATGCACGACGTGCGTATCATGCCATCAATGGGCAAGGCTGAAACATCAGCTCACGGCTGGATTAGCAATCGTTCAAGTGTCGTTCAGCATTTTTATAGTGTGTGAAGTACTTCCGATATTTTACTAGTCGAAATCGACAACCAAGCGCTTCGCCTGAGACCATCTGCTTTTATTTACAAGCGTTAGTTTTACAAGCGGTTTTGGTTGGAAAACGACGATCCAATCACGGCCTAATATCTTGAGTTGGTCGGAAGATCATATGGTTTCACGTCTAACCTACCCGACTTGTCGTATAGGCTATGAATGAAACATAAGACGATGAACGTCTTAAGCACGGAAACAATAGAAGAGGATGATCTTCTTAACAAGCAAATCACTGGCATTAGATCGACATGCAAAACAATACGAAGCATTATTCTCAGGAGTGTCACAGCCCTAGAATATTGTTTGTAAATAGTTGCATCTTCATCCAGGCATCATATTTAAATTTCTGAAACTTGAACTGAGGAATTTTGGAAGCCTCAAAAACTTAAATAAAAGAGGGGCAAAGAACCCTGGAAAATGCATTCAATGTTTTCAAAATGGCCTTAAATAATGTTGGTTATATTTTGGCAAGGGTTTTGCACCAAACCAAAAATAATGAACATTTTTGAGGAATATTTTGAGCACTGAATTTAAATCATTACTTTATTTGCATTTGGAACTATATTCATAACTTGTATAGAATATATTTCCAAATACCCTGAAACACTTTATGTGCTTTTGGAAAAGTCCATTAAGCAGCATAAATATTTTCAGAGGAGTTTTTGGCATTGTTTGAATTATTTTTAAAATTCAAACAGTGGCAAAACAGATTAAATAAAAGAAAACAGAACTGAAATAGAAATAAAAGAGAGAGAGAGAAGGAAGTTACCTGGCCTCACCCGTGCAACCCACCAGAGCCGGCCCAGCTTCTGTGCTGGTCCGGCACTGTGCGGCCCAGCCCACCGCAGTCGCCACCGTCTTCAACCTCCTGCCAGTAGGCAGGAGGGCGTGTGCCCGACGCGCGCGCGCACGCGCCGGCCACCTCATGCTTGCCGCTTGCTCCTGGACGTCGCTAGGTGTGCCACGCCACCCCCTCGGACCCCTCTCACTCTTCCTCGAGGCCCCGCCCCTCTGCTCCCTCTCTCTTGCCCGAACCCGAACGCAGCCATCGCCGCCGACTAGAACCACCGCGGCCACAGGCCCTCCCTCGCCTCGTCGACGTGTCCATGGCCTCCGCCTCAACACCCTCGTCCTCCCCGTCGACTCACTCGACGCCGGACGCCTCAAAACACCGTCACTGGTCTCTTCTTCATCGCCGGCCGCCGCGGATCCCCATCGTCGACTCGTCGCCGTCCGGCCTTCCCCGAGCCTGCTGACTGCCCCCTCGAACTCGCTGTGAGCTCCTGCGCCTTCCCCCTTGCTCACCCCCTCCGTTCTCGTCCGTTAGCCGCCGCCCCACGAAACCGAGCTCCGCCCATCGCCATGGCCAGTGAGCCCCGTGCTCCCGAGCTCCTCCGCTCGCCCTAGTAGCACCCGCCTGCTAACCGTGCTCTCAGGAGCCGAACGCACACACCTGCTCCTTCCCCCGTGCACCGCAGCGCCGTCCTCACTGACGCCGAACTCCGGCCGCCGCTAAAGCTCGTCGCCGACCACTCTCCGGCCACTCCCCGGCCGCGCCACCACCCTGGTTGGATGCGGATGAGCGTCCGCATCCCGTAGTCATGCTCCGCGCGCCAAACGGCGCTCTGTAGGCCATTTCCGCAGCGCACCACCGCGTCGGGACTCGCCGGCGGCTAAACGCCAGCGACCGTTGACCCTTGACCGGCGTGGGTTGACCCACTGCCCGGTTTGACCCTCCCCTCTCTCTCACTGACGTGTGGGCCCCAGGCCATTAACTAAACCTAATTAGCCACTAACACTGACCAGTGGGCCCCGACCCCCCCTAATCCTTTAATTAAGCAGATAACCCCCTGTTAACTAACTGTGACGCTGACATATGGGTCCCACAGGTCAGTTTGACCTGGACGGCGCCCGTTGACCTGCTGAGGTCAGCATGAGGTCATGCTGACGCAATAATTCCTTTCTGGAATTAAAATAAATTAGGAAATGATTTATAATTCCAGAAAATTGTATAAACTTCAATAAATCATAGAAAATTAACCGTAACTCCAAATTAAATAATTTATATATGAAAAATTATCAGAAAAATTCAAGGAATCCATCTGTACCATTTTCATGCATGTTAAAACAACTTATAGCTGCTGTATAGCACAAATCAATTAAATGGCATTTGAATAATCACATATGGAGTTTGAATTTGAATCTTGTATTCAAACCAACCCCATTTAACTTGTTGCTAGATGCATTAGCCCAAAACACATTCATTTTGCCATGTCATGATCATGCATCATATTGTGCATTGCATTGATTGTGTTCCCTTCTGTGTTGCCGGTATTTGTCGCCTCTCGATAGACGTGATACCGATGATGTGATCGTTGACACTGATGAAGACTCAATGTTATCTTCAGAAGTGCCAGGCAAGCAAAACCCCTTGTTCATTCCGATAAAATCCCGCTCTCTCGCTCCTGCTCTCTTTTACTGCATTAGGACAACATCGATTCATCTGTTACTTGCTGCGGTAGCTGAACCCCTTTATCCTTTGCATGACCTGTCATTGCCACAGTAAATAGATGAAACCCACTAGCATGAGTAGGAGTTGTTTGAGCCCTGTTGTGCCTACTCATTCATGTTTGTTTGTCATGCCTGCTACTGCTTAGAGTTGAGTCAGGTCTGATTCATCGGGGATGAATCAGAGGTGTGTGAACATGTCCTACTGTGTGTGAGCTAAGTGTGTGAACACGATTTGGTAAAAGGTGTCGGTGAGAGGCCATGTAGGAGTACATGGTGGGTTGTCTCATTGAAGCCGTCCTCAGGAACTGAGTTCTGTGTTTGTGATCCATGATTCAGCTACTACCATACATTGGGCCCTGAAATATGACCCCGCTCGACTTCTTATTCACCCTTGTCCTCTGTCCAGGAGTTGCAAGTAGTTTCTGGTGTTTGTAGTATGCTGGAGGCCGTGGACAGCACTGACCGTAGGGGTGGGCTGTGATGCGGTAGGCACGTGGCCGGGTAAACCGGGCGCCCGTTTGGTGTCACGGAACCCTGTTCACATCGTTTGGGGCTGTGAGCGAAACTCCGGCCGGATCTCCTCATGGATGGAACCCGAATAGGCGATAAACCTGGACTAGAGACTTGAGTGTTTAGGTAGGTCGTGGTCTACACCCACGTCGGCTTTCGCTTGAAGTCTGCCGAGCACATGTCGTGTGCAGACGCTAAGTGGTGGAAACATGTATGAAGAAGTACACCCCTGCAGGGTTATCATCATCTATTCGAATAGCCGTGTCCGCGGAAAAGGACTTCTGGGTTGCTTATATCAGTTCATAGACAAGTGAAAGTGGATACCCTAAAATACGCAAGATAAGCGTGAGTGCTATGGATGGCGTTCTCGTAGGGAGACGGGAGTGGATCCATAGTGGTGTATTGATATGGTGAATATGTGGACTCGTGTGCGCCACCTCAAAAGTTGCATTGCAGTCGTAGTTCAGGATAGCCACCGAGTCAAAGCTGGCTTGCTGCAGTTAAACCCCACCATCCCCTTGTTGAAAATGATGCATATGTAGTTAGTTCTGATGTAAGTCTTGCTGGGTACATTTGTACTCACGTTTGCCTATTTTATGTTTTGCAGAGAGACTTCGGTCTCACTAGTAGTTCCGCGTGGACTTCGACGTTTAGCTTGTTACCTCAGCTACGATCTTGTGCCCTCGGCAGGATCTGATAGATAGTCAGGCTTTTCGGCCTTTTCATTTATAGATGTCTGTACCCAGACATGATAGCTTCCGCTTGTGCTTTGATTTGTATGCTCTGAGTGTTGGGTCATGAGACCCCTGTTTGTAATATCTCGCTCCTCGGAGCCTATTGAATAAATACTTGAGTTGTAGAGTCATGTTGTGATGCCATGTTGTATTTGCACATATCGAGCATATTGTGTGTATGTTATTGAAATGCTTGGTATGTGTGGGATCTGACCATCTAGTTGTTTATCTTTAGTAGCCTCTCTTACGGGGAAATGTCTCCTAGTGTTTCCACCGAGCCATGGTAGCTTGCTACTGCTCCGGAACACTTAGGCTGGCCGGCATGTGTCCTTCTTCGTTCCTGTGTCTGTCCCTTCGGGGAAATGTCACGCGGTGAATACCGGAGTCCTGCTAGCCCAGTGCTACAGCCTGGATTCACTCGCTGATGACCGACACGTTCGATGCTGGGTCATGGATGCCTGTCCCTGTAAGTCTGTGCCGCTTTGGGTTTACGACTAGCCATGTCAGCCCGGGCTCCTTATCATATGGATGCTAGCGACACTGTCATATACGTGTGCCAAAAGGCGCAAACGGTCCCGGGCAAAGGTAAGGCGACACCCGTGGGAATACCGTGCGTGAGGCTGCAAAGTGATATGAGGTGTTACATGCTAGATCGATGTGGCATTGAGTCGGGGTCCTGACAGCGTTGGTATCAGAGCTTGACTGCCTGTAGGATTACCAAGCCAAACTGGTCGAAGTTGAGTCTAGAAATTCTTTAGTTATATAAGGGAATTGATTGTGGGATGGAACGTAAGGCTCTTTTTACTCCTTATACCTCATGGCCTTCTGATCTGAGTCATCATCTTCTCCTCTACGGGGATTAAGAACTAGGCTTTCTCTTCTTTCTATCAGGATCACGTGTTACTAATCCGTAGACTTATAAGATTTTTGGACTTAAGCCTCTGTTCAGTTTTACTGCTTCCGTATGTTAATTGTTGATCTCGAAACCGTGATATTGTGCTTGTGAGTGGTTATGCCACCATTTTTGTGAATGTCTCAAATCTTTTCTGAGCATTTACAACCGTTATGCTGTCCGAGTCATCCCAGGTTTCTAAATAGTTTGAAGCAATTTGCAAATTCCTTCCTCCCGCTTCGATGTTCCTTTGGGCCAGATTAACCACACTAATCAGTGAGTTGAGGTACTCTGTTACCTTGACATATATGTTGGAGATATTATTATAACCCTAGGTGTCTTAGGGGATCATCTAGTGGTCTAGCCATGATCTGTGTTCCCAGTGTGATGATTCTGGCCTTTATTCTCGGAAGCATCCCGTGATGCTACTTAGTAGTAGGTATTCTATTTCTGGGATTTGAACCCGAGATTCACTCTACTTACTTCATGTTGATAGTGTTTGCTAGTTCCTTCAGGATATTAGTAACTTTGTGATAGTCCTCGAGGTCCGTGGTATTTCCTTCTTCCAAATACTATGGACCGCTTATGGCAGATGTTTATTGGATCAAAGATCACAATTAGAGTACTCTTGAGGAGATCTCCATTCATAAATCATGACTCTGCCAGTCTTACCTCTCTGCATGGGTTATCTGGAAGAAATGTTGATCTCGCTCGACATACTAATCTATGCATCCACAACTCAGAAAATTATATGTTCCTTTGAGTTGTCCCTCTTTAGTTGTCTACTGACCTTCGTCTATCAATTGATAGTCAAGAGTATGCGTGCGTTCGTTTATCGATGCCTATTACTCTTGTGGTCCGTCAAGCCATTCTATCGCGGAATGACTAGGAGAAACAAACTCCAGTACCTCTTCCATATCCAGGATTGAGTCAAAGAAGTTGTATGCCGCAGATCAAATTCCAATCCAGCTTTTGGTTCTGTTCTACTTTGGAGTATTACCCCCTTTATGTCAGAATTGTCATGAGAACTGCACCAACTCTCATGAATTTTGACGTAGTGATACTTCTCACCATCATTAGTCATTCCTCGGCCCTCGTGTTGATGCAACCGGAATACCGACAAATGAATTGTGATGTGTGAAATCAATACTCCTAGCAACCTCGTTGCTTGGTAGTTATAGGATAATAATTTCATTCTTAGCGTGTTGGTTTTTGAATCATCCTTCTAAGACTGATCGTGCTACCTAGTCCTTATTTCGGTGCACCCTTCGATTGATGAGTTAGGGTCTTGTCAAGTCCTCACTCATTTGATCATATCGTCTTGCCCTCAAAAGCGAGATTGTTCTCGAGCTTAGTAACATACCGGTGGTTCGTGATTTTCCGAATATCTTCTCGGAAGTATTACCAGGTTGTTCCCTGACTGTTATGTTGAGCTCGTGATCAAGTTGGTTTCTTGTGAACCACCTTCTCTCCAAGAATCGGTGTTAGATATCCCTGAGCTAGTTGGTTAAGCTAGACAACAACTTGGAGAGTTGGAAGATAAAAGCTTGCCTGACTTAGTTCGTTCCAAAGGGATATTCTTGTGTAGTGTGTGTTGAAGAAAGATGATATCTTCATCGATTGGTCCTTGTGATCAGTTGCTGGACCTATTGTCTTATCAATCCTTTGATTTGAGTGTGGGCTATCGTCAAATCAAATCAGTACCAACGATGCTTGTAATGTTGTCTTATTCGTGGTTGATCCCTCGAGCATACACCATTACATCTTTGGTCTGACCAATGCTATCACCGTGTTCGCTGAACTATGGAATTCCTTCTAAAAGGAAACCCAGATGAATTGTTGTTGTGCTCATTGACAACATCCTTGTCTTCTCCATAATTTTGCTGAACATTAAGCTAGTGTTGGAAACTTTTAAAAGCATTTGTTCATGCTAGCTCATGAAGCATATGTTCGGATGTAAGAAGTGACTTCCTCTAGTTCATGTGCATTTGATGCAAGTTGCCGCCGTGGACTCGAGAAAGTCAATGTTGCTTCCTCTGGAATCATCGCAAGTCAGTCATGCACACGTGCAAAGTATTCTGTGGTCTGGAGACTTGCAACCTTCATTCCATATGTGTATCCTAGCACACCAAGCCACTGACTGATTTGTTCAAGGAGAAGGAGTATCTTCATAAGAGCTAATCCGGACTTATGAAAGAACTTCGATATCCTCGCTGATGGTTCCCAACCAGAACTCGGTAGTGTTTTATTGTAAGACTACCATGTGGGCATGCTTGTCTGGGACAACGTGTTCACATGTTTGTAGCAGAACCAGCTCATGTTTTGGAGCTTGCTATCGTAGTTCATCTCCCGAGAATCCCGCAACGTCATCTCGTCGATTTGTGTTGCAAACTTTCATTCTTCTTCCTAGACTCGATGAGTCTGAAATATCCTGACACCAACCAGATCTGAATCTCAGGCAGATATGATGGTTGGAACATTTCCCAAAGAACTATAATATTGGTTCCTCGATAACTGGTAAAGTGGATGTCGTGGTCAGCACCACCCAGTCGAAAGACCTATTATTGTAGTATCTTGATTGAAGAAGTTGGCCACCTCCCCATAAGGATTTCGTAGGATTTACCTCCGTAACTGTTCCTTATGGATTCTATTGCTCCCGAAGTCCGACCTTTTACTTGATGTTCTAGTTATCAAACCATATCTATGAATGGGATACACTAGCACATCAAGGAGAACATTAGAAGCGGAGTGCTAAATGTCTCTCGGTCGATCATCCAGATTTTGTTTCCTTGGCCTCGCCAAGGTGAAATCTAAGAAGGTGTTATCTTCCTTTGCATCGGCATCTTCCACCGGTATTCATCATGGTAGTAAGTTGTGTTGCCAGAATCCTTGACACGGATATTGGTAAAACCTTGATGATTATGGAAATGCTCAAGTTCTTGAGAGCACGCACAAGAGCTACGTGTTATCATCGGCTCTAATTGGGATGCTCTCAGTTCCCTCGGCAATGCTATGACCTTCTCAAAACAGTGAATTCACTCTCTATTGTTGGGTTCTTCCCCAGTTACCAAAATCATTCCCAGCATTTGCATTTTGTTCCCAGCTTGTACCGCCAATGTGCCATTCTACCATGGGTCTCTTCCATTTCCGGTGATAAGCAAAAATCATACATTGCGTTGTCTTCAACAAGGTAGTCCACATCATCCAAGTCCGAGTATGCCATCCTACCGACCCCCTCCAAATGATCGCTCGAGAATTGTCTTAGGCTGGTTTAAAGAGTTTCAATGATCTTTGAATCAAAGGTAATTCTTTTTGCCACTTAAGGGGATATTTCTACGAGTCACCTTCCCTAAGGTGCATCATTATGGTATTATGGAAACTCAACTCCTCGCTACGTTGACAACCGTTCACCACCCTCTTAGGTGTGGAATTGTGGTCTTCCTAGTGAACCTTCGTCATCTGCTTCACTCCATTCCTATGGATGTGTGCTTCGCCTCTCAGCTCGAGAGATGTTGCTATGTCTCATTCCGTGAGTTAATCCTGAGTTGTTCGACCTTCGAGAAGAACCATTCTTTTAGGGTCTTTCCTTTCCTCTCGTTGTCATGTTAGCTGGAGTTCTCAGAGCAAGACTTCGAGACAATGATGGTGGACGAATCAACGTCCATTTGAAGTGCAACTGGATCGTGAAGATTGTGCTAGTTTGCGTTCCCCCTTCACCTTACCCTACGCTTGAATCTCGGGACGAGATTTTTGTTTAGTGGGGGTGAGTTGTCACAGCCCTAGAATATTGTTTGTAAATAGTTGCATCTTCATCCAGGCATCATATTTAAATTTCTGAAACTTGAACTGAGGAATTTTGGAAGCCTCAAAAACTTAAATAAAAGAGGGGCAAAGAACCCTGGAAAATGCATTCAATGTTTTCAAAATGGCCTTAAATAATGTTGGTTATATTTTGGCAAGGGTTTTGCACCAAACCAAAAATAATGAACATTTTTGAGGAATATTTTGAGCACTGAATTTAAATCATTACTTTATTTGCATTTGGAACTATATTCATAACTTGTATAGAATATATTTCCAAATACCCTGAAACATTTTATGTGCTTTTGGAAAAGTCCATTAAGCAGCATAAATATTTTCAGAGGAGTTTTTGGCATTGTTTGAATTATTTTTAAAATTCAAACAGTGGCAAAACAGATTAAATAAAAGAAAACAGAACTGAAATAGAAATAAAAGAGAGAGAGAGAAGGAAGTTACCTGGCCTCACCCGTGCAGCCCACCAGAGCCGGCCCAGCTTCTGTGCTGGTCCAGCACTGTGCGGCCCAGCCCACCGCAGTCGCCACCGTCTTCAACCTCCTGCCAGTAGGCAGGAGGGCGTGTGCCCGACGCGCGCGCGCACGCGCCGGCCACCTCATGCTTGCCGCTTGCTCCTAGACGTCGCTAGGTGCGCCACGCCACCCCCTCGGACCCCTCTCACTCTTCCTCGAGGCCCCGCCCCTCTGCTCCCTCTCTCTCGCCCGAACCCGAACGCAGCCATCGCCGCCGACTAGAACCACCGCGGCCACAGGCCCTCCCTCGCCTCGTCGACGTGTCCATGGCCTCCGCCTCAATGCCCTCGTCCTCCCCGTCGACTCACTCAACGTCGGACGCCTCAAAACACCGTCACCAGTCTCTTCTTCATCGCCGGCCGCTGCGGATCCCCATCGTCGACTCGTCGCCGTCCGGCCTTCCCCGAGCCTGCTGACTGCCCCCTCGAACTCGCTGTGAGCTCCTGCGCCTTCCCCCTTGCTCACCCCCTCCGTTCTCGTCCGTTAGCCGCCGCCCCACGAAACCGAGCTCCGCCCATCGCCATGGCCAGTGAGCCCCGTGCTCCCGAGCTCCTCCGCTCGCCCTAGTAGCACCCGCCTGCTAACCGTGCTCTCAGGAGCCGAACGCACACACCTGCTCCTTCCCCCGTGCACCGCAGCGCCGTCCTCACTGACGCCGAACTCCGGCCGCCGCTAAAGCTCGTCGCCGACCACTCTCCGGCCACTCCCCGTCCGCGCCACCACCCTGGTTGGATGCGGACGAGCGTCCGCATCCCGTAGTCGTGCTCCGCGCGCCAAACGGCGCTTTGTAGGCCATTTCCGCAGCGCACCACCGCGTCGGGACTCGCCGGCGGCTAAACGCCGGCGACCGTTGACCCTTGACCGGCGTGGGTTGACCCACTGCCCGGTTTGACCCTCCCCTCTCTCTCACTGACGTGTGGGCCCCAGGCCATTAACTAAACCTAATTAGCCACTAACACTGACCAGTGGGCCCCGACCCCCCCTAATCCTTTAATTAAGCAGATAACCCCCTGTTAACTAACTGTGACGCTGACATATGGGTCCCACAGGTCAGTTTGACCTGGACGGCGCCCGTTGACCTGCTGAGGTCAGCATGAGGTCATGCTGACGCAATAATTCCTTTCTGGAATTAAAATAAATTAGGAAATGATTTATAATTCCAGAAAATTGTATAAACTTCAATAAATCATAGAAAATTAACCGTAACTCCAAATTAAATAATTTATATATGAAAAATTATCAGAAAAATTCAAGGAATCCATCTGTACCATTTTCATGCATGTTAAAACAACTTATAGCTGCTGTATAGCACAAATCAATTAAATGGCATTTGAATAATCACATATGGAGTTTGAATTTGAATCTTGTATTCAAACCAACCCCATTTAACTTGTTGCTAGATGCATTAGCCCAAAACACATTCATTTTGCCATGTCATGATCATGCATCATATTGTGCATTGCATTGATTGTGTTCCCTTCTGTGTTGCCGGTATTTGTCGCCTCTCGATAGACGTGATACCGATGATGTGATCGTTGACACTGATGAAGACTCAATGTTATCTTCAGAAGTGCCAGGCAAGCAAAACCCCTTGTTCATTCCGATAAAATCCCGCTCTCTCGCTCCTGCTCTCTTTTACTGCATTAGGACAACATCGATTCATCTGTTACTTGCTGCGGTAGCTGAACCCCTTTATCCTTTGCATGACCTGTCATTGCCACAGTAAATAGATGAAACCCACTAGCATGAGTAGGAGTTGTTTGAGCCCTGTTGTGCCTACTCATTCATGTTTGTTTGTCATGCCTGCTACTGCTTAGAGTTGAGTCAGGTCTGATTCATCGGGGATGAATCAGAGGTGTGTGAACATGTCCTACTGTGTGTGAGCTAAGTGTGTGAACACGATTTGGTAAAAGGTGTCGGTGAGAGGCCATGTAGGAGTACATGGTGGGTTGTCTCATTGAAGCCGTCCTCAGGAACTGAGATCTGTGTTTGTGATCCATGATTCAGCTACTACCATACATTGGGCCCTGAAATATGACCCCGCTCGACTTCTTATTCACCCTAGTCCTCTGTCCAGGAGTTGCAAGTAGTTTCTGGTGTTTGTAGCTTACTGGAGGCCGTGGACAGCGCTGACCGTAGGGGTGGGCTGTGATGCGGTAGGTACGTGGCACGGTGTACCGGATGCCCGTTCGGTATCTCGGGAACCCTGTTCACATCGTTTGGGGCTGTGAGCGAAACTCCGGCCGGATCTCCTCATGGATGGAACCCAAATAGGCGATAAACCTGGACTAGAGACTTGAGTGTTTAGGTAGGTCGTGGTCTACACCCACGTCGGCTTTTGCTTGAAGTCTGCCGAGCACATGTCGTGTGCAGACGCTAAGTGGTGGAAACATGTATGAAGAAGTAAACCCCTGCAGGGTTAATATGATCTATTCGAATAGCCGTGTCCGCGGAAAAGGACTTCTGGGTTGCTTATATCAGTTCATAGACAAGTGAAAGTGGATACTCTAAAATACGCAAGATAAGAGTGAGTGCTATGGATGGCGTTCTCGTAGGGAGACGGGAGCGGATCCATAGTGGTGTATTGATATGGTGAATATGTGGACTCGTGTGCGCCACCTCAAAGAGTCGCTTGCAGTCGTAGTTCAGGATAGCCACCGAGTCAAAGCTGGCTTGCTGCAGTTAAACTCCACCACCCCCTTTGTTGATAATGATGCATATGTAGTTAGTTCTGATGTAAGTCTTGCTGGGTACATTTGTACTCACGTTTGCCTATTTTATGTTTTTTGCAGAGAGACTTCGGTCTCACTAGTAGTTTCGCGTGGACTTCGACGTTTAGCTTGTTACCTCAGCTACGATCTTCTGCCCCGGCAGGATCTGGTAGATAGTCAGGCTTCTCAGCCTTTTTCAGTTATAGATGTCTGTACCCAGACATGATAGTTTCCGCTTGTGCTTTGATTTGTATGCTCTGATTGTTGGGTCATGAGACCCATGTTTGTAATATCTCGCTCCTCGGAGCCTATTGAATAAATTACTTGAGCCGTAGGGTCATGTTGTGATGCCATGTTGTATTTGCACATATCGAGCATATTGTGTGTATGTTATTGAAATGCTTGGTATGTGTGGGATCTGACCATCTAGTTGTTTATCTTTAGTAGCCTCTCTTACGAGGAAATGTCTCCTAGTGTTTCCACCGAGCCATGGTAGCTTGCTACTGCTCCAGAGCACTTAGGCTGGCCGGCATTTGTCCTTCTTCGTTCCTGTGTCTGTCCCTTCGGGGAAATGTCACGCGATGAATACCGGAGTCCTGTTAGCCCGCTACAGCCCGGTTCACCGGAGTCCTGCTAGCCCAGTGCTACAGCCTGGATTCACTCGCTGATGACCGACACGTTCGATGCTGGGTCATGGATGCCTGTCCCTGTAAGTCTGTGCCACTTTGGGTTTACGACTAGCCATGTCAGCCCGGGCTCCTTATCATATGGATGCTAGCGACACTGTCATATACGTGTGCCAAAAGGCGCAAACGGTCCCGGGCAAAGGTAAGGCGACACCCGTGGGAATACCGTGCGTGAGGCCGCAAAGTGATATGAGGTGTTACATGCTAGATCGATGTGGCATTGAGTCGGGGTCCTGACAAGGAGGTACGGTGAACAGCTCGTGATGCCGCATGCCACAACATTCCAGGCTCATCTTTGCAATCAAACACAAGGCCTGACATTACATAGACAATATTCAGAACAAACTCTTAACACAGAAATATCTCAGCAGAGTAACTATTTACTTCTAAACTGAACACAGGAATAGGAAAAAACACTCGACGCTGCTCACAGCAAGGGCGTCCCACTCAAAAATATCAAATACATGTCTTCTGGCTAACATCAATGAGCAATTTTTGACAAGGTTTTCCAATTCCAATATATGAAACTAACGTATTCTTTCTAACATCAATGATTAAACTTTGACAAGCTTTTCCCATTCAAAATATGTAATGCCTATGATCGTGGAGTCCTGTCGTAGCTTCTTGTACTTGTTTGGGTACTTTTTGCCCAGGGCACTCCACGTGTTGTTAAATTGCCAATGCTCTTTGCAGACTAGTCATGTCACCAGCGTCTAATAATACTCTGTAAAGCTTCTCGGTCATTCCTTCTGTAATGTAGCACAAACGGTGACTGCTTCTTTCTGCAAAGTGGAATGACCAACTGGACCCAGTAATGCAGCATTTTGCCTTGGACACATTGGCTCCTTTTGTGCAGTTCAACTAAAATCGAAGTCGGAATAAAACCGAGCTTTAATTTTGATATCCCTGTAAGCAACAATAGGTATAAGGGAACCAATTACTGAGAAATAATGGTTGATGACTTGTACTCCCAGAAGAAAAGCATCTACTGATCTACTTTATCTTAATGGGAAACAAAGCAGGAGAGTAGCAATTCTCCATCAGTGTGATTCATTCATATTGACTGAGACATTATCTTAGCAATGCCTTGTTTCAACATGTATAAAGAACGACAAAGAAGAAAAGTACCAGTCCTAAAACAATGCAACTGATTCATTTTAACAAAGACATTATCTTAACAATACCTTCGTTAAACATGTAGAAAGAACTACAAAGCAGGATAGTACCATTCCTAACAAGTGTTGCAGTTTTGAACTAAGTTTCAGTAGTTAATTAGTTCTGAGAGTGGCATTGCTTAATTTTACCAGTGGCATTAGATTAATCAAAAGCATAAATAGTTCCAGGGGAGAGTGGGCGCAACAACAATATGTGCTTCCATCTACTTATAAAGGGGGTGATGCAGAGTTTGTTGTAACAAATCAACAAGCATCATGTCTGGGTTGGTCCCATTTTTGTTCACTACTTAATGGGAAACGACAGCAATACAATAGCTACAATTTAACATTTATTTAAAACAGTACCAATACAAGTAGCACAACATCTCAAAGCACACTGCACAATCATGTGTATGAAGGCCTGTACCGACCATTCATGAGAAGACTAGGATAAAATACGAATCTGCCAACACGAATAGGAAATCCAATCTCGTTTTGTGCAGTTGCACTGAAATCAAGCAAAGTGTTTCACGTAGCGAAGCAAATTGTCGCAATAGCAACAAGTTGAATAGATATCCTTGTTTAAACAGAGGAAAAAAAGGAATCAATTTCTGGCTAATAAAGGAGGATGAAACATGCGACCACAAAAATGGTAATCCTGCCAATCCCTAACAAGTGTTGCAGTTTTGAAATAAGATTCAGTAGTTAATTCTGAGAGTGGCATCAATTACTGGCTTATAAAGGGGGTGATGCTGAATTTGTTGTAAGAAAGAAACAAGCATCATGTCTGGGTTGGTCCCATTTTTGTTCACTACTTAATGGTAAAAGACAGCAATACAATAACTTCAATTCAACATTTGTTTAAAACAGTACCAAAACAAGTAGCACAACATCTCAAAGCACACTGCACATCATGTGGATGAGACCAAGATTTGAAACAACTCGCCACAAAGACTGGAAATAAATCTCGATCTCCTTTTGTGCAGTTCCACCAAAATTAAGCAAAGTCACCGGTGTGACATTCAAGTTGAACTGCACAAAACACTCTTAAACATAAGTGTTTCGAGTAGCCAAGAAAAATGTTGCAATAGCAACAAGTTGAATCAATACCCCTATTTTAATAGAGGCAAAAAAGGAAACAATTACTTGCCGATAAAGGAGGATGAAACAAATGGTGACAGAAAGAAGCATCTAACTTATCTTGGATGGAAAACAAAGTAGGATAGTAGCATTTCTAAAACGGTTGCATTGATTCATATTAACAGAGACATTCTCTTGAAACAACATTCGTTAAAAAATGTAATTTACTTTTAACAGTGGCAATGCTTCAATTTTCCGGCGGCATTCTTAGATTAACTACAGCAAAATAGCTGTATGGGACATACCAGCACCATGTGCGTCCACACGTATAAATGGGTGAAGCAGAGTATGTAGCCAAGCAGCATATATGTGTTGGTCCCATATTTGTTCTCTTTGAACCTTATTCCTATGTGAGGGCAGAAAATCTAGTCCTTCACAAACTACCCGACCCCCCAGTTTCTTTCCCTTTTCAACAAAGAGATCGGTTCCTTACAGATGTGTGTACTGGGTTACCCCCTTTTTCCCTTTTCGACCAACAAAGCGGCTGGATAGCCAGTCTATACTACTTTCCATCCCTCCTTTCCTCATTGAACCACGTCCTAGATTCTTGCTCCAGCCCACCGCACCCTTCTTTCCTCTTTGAACCAAGACCTAGATTCGACTATAGATCGAAAAAGATCCACATGCAGCTAGAGCTACGACGTTTTCAAAGAAACTTATACCTTAGGGTCGTCGGGATGTGGCAAGGCATGCGGCGGGAGGCCGGATCTGCCCACAGTAGGTACGACAGCGAGGAAGAAGGGGTCGGTGGCCCTCCCGCACAGGCGCTGGGTGAAAGAGAACAGCACAGCCGGCAGTGGATTGCCTCCCTCGCCGTAGGCGATAGAGTGAATGTTGCACCTCCTCCCCTTCCCGGTGCGACGGGATACGGACGCCTCCTTCACCAGCTGTGAGGGGGGAGAGAGAGACAAGAGGCCAACACAGTCTTATTTAGATCTGGTGAAGAGAGGGTGAGAGACTGTGAATATAGCAAACCCTAGCAAATGAACACTGAGCCTCCAACGTGTATACATATATGTAGTGCGGCGAGAGTGTGGAGAGTGCAAACCCTAGCAAACAAGCGCAGAGGCTCCAGCTTGTATATATACTACTGTAGTACGGACTGAGCTCCGGTGCCTTCACTACCCCTGCTTTTGGTTGTATGACAGGTGAGCCAGCCACATTTTGGGCCCACCTGTCACAAACCCAAAGGTAGGTGCACTAAGTCAATGAAGCCACGTCCATATAGTACTCTCGTGTGTACGACTAATATATAGTGGAGTGGTTTTCTTATTCTCTCCATAACAATCGTTTTAAATTGTGTAAGTACAAAACGAAACTCTTTATTTAACGTACAGTGAAGAAAACTACCACTCCTTCCGTCTAGGTGAGTAAGTCATCTTAGGCTGTGCACCGTGACCAAGGGGGAGGGGAAAACTGTCACATCCCTAGTCTGGTATGACTTAGACTAGCTAGCCATTTGTGCATCATATTTAAATTTCATTTAAATTTGAAATGAGGATTGGTGGAACCCTCAGAATCATTTTTGAAAATGACCCAAATAAAAATTTCTCCAAAAAGGGTCCAAGAAAATGCTCATGTTGCTCTCTGAAAATATTGGACAGAGATAAAAATCAAAACAATATTTTTATGAGCTCATGGATATTTATTTTGGCCATTTGGATTAATTCGATAAATATTTGCATTGGAAATATATTAGTTATATATATTAATATATGTCCAAAAATTATGCCATTTATAAAGGAGCTCTGGAATAAATATCTAGCTCCTGCAAAAAATTGGCATAAGGTGATAAAATGATTTAATATTTTAATTAAGTCAAAACAAATGTCAGAAATTAGAAAACAAAAATAAATAAAGAGGAGAAGCTTACCTGGGGCTCTCCCCTGCGCAGCCCAGCAGCAGCAGGCCGGCCCAGTCAGGAGGCGGCCCAGCCCACCTGGCCCCCCCTCCTCTGTCGTCTTCCTCCCCGACAGGGGGACGGCGCGTGCCCGACGCGCGCGCACCGCCGCGCCGCGCCACCTCCTCCCTCCCTGCCTGCCTGTCCTCCCCTCGTCGCTCTGGATGGACCGGACGACGCCACGCGACGCCCCGCACCTCTCTCCCACTCTCTCATTCCTCCCCCTCCCCTGGTTCTCTCTCTCCCGACCGTCCGAAGGGGCCCGTCGCCACCGCTCGCCGTAGTCGTAGCCACCGCGCCCCTCGAGAGCATCTGAGCAGTCCACGAGCTCCGCCACGTCGCCGGCTACCTCCTCGTCAAGCCACGCACCTCCAGACGGCCTCCATCGCCGCCATCGCCATCATCTTCCTCCTCGGGCTCCGCCGTCCGCCGCCGTCGATTCGCCGTCACCAGGTCTCCCCCCGACCCCGCTGTGCTGCTCTGCGTGATCGCCGTGAGCATCTCCCTGTTTCCCCTCTCTTCTCCCCCTCGTTCCCGTGTCGTAGCCATCGCTACCACCATGGCCGAAGCCATCGCCGCCGCAGCTCCTCGCCGTCGTGGCCAGAGCCACCGCAGCCCGTGCCTGCACCTGCCATCGCGCTCAGTAGCCTCCCAGAAGGCCAACGCCTCCGCCCGCAACTCCTGCCATGCCCTGCAGCACCCGCTCGCGCCTCACCCGAACTCCGGCGGCCGCCCCGAGCTTCGCTCCGGCAAGCTCCGCCGCCCCCGCAGCCTCCCGCATGAACCACTAGATGCGCGCGAGCCGGGGCTTCGCGTGGGTGGTCTCCGCCGCCCGAATGGTCGCCGGAACGGCGATCCCGAGCCCCTCCGCCGCGTTCGGCCTCGCCGGCGGCTAAACGCCGGCGGGATTGACCGGGTCAACCCAGCTAACTAACCCCCCCGGCTAATTAAGTTAGATTAGTGCTAATCACCGCTTAATTAACCCCCTGAGGCTGACATGTGGGCCCCGGTGCCCCCTAACCTTTTAATTAAGTTAATTTAACCCCTGTTTAACCCCCTGTCACTGATGTGTGGACCCCACACGTCAGGTTTGACCCCAGTCAGCCACAGTTGACCGCTGACGTCGTGCTGACGTCATGCTGGCGCAATATATGATTCCTGGATTTAAATTTAATCAGAAAATTCCAGAAATTGTTTTAAACTTCAAAAGTTCGTAACAATTCAACCGTAGCTCAGATTAAAATAATTTATATATGAAAAATTATCAGAAAAATGCAATCTTTCCATCTGTACTAGTTTCATGCATGACAAACCAACTTATACATGCTGAATATGAGAAAAACACATTATGGCATATGTAGGAGCTTAATTTGGAGATGCATTTGAACCTTTGGTTCAAATGGACTTCAAACCAAATGATTACCAGTTGCATTAGCCCAAACAGCATCACATCTTCATGCCTTGTTCATGCATCATTGTGTTGCATATGCTTGTGTTTTGATTGTTGGCACCGTTCCTTCTCGATAGGCCCTGCTCCGGAGACGTTCCAGAGTATCTGTCTATGAAGCAGTGCCTCCCTTGTTGATTTACCAGGCAAGCAAACCCCCTTGTTCATTTCGATAAAACCCTACTCTCTCGCTCCTGCTCTCAGTTATTGCATTAGGACAACAACGATTCATCTGCTACTTTGTGATGCGGTAGTTGAACCCATTCCTCTGCATGACCTGTCATTGCCGCAGTAAATAGTTGAAACCCACTAGCATGTGTAGGAGTTGATTGAGCCATGTTGTGTTCCTACCATGCTATGCCTGCTATTGCTTAGAGTGTGTCAGGTCTGGTTCATTGGGAATGAATTGGAGTGTTACGATATGTTCTAATGCTGAGAGTGAAGCGTGTGAACACGATTTGGTAAAGGTAGCGGTGAGAGGCCATGCACTGAGTTCGATGTATGTTGTCCAACGACTCTATACTACCACACATTGGAATGCTTAAGTGCCCCTCTCGACTTATTAGCCAACTTGATCTCTGTCCAGGAGTCGCAATTAGTTTCTGGTGTTTGTAGGTAGTGCTATTTTTCTACCAAGTGGCACCCGGCAGGGTGGGCTTGGGACAGACTAGGCACACGTGGCACGGTGTACCAAGTGGCACCCAGATGGTGGGCTTGGGAACCCTGCTCACATCGTTTGGGGCCGTGAGCGACACCCCGGCCGGATCTCCTTGCGGATGGAACCCAATAGGCGATAAACCAGGACTAGAGTCTTGTGTGGTTAGGCAGGTCGTGGCCGACACCCTCGCCAGGCTTCCGCTTGAAGGTTGCCGAGATACATGACGTGTACATGGCGGTAAGTGGCGAGAGCGTGTGTGAAGAAGTACACCCCTGCAGGGTTAACATGATCTATTCGAATAGCCGGGTCCGCGGTTATGGACTTCTTGGATGCTTACATGGTACATAGACAACTTGAAGTGGATACCCTAAAATACTCAAGACAAGTGTGAGTGATATGGATGGCCTTTCCGTAGGGAGACGGGGATGATTCCATAGTAGTGTATTGTGTGGTGATTAGTGGACTCGTGTACGTTGTCTCACCTCTAGAGTTTCTGGTACTCGTAGAACAGGATAGCCACAGAGTCAAAGCTGGCTTGCTGCAACTAAACCCCACATTACCCTCTTGATACAAATGCATGTATGATAGGATTTGATGTAAGTCTTGCTGAGTACCTTTGTACTCATGTTGCTTCATTTATGTTTTTGCAGCAAAGACTTCAGTCTTATTAGTGTTCTCGTGGACTTCGACGAGTAGCTTGTACCTCAGCTACGATCTTGATCGGATGTTGTAGATAGTTAGGCTCTTCAGCCTTTTTCCATTTATAGATGTCTGTACCCAGACATGTAATGCTTCCGCTTGTTGCTTGTATGCTCTGTACGATGGGTTTTGTGACCCCTGTTTGCAATAAATGCTATGATGGCTCTTCTGAGCCTTTATCTATATGATTGTTGAGTTATGCTGTGATGCCATGTTGTACAGCACATACTTGCATGTTATGCGTACGTGTAATGTGTATTGCTATGTGTGGGATCTGACTATCTAGTTGTTTATTCTTAGTAGCCTCTCTTATCGGGAAATGTCTCCTAGTGCTTCCACTGAGCCCTGGTAGCTTGCTACTGCTCCAGAACACTTAGGCAGGCCGGCATGTGTCCTTCTTCGATCCTGTGTCTGTCCCTTTGGGGAAATGTCACGCGATGAATACCGGAGTCCTGCTAGCCCGCTACAGCCTGGTTCACCGGAGTCCTGTTAACCCGGTGCTACAGCCTGGATTCACTCGTTGATGACCGACACGTTCGATGCTGGGTCATGGATGCCTGTCCCTGTAAGTTAGTGCCACTTTGGGTTTACGACTAGCCATGTCAGCCCGGGCTCTTTATCATATGGATGCTAGCGACACCATCATATACGTGTGCCAAAATGCGCAAACGGTCCCGGGCAAAGGTAAGGCGACACCCGTGGGGATACCGTGCGTGAGGCCGCAAAGTGATATGAGGCGTTACATGCTAGATCGATGTGGCATTGAGTCGGGGTCCCGACAGCGTTGGTATCAGAGCCTGACTGCCTGTAGGATTACCAAGCCAAACTGGACGAAGTTGAGTATAGAAAATCTTTAGTTATGTAAGGGAATTGATTGTGGGTTGGAACGTAAGGCTCTTTTTACTCCTTATACCTCATGACCTTCTGATCTGAGTCATCCTATCTTTCCGACGGGATTAAGGAACTAGGCTTCTCTTCCGTCTATCAGGATCACGTGTTACTACTCCGTAGTCCCATAGGATTGGTTGATCAGAGTCATACCCCAGTTTTCAAGTACTTCCGGTGTAGTCTGTTTAGTACTATCTCAGAACTTTGAGTGATGATGATGAGTATGTTACCACCCCATTTTTAGTAGGATGTCTCATTCTGAGCATTTTACTGCCGTTATGCTACCGAAATTTCCCTAGGAGTTCGAGAGATACTAATTCCTTGTCCTACATTCTACAGTCTATAGTTGATGCTGATTCCGTCCTTGGTTTCGTTTCTCAGGATGTCATCAGCTAAGCAAAGTTCCGTTGCTCGTAGCCAGAACCACGGAGATGGTAGGGATGAGGATCCTCCCGACCAGCCTTCGTTGACCGAGTTCATGTTTGAGATGGAGAGGAACAAGCATGAGTCTAACCGTTTGTTGGCACGTATCGAGGAGAACACTGCACATCAGTTCAAAGGGTCTGCTACCATTCATGATTTCATTCGTTTGCATCCCCCCACCTCTCATCATTCCATCGAGCCACTCGATGTAGATGACTGGCTCCGTAGCATCACTCATAAGCTGCGTTCCGCGAGCATAGCTGAAGATGACAAGGTCACTTATGCCACATACCACCTGGAAGGTCCTGCTAGTCTTTGGTGGCAGAACTGTGAGGCTTTGCTTCCAGCTGGCCAGATTCCTACCTGGAAGGATTTCACTGAGGCTTTTCGCAAGCATCACATTCCCCAGGCCCTCATCCATCGCAAGAGAGAAGAGTTCTGTAGTCTCACCCAGAATAAGATGGCTGTTGATGCTTATAGCAGAGAGTTCGAGAACCTTGCCCGCTATGCTACAGAAGAAGTGTCCACAGACGCCAAGAAGCAGGCTAGGTTCCGAAAGGGTCTCAACCCCAAGTTGCGCCGTGATCTCCACCTGCATCATTGTGATACATTCCAAGCCCTTGTGAACAAGGCCATCAATGCAGAGACAGCTCAGCTCACTTACGAGGAGTCTCGTAAGCACACCCGTGATTTGGGATCCTCCTCTGGCTCTAGTTCCCAGAAGCGCCGGATTTGGGTTCCAAACTCCGCTCTTCCTTCCGGTTATACACCGAGGTCATCTCATGTGGTGCCTTCCCCAGCTCAGTCATATGTTCCACCCAGGCCTACTGGTAGACCGCTTGTCAGTGCGGGTCCACGTCCAATCTCAGGGACCTGCTTCACATGCGGGAAGCCAGGACACTATGCACGTGACTGTTCTCAAACTAGTTATGCTCCACCCCAGTCCGAGAAGACTGTTGGCTGTGTTAAGCCATCACGCAAGATGATCAGTGTTAAGTCAGCCCCTATTGAACGTGGACGTGTGCATCACGTCTCAGCTAAAGACGCTCATGATGATCCGGATGTCGTTCTTGGTGCACTCCTTGTCAATTGTCACCCAGCATCAGTTCTATTCGATACTGGAGCATCTCACTCCTTCATTTCTGAAAGCTATGCTAACTTGCACAACATGTCATTTTGTGATATGCCAACTCCGCTAGTCATCCAAACTCCTGGATCCAAATGGCAAACCTCTAGTGTAAGCCATGGTAATGAAATCCTTGTTGACAGACTTGTATTCCTTGCATCACTTGTAGCCCTCAAGTCCTCAGATATTAACATCATCTTGGGTATGGACTGGATGACAGCTCATCATGCCAAGATTGATTGTTACACCAGATCTGTTCAGCTTACCCACTCATCTGGCAAGATAGTCACTGTCTCCACTAGAGTTGCAAAGCGTCAGCTCTATTCTCTCAATGCCAGCCCTCTTCCAGACCTTGGAGATATCCCGGTAGTCCGTGACTTTCCGGATGTCTTTCCAGAGGAACTGCCAGGTGTTCCACCTGACAGAGATGTAGAGTTCGTCATAGATCTTATTCCAGGAACTGCTCCAATCTCCAGGAGACCTTACAAGATGGCACCCTTAGAACTAGCCGAGCTTAAGAAACAACTTGATGAGTCCTTGCAAAAGGGTTTCATCCGTCCTAGTTCTTCTCCTTGGGCTTGCCCCGTTCTCTTCGTCAAGAAGAAGGATGGTACGGACCGGATGGTTGTAGATTATCGTCCCGTTAATTTGGTCACGATAAAGAACAAGTATCCGCTCCCCGGGATCAACGACCTGTATGATCAGCTCGCTGGATCCTCAGTCTTCTCCAAGATGGATTTGAGGTTAGGATACCACCAAATTAAAATCAGAAACGGGGACATTCCCAAGACAGCTTTTGTCACTCGTTATGGTCAGTATGAGTACACCGTCATGTCCTTTGGTCTAACTAACACTCCAGCTACATTCTCCCGCTTGATGAACTCGATCTTCATGGAGTACTTAGATAAGTTCGTCGTGGTTTACCTCGATGATATTCTTATTTACTCGAAGAACGAGGAGGAGCATGCCGAACATCTTAGACTTGTTTTAGAAAAACTCAGAGAGCACCGCCTTTATGCCAAGTTCTCCAAGTGTGAATTTTGGTTGCCAGAAGTGACCTACCTAGGATACGTAATCTCTGGTAAGGGCATTGCTGTCAATCCCGAGAGAGTTCAGGCTGTTCTCGATTGGACTCCACCTGAAACAGTCAAACAAGTTAGGAGTTTCCTTGGTCTAGCCAGCTATTGTCGCCGCTTTGTTGAAAACTTCTCCAAAGTAGCCAAACCCCTCACGGAACTTCTCAAGAAAGATAAAAAGTTCGAGTGGTCCCCACAGTGTGAGTATAGTTTTCAGGAACTGAAAAGACGCCTGACTTCTGCTCCCATACTTGTGCCACCGGATTTCACTAAAGACTTTATTATCTACTGCGACGCCTCACGACAGGGACTAGGTTGCATTCTTATGCAGGATCGTCATGTGATTGCCTATGCATCTCGACAGTTGCATCCACATGAGGAGAATTATCCTACACATGATCTAGAGCTTGCAGCCGTAGTCCATGCACTCAAGACCTGGCGACATTACCTTCTTGGTAAACGTTGCGAGATCTACACCGATCACCAGAGTCTCAAGTATATCTTCACCCAACCAGATCTGAACCTTAGGCAAAGACGTTGGTTGGAGTTGATCACAGATTATGATCTAGGGATTACCTACACCCCAAGCAAAGCCAATGTCATGGCTGATGCTCTAAGCCGTAAATCCTATTGCAACAATCTCATGCTGCAGCAAGGCCAACCATTTCTCCATGAGGAATTCTGTAAGCTTAACCTTCACATCGCTCCTCACGGATTCCTCTCTACCTTAGTGGCGAAACCTACCCTTGAGGATCAGATCATCTCTGACCAGAAGTTTGATAGGGGTGTTATCCGCATTAAGAGAAACATTAAGAAGGGAGTTGGTGGATGTTTCTCTATGGATGATCGTGGCGTTGTTTTCTTTGAGAATCGCTTGGTGGTTCCCAAGAATCAACATCTGCGAAAATTGATTCTTAAGGAGGCACATGAATCTCCTCTCACGATTCATCCCGGTAGCACTAAGATGTATCAGGACCTACGCCAGAGGTTCTGGTGGACTAGGATGAAGAGAGAAATCACTCAGTTTATTGCTAACTGTGACGTTTGTTGTCGCGTTAAGGCAGAGCATCAAAGGCCTGCTGGCACCCTTCAGCCTTTAGCTATTCCTGAATGGAAATGGGATAAAGTTGGTATGGACTTCATCACCGGCTTTCCCAGGACCAAGAGAGGGAATAACGCTATCTTCGTAGTCGTTGATCATCTTTCCAAAGTGGCTCACTTCCTTCCTGTGCGAGAGAGTATCACTGCTAGTCAGCTTGCTGACTTATACATTTCTCGAATAGTGTCACTTCATGGTGTTCCACTAGAGATCAATTCAGACCGTGGCAGTCTTTTCACTTCTCATTTCTGGGAGAGTTTCCAAACTGCCATGGGAACCCATCTTTCCTTCAGTACCGCCTTCCACCCTCAATCGAGTGGTCAGGTGGAATGGGTCAATCAAATTCTCGAAGACATGCTCAGAGCTTGCGTTATCTCATTCGGTATGGATTGGGAGAAATGTCTTCCTTTCGCCGAGTTTGCCTATAACAATAGCTACCAATCCAGCCTCAAGAAAGCTCCTTTTGAGGTTCTCTATGGACGAAGATGTCGAACACCTTTGAACTGGTCAGAAACCGGTGAAAGACAATTCTTTGGACCGGACATGATCCAGGAGGCAGAAGAGCAAGTTCGCATCATTCGTGAGAATTTGAAAACAGCCCAGTCTCGTCAAAAGAGCCAGTATGATCGTCATCATAAGGATACGACTTATGAAATTGGCGACCAAGCTTACCTTCGGGTTACTCCTCTGAAGGGTACCCATCGTTTCGGTATCAAGGGCAAGTTGGCTCCTCGTTACATTGGTCCCTTTCGCATTCTCGCTAAACGAGGAGAGGTTGCCTACCAGTTGGAACTACCCCCACATCTTTCTCGAGTTCATGATGTCTTCCACGTCTCTCAACTCACGCGTTGCTTCTCGGATCCTATCCGCGGAGTGGACCACGAAACGCTTGATCTCCAAGATAACCTCACATACCGAGAATACCCGGTTCGCATTCTTGATCAAGCAGAGCGTGTCACTCGACGTCAGAACATCAAGTTTCTCAAAGTTCAGTGGTCTCATCATTCCGAGAGAGAAGCTACTTGGGAGCGAGAAGATCGTCTTCGACTGGAGTACCCCACTTTCTTTCCGTCAACCCTTGAATCTCGGGACGAGATTTTTTCAAGTGGGGGCGAGTTGTCACATCCCTAGTCTGGTATGACTTAGACTAGCTAGCCATTTGTGCATCATATTTAAATTTCATTTAAATTTGAAATGAGGATTGGTGGAACCCTCAGAATCATTTTTGAAAATGACCCAAATAAAAATTTCTCCAAAAAGGGTCCAAGAAAATGCTCATGTTGCTCTCTAAAAATATTGGACAGAGATAAAAATCAAAACAATATTTTTAGGAGCTCATGGATATTTATTTTGGCCATTTGGATTACTTCGATAAATATTTGCATTGGAAATATATTAGTTATATATATTAATATATGTCCAAAAATTATGCCATTTATAAAGGAGCTCTGGAATAAATATCTAGCTCCTGCAAAAAATTGGCATAAGGTGATAAAATGATTTAATATTTTAATTAAATCAAAACAAATGTCAGAAATTAGAAAACAAAAATAAATAAAGAGGAGAAGCTTACCTGGGGCTCTCCCCTGCGCAGCCCAGCAGCAGCAGGCCGGCCCAGTCAGGAGGCGGCCCAGCCCACCTGGCCCCCCTCCTCTGTCGTCTTCCTCCCCGACAGGGGGACGGCGCGTGCCCGACGCGCGTGCACCGCCGCGCCGCGCCACCTCCTCCCTCCCTGCCTGCCTGTCCTCCCCTCGTCGCTCTGGATGGACCGGACGACGCCACGCGACGCCCCGCACCTCTCTCCCACTCTCTCATTCCTCCCCCTCCCCTGGTTCTCTCTCTCCCGACCGTCCGAACGCGCCCGTCGCCACCGCTCGCCGTAGTCGTAGCCACCGCGCCCCTCGAGAGCATCTGAGCAGTCCACGAGCTCCGCCACGTCGCCGGCTACGTCCTCGTCAAGCCACGCACCTCCGGACGGCCTCCATCGCCGCCATCGCCATCGTCTTCCTCCTCGGGCTCCGCCGTCCGCCGCCGTCGATTCGCCGTCACCAGGTCTCCCCCCGACCCCGCTGTGCTGCTCTGCGTGATCGCCGTGAGCATCTCCCTGTTTCCCCTCTCTTCCCCCCCTCGTTCCCGTGTCGTAGCCGTCGCTACCACCATGGCCGAAGCCATCGCCGCCGCAGCTCCTCGCCGTCGTGGCCAGAGCCACCGCAGCCCGTGCCTGCACCTGCCACCGCGCTTAGTAGCCTCCCAGAAGGCCAACGCCTCCGCCCACAGCTCCTGCCATGCCCTGCAGCACCCGCTCGCGCCTCACCCGAACTCCGGCGGCCGCCCCGAGCTTCGCTCTGGCGAGCTCCGCCGCCCCTGCAGCCTCCCGCATGAACCACTAGATGCGCGCGAGCCGGGGCTTCGCGTGGGTGGTCTCCGCCGCCCGAATGGTCGCCGGAACGGCGATCCCGAGCCCCTCCGCCGCGTTCGGCCTCGCCGGCGGCTAAACGCCGGCGGGATTGACCGGGTCAACCCAGCTAACTAACCCCCCCGGCTAATTAAGTTAGATTAGTGCTAATCACCGCTTAATTAACCCCCTGAGGCTGACATGTGGGCCTCGGTGCCCCCTAACCTTTTAATTAAGTTAATTTAACCCCTGTTTAACCCCCTGTCACTGACGTGTGGACCCCACACGTCAGGTTTGACCCCAGTCAGCCACAGTTGACCGCTGACGTCGTGCTGACGTCATGCTGGCGCAATATATGATTTCTGGATTTAAATTTAATCAGAAAATTCCAGAAATTGTTTTAAACTTCAAAAGTTCATAACAATTCAACCGTAGCTCAGATTAAAATAATTTATATATGAAAAATTATCAGAAAAATGCAATCTTTCCATCTGTACTAGTTTCATGCATGACAAACCAACTTATACATGCTGAATATGAGAAAAACACATTATGGCATATGTAGGAGCTTAATTTGGAGATGCATTTGAACCTTTGGTTCAAATGGACTTCAAACCAAATGATTACCAGTTGCATTAGCCCAAACAGCATCACATCTTCATGCCTTGTTCATGCATCATTGTGTTGCATATGCTTGTGTTTTGATTGTTGGCACCGTTCCTTCTCGATAGGCCCTACTCCGGAGACGTTCCAGAGTATCTGTCTATGAAGCAGTGCCTCCCTTGTTGATTTACCAGGCAAGCAAACCCCCTTGTTCATTTCGATAAAACCCTACTCTCTCGCTCCTGCTCTCAGTTATTGCATTAGGACAACAACGATTCATCTGCTACTTTGTGCTGCGATAGTTGAACCCATTCCTCTGCATGACCTGTCATTGCCACAGTAAATAGTTGAAACCCACTAGCATGTGTAGGAGTTGATTGAGCCATGTTGTGTTCCTACCATGCTATGCCTGCTATTGCTTAGAGTGTGTCAGGTCTGGTTCATTGGGAATGAATTGGAGTGTTACGATATGTTCTAATGCTGAGAGTGAAGCGTGTGAACACGATTTGGTAAAGGTAGCGGTGAGAGGCCATGTAGGAGTACATGGTGGGTTGTCTCACTAGAACCGTCCTTAAGCACTGAGTTCGATGTATGTTGTCCAACGACTCGATACTACCACACATTGGAATGCTTAAGTGCCCCTCTCGACTTATTAGCCAACTTGATCTCTGTCCAGGAGTCGCAATTAGTTTCTGGTGTTTGTAGGTAGTGCTATTTTTCTACCAAGTGGCACCCGGCAGGGTGGGCTTGGGACAGACTAGGCACACGTGGCACGGTGTACCAAGTGGCACCCGGATGGTGGGCTTGGGAACCCTGCTCACATCGTTTGGGGCCGTGAGCGACACCCCGGCCGGATCTCCTTGCGGATGGAACCCAATAGGCGATAAACCAGGACTAGAGTCTTGTGTGGTTAGGCAGGTCGTGGCCGACACCCTCGCCAGGCTTCCGCTTGAAGGTTGCCGAGATACATGACGTGTACATGGCGGTAAGTGGCGAGAGCGTGTGTGAAGAAGTACACCCCTGCAGGGTTAACATGATCTATTCGAATAGCCGGGTCCGCAGTTATGGACTTCTTGGATGCTTACATGGTACATAGACAACTTGAAGTGGATACCCTAAAATACTCAAGACAAGTGTGAGTGCTATGGATGGCCTTTCCGTAGGGAGACGGGGATGATTCCATAGTAGTGTATTGTGTGGTGATTAGTGGACTCGTGTACGTTGTCTCACCTCCAGAGTTTCTGGTAGTCGTAGAACAGGATAGCCACAGAGTCAAAGCTGGCTTGCTGCAACTAAACCCCACATTACCCTCTTGATACAAATGCATGTATGATAGGATCTGATGTAAGTCTTGCTGAGTACCTTTGTACTCATGTTGCTTCATTTATGTTTTTGCAGCAAAGACTTCGGTCTTATTAGTGTTCTCGTGGACTTCGACGAGTAGCTTGTACCTCAGCTACGATCTTGATCGGATGTTGTAGATAGTCAGGCTCTTCAGCCTTTTTCCATTTATAGATGTCTGTACCCAGACATGTAATGCTTCCGCTTGTTACTTGTATGCTCTGTACGATGGGTTTTGTGACCCCTGTTTGCAATAAATGCTATGATGGCTCTTCTGAGCCTTTATCTATATGATTGTTGAGTTATGCTGTGATGCCATGTTGTACAGCACATACTTGCATGTTATGCGTACGTGTAATGTGTATTGCTATGTGTGGGATCTGACTATCTAGTTGTTTATTCTTAGTAGCCTCTCTTACCGGGAAATGTCTCCTAGTGCTTCCACTGAGCCCTGGTAGCTTGCTACTGCTCCGGAACACTTAGGCAGGCCGGCATGTGTCCTTCTTCGATCCTGTGTCTGTCCCTTTGGGGAAATGTCACGTGATGAATACCGGAGTCCTGCTAGCCCGCTACAGCCCGGTTCACCGGAGTCCTGTTAGCTCGGTGCTACAGCCTGGATTCACTCGTTGATGACCGACACGTTCGATGCTGGGTCATGGATGCCTGTCCCTGTAAGTTAGTGCCACTTTGGGTTTACGACTAGCCATGTCAGCCCGGGCTCTTTATCATATGGATGCTAGCGACACCATCATATACGTGTGCCAAAATGCGCAAACGGTCCCGGGCAAAGGTAAGGCGACACCCGTGGGGATACCGTGCGTGAGGCCGCAAAGTGATATGAGGCGTTACATGCTAGATCGATGTGGCATTGAGTCGGGGTCCTGACAAAAACGAGAAACGTTAATGTTTATTTTTCTAATTAATAGTATTGCATGCAATGAACTAACCACTGCATGTCGTGTTTGATAGTCTCAAGTCATTAAAAGCATGCACACCCTTTATCTCTTATTGGTTGAAATGTCAAGAAACAAAAAAACGAGGTAGAAGTTAATGCACCGCGCCTAAGTGTTTTGGAATTATCTGGTTTTTGTAAGATTACATACTACACACCTAGACAGAGGGAGTACTACTTCCGATGAACTAACGATCCACGCCCACGCGTCCTGGTCGCACTTACTGTCCTTCACGTGTGGTACACTACCCTCCCTTAATTGAACAACCACACATGCGCCAAATTATCGGAAACGTGTGAGAGTGTGTACAAATAAAGAATTTTAATTTCAATTATCGGAAAGGTTTGAGAGTATTACAAAGTTTGACTTTAGTCAAATCTAATATGCGGAGTAAATAAAAATGGAGGGCTACTACATCCATCCGGGTTTTTAGTCCACATTATTTTTTTGTCCTAGTTTTTTTGTTTCTTGTTGCTACATTATATACTTGTGGGAGCTTAGATGTGATATCCTTAAATAACATTAAGATGTGAATTAGAAAAACTGATTTTTTAACGTACCAAGAAAGAAAACTCGATCAAAAACATGCCCCCGCTTCCAGGTCGCGAGAGTCGTCGCGCAAACACACATAGACATAGACATGCATATCCGTCTTTACGTAAAATTCCATTTCCATCTCCATCTCCAATCATATTTGTCCAACTGGCACATTATGTACGTTGTTAATTATATACGCAGCAATATTAACGTACATCATCTCTTGTTTGCGGACGTCCGGACCGCTTCCACGGCTGGTCCTGACCAACCCGAACCCTCTTCATCACCCGCGCGTGCTTCCCGCCCGAAACGGTCAGTGCCGCATTCATGCCCGGCCAGAGCGGACGTGGCCTCTCACTGGCGACGGCATTAAAGCGGCGCGCCGGCCGAGTGAGCGTCGCCTGTGCTGCTTTCGGGTGCACGTGGCTGCTCCGCGTTCAAAGGTTGCAATAGCCGGCTACAACATGCATGTATAAAGTTCTTGGGAGTCCGTGCTATAGCTAGCTGTCCTCCCCTAACCCGTCAATCTCTTCCAGTAGTGCTAGTACTTCATGGCGTGATCCATCGACAAGCAGGCGGGAAAGTTATCGTATACTCAGTTTGCGGTTAGTGGCATGCCGAGCGACCGTGTGGTGTCGAGCCATCGAGGAGGGTGAGACACGAACACGACGGACGTGATTTAAATGTTGGTTTTGCTCGATGGCACGATCCAACGAAACGAAATGTTGGTTTCTCTCCGTTTCCATTTTTTCTCCGGAAAAACGGAAACTTTCCACTCCATTTTCATTCCTATTCCAAGGTTGCCCCGTTACAACATTCCATCAAATACAAAGGAAAACTAACACGCATGTTGATGCATCTCAATGATTCACATATCATAGCCAATATTTACTTCACAAATAAAGAAAAAAGTTGTGAGAGCATGTACGAAAAAAAACTACTGATGGGATCACTACGACTTAAACCCTAAACCCTAAACATGATTTAATTTCCTGGCCAGGTACAACCCGTCGAAGGAAAGACGGCTTGCACCCTCGGGTCATATGATGCTTTTGTGTAGTTCCACTAAAATCGACCTGAGCATCCCTAATGGCAAAGATATTAAAGAAGTGTGATTAGAATAATAGTACTGGCACTAGTTCATGAGACATAAACTCATCAAAGGTAGAAGCCGGTAGAAGTAGAGAAAGATCGACATGGAGATGGAGCTACGACAGTGAAGCAAGCCGGCTCCAAAAGGAAGATGGACTACTTGGGACGTCGGGCTGTAGCTAGAAGGGCGGTTGGGACGCGGCAACGGCCCATACCGCAATGACCCCCGATTGGGACGCACCGACTATGGGTTTTCTCCCTCGCCGATCTCGACCGCGTCTACGCAGAACATGGTTCCCTTCCCCTGAAGGACATATTCCCTAGAGGCAATAATAAAGTTATTATTTATTTCCTTATATCATGATAAATGTTTATTATTCATGCTAGAATTGTATTAACCGGAAACATAATACATGTGTGAATACATAGACAAACATAGTGTCACTAATATGCCTCTACTTGACTAGCTCGTTGATCAAAGATGGTTATGTTTCGTGACCATAGACGTGAGTTGTCATTTGATTAACGGGATCACATCATTAGGAGAATGATGTGATTGACTTGACCCATTCCGTTACCTTAGCACTAGATCATTTAGTATGTTGCTATTGCTTTCTTCATGACTTATACATGTTCCTACAACTATGAGATTATGCAACTCCCGTTCACCGGAGGAACACTTTGTGTGCTACCAAATGTCACAACATAACTGGGTGATTATAAAGGAGCTCTACAGGTGTCTCCAAAGGTACATGTTGAGTTGGCATATTTCGAGATTAGGTTTTGTCACTCCGATTGCCGGAGAGGTATCTCTGGGCCCTCTGGGTAATGCACATCACTATAAGCCTTGCAAGCAATGTAGCTAATGAGTTAGTTACGTAATGATGCATTATATAACGAGTAAAGAGACTTGCCGGTAACGAGATTGAACTAGGTATTGAGATACCGACGATCAAATCTCGGGGAAGTAACATACCGATGACAAAGGGAACAACGTATGTTGGTATGAGGTTTGACCGATAAAGATCTTCGTAGAATATGTAGGAGCCAATATGAACATCCAGGTTCCGCTATTGGTTATTGACCGGAGACGTGTCTTGGTCATGTCTACATAGTTCCCGAACCCGTAGAGTCTGCACGCTTAAATTTAGATGACAGTTATATTATGAATTTATGTGTTATGATGTACCGAAGATAGTTCGGAGTCCTGGATGTGATCACGGACATGACGAGGAGTCTCGAAATGGTCGAGACATGAAGATTGATATATTGGACGACTATATTCGGATACTGGAATGGTTCCGGGGGTTATCGGATATATACCAGAGTACCGGAAGGTTACCGCCCCCCCGGGGGGGTTAATGGGTCTCATGGGCCCAAAGTGGAGAAGAGGAGGGGCGGCTAGGGCAGGCCGCGCGCCCCCTCCCCCTCTAGTCCGAATAGGACAAGCAGGGGGGCGGCGCCCCTCTTTCCTTCCTCCCCTCTCTCCCTTCCTCCCCCCTCTCCTACTTGGACAAGGAAAGGAGGGAGTCCTACTCCCGGTGGTAGTAGGACTCCTCCTGGCCGGCCGCCCCCTCCCCCTTGCTCCTTTATACATGGGGAAGGGGGGGCACCTCTAGACACAACAACAATTGATCCTCGAGATCTATTGTGACGCCCTCGATTCAATCGTACACTAATCATGCACGCAAATGTGTACGATCAAGATCAAGGACTCACGGGAAGATATAACAACACAACTCTAGACACAAATTAAAAATAATACAAGCTTTATATTACAAGCCAGGGGCCTCAAGGGCTCGAATACATAAGCTCGAATACACAAGAGTCAGCGGAAGCAACAATATCTGAGGACAGACATGAGTTAGACAAGTTTGCCTTAAGAAGGCTAGCACAAAAGCAACATCGATCGAAAAGGCAAGGCCTCCTGCCTGGGAGCCTCCTAACTACTCCTGGTCATCAGCGGCCTCCACGTAGTAGTAAGCATCGGCGGTGGCATCTGGCTCTTGGGCTCCGTCATCTAGTTGCATCAGCCGGAAAGAAGAAGAAAGGGGGAAAAGGGGGAGCAAAGCAACCGTGAGTACTCATCCAAAGTACTCGCAAGCAAGGATCTACACTACATATGCAACATTATCAAAGGAAGGCTGTATATGTGGACTGGGCTGCAAAAATGCCAGAATAGAGAGAAGGCCTAGTCCTATCGAAGACTAGCATCTTCTCGAACCCACCATCTTGCAGCAACAGGAGGGAGTAGAGTAGCATAAAGTAAAGTAGCAGTGGTATTATCAACCTCGGCCGGAGATCCTTTCTCGACTCCCTGTGAGAAAGAAATCCCAAAGCCATACTATCCAGTTATCATCACAATCGAATCCTCATCACCATCCAGTTCTCATCACAAGTATCTAGTTCTAGTTGTATCGATCGGGATACAACTCCAAGTGTCCGTTACCGTAGGATAGGCTATCGATAGATGTTTTCTTCCCTGCAGGGGTGCACCAACTTACCCACCACGCTCGCTTAACTCCGGCCGGACACACTTTCCAGGGTCATGCCCGGCCTCGGCCAAACAATACGCCGCAACCCGACCTAGGCTTAATAGAGAGGCCAGCACGCCGGACTAAACCTATGCCCCCAGGGGTCATGGGCCATCTCCCCGGGAACTCCTGCATGTTGCGAGGGCGGCCGGTGAGCAGACCGAGCTACCTCCTTCAACAAGGCAGGCGCTTACGCAGTCCAACCCGGCGCGCGCCGCTCAGTCGCTGACGTCTATTAAGCTTCGGCTGATGTATACGACGCAGAACGCCCATACTATGCCCACGTGATGGTTAGTGCTATCAGGCCAGAGGCCCCTCAGATCAAATATCCAAATCGTAGTGGATTAGGAACGCGCGGTAACAAGCAGAGACTCACGAAAGATGTGACCCCGTTGCCCCATCTCGAGGACTTGCGGCAAGGGCTAGGAATGCCCGGCCACGCCTCGTAATTATCTCGCGGGCACCCTCCAGGTCAACCCGACTCCACATCACTCGCAATTAAGCTCGCGCGGGTACCCCTCAGGGTCGACCCGTCTTTCCAAGTAACAGTGGTAAAGTCCAAGTATCCGTGTGTCCAAACATTAAGGGGAAAACCCGAGGAATCACCCCCGGTGAATTCCACTCGATGTAATCATCAAGGTGAACGTAAGAGGATCCACCCTCGAGGTTCACACTTGAGGGGTTGCACGACAGAGCCGTATCGGAAGTGGTTAAGGAGGAAATCACCCTCGATGACCACGACCGAATAGCTACACTACAGGTTAACATCAGAAGTGTTGTAGAGGTCTCACCCTCGGCACTCAATAGTAACACTGCAGAGTCGAGCAACGAAGGGGCGTGATGTGACGTGAGGTGTCGGGTCCTGGTCTTCGATCCCGTTGATCGGGTCTTTTGATAATCCAGCGGGGCAGTCGAGTCAAGTGGGGGGGGGTCACTGATGGGTCTCTAACCAACCTATACTAGGCAGTTTAGGATAAGCAGGTAAGGTACAACAGTAGGTACAAAAGCAGGCTATGCATCAGAATAGGTGCAAACAATAACAGTAGCAAAATCTAATGCAAGCATGAGAGAATGGAATGGGCGATATCGGAATGATCAAAGGGGGGGCTTGCCTGGTTGCTCTGGCAAGGAGGGTTCATCGTCGACGTAGTCGATCACAGGGGCGGCATCGGTCTCGGGGTCTACCGGAGAGAAGAGGAGGAAGAAACAGTAAATATAAAGCAGACATAGCATCACAAAGCGTAGCATGGCAATATGTTGTGCTGGGTGTGACCTAACGCATGGCTACACGACATAGGTGAAGGGGGAATTCAACCGGGAATGTATTCCCGATTCCGGACCCGTGTCACACAGATGACCGGAGGGGAAATGTTCCATGTTGAGCATGCTAGAGGCATGTGACAGCTGAACGGACCGCATTTTCAGATTCGTTGGATTTTTCTGAGCAACTTTCATATAGAAAACATTTTCATCCGAGTTACAGATTAGTTTATATGAATTTTCTAAGTTTTAAACACACTCTGGAATTATTTAAAATTAATAGAAAAGGAATATGACGTCAGCATGACGCCATGCTGACATCAGCAAGTCAACAGACCCGCTGACTGGTCAAACTGACCAATAGGTCCCACCAGTCAGCCTCTCTTACGTAACAGAGTTTATTTCAAACTAATCTGGGGTTATTTAGCTACTGGGCCCCACATGTCAGTGACTGGTTAGGTTAACTAATTAGTTTTATTTATAAAACCAGTTTAGTCAATCTAATTACGTGGTGGGGCCCGCACGTCAGTGTCACAGAGAGGCCCAGTCAGCATGTTGACTAGTCAAACCAGTCAATAGGGACCCGTGGGGCCCAGCGTCAGTGGCACAGATGGCCCACCTGCCAGGCCACATCGGCGACGGCGCCGGAGACAGCTCCGGTGACCAAAAACGACGGTGGTGCGCTCGGGAGGTGGTCGGGTTACGCACACAGTGCGCCATTTCTAGCGCGACCGGGCCCGTTCGAACGAGAAGATGATGAGGAGGCGATCTGGGGTGGTGGGAGAGGCTGCGGTGGTCGGGAACGTCGACGGCGAGCAGCGAGGCGGACGCCGGACTCCGGTCGTCGTCGGGATCGGGGCTGGGGGCACGAGAGGGCGAGAGGAAGGGCTCGCCGGGCTCCTGGGAACACCAGGAGCACGACGGAGGGCTCAGATGGGGGCCATGGCAGCGGTGGCCACGACGGTAACGCAGCAGGGCAACGGTGAGCTAAGGCGGTTGCGGCGAGCGAGCTAGAGAGGGAGGCGGCCTACATGAGAGAAGGGAGAGGGGGAGGAGCTCACCTTAGTAGCAGCAGAGACGTCGCCGGAGTCGAAGGGGATCGCCGGAGCAGAGGCGGAAGGAGGGCGGCTCGATCCGCTGCCTGCGGTGCTCCCCGGCTTGCGCTCATGGACGGGGACGAGGAAGTCGACGACGGTGGAGCTTGCGAACGGGTCCCGGTGGCCGGGAAGACGGGCGAGGCACGGTGGCGACCGCGTCGGCCTCCTCTCCAGAACGAAGGAGTGGGAGAGGGAGAGGCGGAGAGGGCGAGGGGGTTCGGGGCGTGGGTGGAGGTAGGTGGGGAGGAGGTCGAGGCATCGAGGGGAGGGGTCGACCTTATCCTCCTCGTCGACGGCAAGGTGGTTCGGCGGGGACGGCGCCCCTGTAGCGGCGCGCACCAGGGGAACAGGAAGGGGGCGCGGTGCGGGGAGCTGGGCCGGCTGGTTGAGGTGGGCCGAGGCCCATGGGGGGGGGGCACGGTGGCCAGCTGGGCCAGTCGGCCCAGTTGAGGGGGGGGGGCTTTTCCTTTTCTTTGTTTTTTTGTTTTTCTTTTCCAGCACCTTTTGCATTTTCTTTTTGCCACAATTGACTTTGCAAAATTATGCCACTGGCCAAAACAATCTCAAAGAATTAAAGTGCACTGCCTCAAAAAGGTTGGGAGGCTTTTGGAATAGTTGCCAATTTTATAAATTAAAGAGGTTGGGAGGCTTTTGAAAATGTTGGTTCACCACCAATATTAGTTGTGGATTATTTGGCACATGATGAACATTTTTGTGTTCATGTCTGAGCATTTTGCATTTCACTCATAACTTTTAATTGAATTCAACTGGAATGTGAAAGAGTATGAGACAAAAATGATCAGGCACATGTTTAGCAAAACAATTAACTTAACCCCAGGGGTTGCTGTAGCATCATTACACTGAGGGTGTTACAACTCTCCTCCTCTAAAAGAAATTCTCGTCCCGAGAATTAAGAGGTAGAAGGGAACAGGTCGGGGTATTCAGCATGGAGGTTATCCTCGCGTTCCCAAGTGGCTTCATCCTTAGAATGATTTGACCATTGCACCTTGAGGAACTTGGTAACCTTCTGGCGTGTTCGACGTTCAGCTTCTTCAAGAATGCAGATCGGATGCTCCTTGTATGTGAGATCATCTTGAATTTCAATCAATTCCGGATCCACTTCACGTTCCGGATCCTTGAAGCATCGACGAAGTTGCGAGACGTGGAAGACGTCATGAACATGAGAGAACTGAGGTGGCAACTCCAGTTGATAAGCCACCAGTCCACGACGGGACAGAATGCGGAAAGGACCAATGTAGCGCGGAGCTAGCTTGCCCTTGACTCCGAACCGATGAGTGCCTCGCAAAGGAGTGACATGCAGATAAGCTTGTTCACCAGGTTGATAACTTGAACCCTAGTGTTTCCGGTCATAGTTGCTCTTCTGGCGGGATTGGGCCGCCTTGACATTATCCCGGACAATGCGAACCTGCTCTTCAGCTTGTTGAATAATGTCTGGACCAATGAGTGCCCGTTCCCCAGTTTCTGACCAATTCAGAGGGGTTCGGCACTTACGTCCATAGAGCACTTCGAAGGGTGCCATCTTCAAGCTGGCTTGATAGCTATTGTTATAAGAGAACTCCGCATAAGGGAGAGATTCTTCCCACTTCTTGCCAAAAGAAATAACACAAGCTCGAAGCATGTCTTCAAGAATTTGATTGACTTGCTCGACTTGGCCTTGGGATTGGGGATGATAAGTAGTGCTCCAGGTAATATGAGTTCCCATTGCCTCTTGGAAACTATCCCAGAACTTTGAAGTGAATAAACTGCCACGGTCTGAACTGATCTCCTTCGGAATGCCATGGAGTGACACAATTCTGGAGATATACAAGTTTGCTAATTGACTAGCAGTGATTGTCTCCTTGACTGGCAGAAAGTGAGCAACTTTCGAGAATTGGTCGATGACAACAAAGATAGCATCGTTACCTTTCTGAGACTTGGGAAGTCCAGTGACGAAATCCATTTGAATCTTATCCCACTTCCATTCAGGAATCAGAAGCGGTTGTAGAAGTCCAGCCGGTTTCTGATGTTCTGCTTTGACGCGACGGCAAACGTCACATTCTTTGATATATCGAGCAATGTCTTGCTTCATTTTAGACCACTAGTACTTCTGACGGATGTCTAGATACATCTTGGTACTTCCCAGATGAATAGAGAGAGGGGTGTCATGCGCTTCTTTCATCACCTTCTCTATCATAAGCTCGAACCGGGGTACTACAATGCGATCTCTGAAGTATAAGGTTCCATCTTCACCAAGTGAGAAATCTCAGGATTTCTCTAAGGCAAGATCCTTTTTCATCAAATCAACGTGAGCATCTTTGGCTTGAGCAGACTTAATTGCTTTTAGAAGAGTTGGTTCCAGTACAAGGTTATTCAGAGAACCTTGTGGAACTAGTTGAAGGTTTAGCTTGCATAGCTCTTCATAAAGGCGGGGTTGAGCTTTGTAGACCATGTGATTATTGCAATAAGACTTGCGGCTTAGGGCATCAGCCATTACATTAGCCTTACTAGGGGTATAAGATATACCGCAGTTGTAGTCCGTAATAGCTTCCATCCACCGCTGCTGACGGAGGTTCAGATCTGGTTGAGTAAACAGGTACTTCAGACTCTGATCATCAGTGAAGATCTCGCAACGATCACCGAGAAGGTACTGTCGCCATAGCTTCAATGCAAAGATAACCGCTGCAAGCTCAAGGTCATGAACCGGGTAGTTTTCCTCATGAGGACGCACTTGATGGGAAGCATAAGCAATCACCCTACGCTCTTGCATTAGAACACAGCCTAATCCTTGATGTGAAGCGTCACAATAGATGACGAAGTCCTTGCGAGAATCAGGAGGAGCAAGCACTGGGGGAGAAGTCAGCTTGTCCTTGAGTGCCTGGAAACTTTCCTGACATTTGTCTGTCCAGTCGAACTTAACGCCTTTGTGAAGCAGATTAGTCAGTGGCTTGGCGATCTTCGAGAAATTCTCAACAAAGCGGCGACAATAGCTGGCTAGTCCGAGAAAGCTTCTGACTTGCTTGACAGTCTTCGGAGGGGTCCAGTCAAGAATAGCCTGAACACGCTCTGGGTTGACGGCAATACCATCCTTGGAGATGACATGACCAAGGTAGGTGACTTCGGGCAACCAGAATTCACACTTGGAATACTTGGCATAAAGTTGATGCTCTCAAAGCTTCTCCAGAACAAGACGAAGATGTTCAGCATGTTCTTCTTTATTCTTCGAATATACCAGGATATCATCCAGATAGACTACGACGAACTTGTCAAGGTAATCCATGAATATATAGTTTATCAGACGAGAGAATGTAGCTGGAGCATTGGTTAAACCGAATGACATGACGGTGTACTGGTAAGAACCATAACGAGTGACGAAGGCGGTCTTTGGAATATCCTCTTCACGAACACGGATCTGGTGGTAACCCAACCTCAAGTCGAGTTTAGAGAATATCGATGAACCAGCAAGTTGATCATACAGATCATTGATCCGAGGAAGGGGATATTTGTTCTGAATTGTAGCTTGGTTGATAGGACGGTAGTCTTGGACCAAACGGTTCGTACCGTCCTTCTTCTTAACGAAGAGAGAAGGTGCTCCCCAAGCAGAGGAACTTGGACGAATGAAACCCTTGCAAAGAGATTTGTCGATTTCCTCCTTAAGTTCTAGGAGTTCATGAGGTGGCATCTTTTAGGGTCGTTTAGCAATAGGAACGGTGCCTGGTTTCAAATCGATGACGAACTCAACAGCCCGGGCAGGGGGTATTCCTGGAAGTTCTTCTAGAAATACGTCTTGGAAGTCGCGAACGACTGGAATCTTTTCAATTCCCTCAAGAGGTGCCGCGTTCAACGCATTCAAAGCATAAAGTCGAGCTTCAGCATTTTGAACCAGACGAGCATTGTAGCTTACTATCTCATCTGAAGGGTGCAGAAGGTGGACGGTTTTAGTGGCACAAATGATAGAAGCCGTATGTGCTTTCAACCAATCCATTCCGAGAATGAGGTCAATATTGGAAGACTTCAGAATAATGGGAGAGGTATGGAACTCTAATCCTTCAATCTCAATGAGTACGTTGTGGCTAACTATGGTGGTTCGACATTGGCCCGCGGGGGTGTTTACCACAAATGGAATGTGCATCTCTTCGTATTTAATGCCATGCCTGAATGCAAAATCTTCTGACATGAATGAATGTGATGCTCCTGAATCGAATAAAACAGAAGCCGGTACTGAATTAACAAGGAGAGTACCCATCACAGTGGCAGGCTGGTCTTGAGCTTCATTCAGATCAACATGATTAGCCTGACCATGACCATAAGTTCTGGCATTGTTGTTATGGGGCTGATTGTTACGACCAGTAGAAGGCAGAGCCAGCTGATCCTGATTCTGAGGGCATTTCCTGGAGCGGTGACCTGGAAGGCCACACTTGAAGCATAGACCATCATTGGGATTGGGAGCAGAAGCTTGGGGTGGTACAGCCCGTAGGGGCTGCCTCTGCGGTGGAGGAGGCAAACGAGGTGCAACATAGGACTGTCTTGGTGCAGGTGCAGTTGGACGATACATGCTGTGGGGAATCCATATCCGACGCTTCTGTGCTGACGGGCCCGAAGATGAGCCAACGTCGCGACTACGCCTAAGGGATCCCTGGTGTTCCTGAAGATCAGTCTCAACCTGAATAGCCTTGTTCACCAAGGTGGCAAAGTCGGCAAAGTCATGAATGAGCAATGCTAGCTTGATATCAGGGTGAAGTCCATCACGAAACTTCTCTTGCTTACGAACATCAGTTGCAATGTCTTCTTCAGCATAACGTGACAAGTCCAGAAATTCCCGTTGATAAGCATCTACAGACTTGTTGCCTTGGGTGAGGTTGCAGAACTCTCGCTTCTTCCTGTCCATGGTTCCCTGAGGAATGAAACGGGCACGGAAGGCAGCTTGGAAATCCAGCCAAGTAATCACTATTCCAGCAGGTAGGGTACGCCTGTGGCTGTCCCACCATTGAGAAGTAGGACCCTTCAGGAAGAAGGATGCGAAGGTGACATAGCTGGCAGGGGCAACACTAGCAGACTCCATTTCATATGTGATGTCGCGGAGCCAGTCATCAGCATCAAGTGGTTGAGTTGAGCTGCGGTAAATAGTTGGGTTGAGGCGCATGAAGTCCTGCAGAGTTACTGGGGTTGGCTGTTGATTCATGTTCGGACGAGGAAACTGAGCCATCATTCCTTCCATGAACTGGCGATTCAACTCAAACTGTTGCATCATTCCAGCAAAGAATTCAGGCGGTGGTGGATCATTGGCACCACAGCCACGACCAGCGGGTCTAACCATCCTGCTAACATGTAACAGGGGGTAGTTCAGCATTGAGCATTTGCAAAGACAAGGATCATTCACGATGAAGCATGCATAAGGAAAGATGTACAATGGATTCCACTTCGTAGTCAACACGACAGGTGTGTGTACTATTCAAGAGGCTATTCTAAGGAATAACTATGGCTTTATCCAACTTCGGGGTGAATGTGGTCACGGGATCCTAATGTTAGGAAATTCGTTTAACCCGAGTAGAAGAGAGTTCAGAGTCCCAGAGTATAGATGAGGAGTAAAAGATGCTAATACCACCCAATGGCGACGTGGGATCGTAAGCCACACAGCTAATGTTAGTAAAAGCTTTTCAGTGACTAGACACAACTTCGGCCAAGGAGTTGGAAAGGGGCTACCTACAGGCAGTCAGCTCTGATACCAACTTGTGACGCCCTCGATTCAATCGTACACTAATCATGCACGCAAATGTGTACGATCAAGATCAAGGACTCACGGGAAGATATCACAACACAACTCTAGACACAAATTAAAAATAATACAAGCTTTATATTACAAGCCAGGGGCCTCGAGGGCTCGAATACATAAGCTCGAATACACAAGAGTCAGTGGAAGCAACAATATCTAAGGACAGACATGAGTTAGACAAGTTTGCCTTAAGAAGGCTAGCACAAAAGCAACATCGATCGAAAAGGCAAGGCCTCCTGCCTGGGAGCCTCCTAAGTACTCCTGGTCATCGGCGGCCTCCACGTAGTAGTAAGCATCGGCAGTGGCATCTGGCTCCTGGGCTCTGTCATCTGGTTGCATCAGCCGGAAAGAAGAAGAAAGGGGAAAAGGGGGAGCAAAGCAACCGTGAGTACTCATCCAAAGTACTCGCAAGCAAGGTACACTACATATGCAACATTATCAAAGGAAGGCTGTATATGTGGACTGGGCTGCAGAAATGCCAGAATAGAGAGAAGGCCTAGTCCTATCGAAGACTAGCATCTTCTCGAACCCACCATCTTGCAGCAACAGGAGGGAGTAGAGTAGCATAAAGTAAAGTAGCAGTGGTGTTATCAACCTCGGCCGGAGATCCTTTCTCGACTCCTTGCGAGAAAGAAATCCCAGAGCCATACTATCCAGTTATCATCACAATTGAATCCTCATCACCATCCAGTTCTCATCACAAGTATCCAGTTCTAGTTGTATCGATCGGGATACAACTCCAAGTGTCCATTACCGTAGGACAGGCTATCGATAGATGTTTTCTTCCCTGCAGGGGTGCACCAACTTACCCACCATGCTCACTTAACTCCGGCCGGACACACTTTCCAGGGTCATGCCCGGCCTCGGCCAAACAATACGCCGCAACCCGACCTAGGCTTAATAGAGAGGCCAGCACGCCGGACTAAACCTATGCCCCCAGGGGTCATGGGCCGTCTCCCCGGGAACTCCTGCATGTATACGACGCAGAACGCCCATACTATGCCCACGTGATGGTTAGTGCTATCAGGCCAGAGGCCCCTCGGATCAAATATCCAAATCGTAGTGGATTAGGAGCGCGCGGTAACAAGCAGAGACTCACGAAAGATGTGACCCCATTGCCCCGTCTCGAGGACTTGCGGCAAGGGCTAGGAATGCCCGGCCACGCCTCGTAATTATCTCGCGGGCACCCTCCAGGTCAACCCGACTCCACATCACTCGCAATTAAGCTCGCGCGGGTACCCCTCATGGTCGACCCGTCTTTCCAAGTAACAGTGGTAAAGTCCAAGTATCCGTGTGTCCAAACATTAAGGGGAAAACCCGAGGAATCACCCCCGGTGAATTCCACTCGATGTAATCATCAAGGTGAACGTAAGAGGATCCACCCTCGAGGTTCACACTTGAGGGGTTGCACGACAGAGCCGTATCAGAAGTGGTTAAGGAGGAAATCACCCTCGATAACCACGACCGAATAGCTACACTACAGGTTAACATCAGAAGTGCTGTAGAGGTCTCACCCTCGGCACTCAATAGTAACACTGCAGAGTCGAGCAACGAAGGGGCGTGATGTGACGTGAGGTGTCGGGTCCTGGTCTTCGATCCCGTTGATCGGGTCTTCTGATAATGCAGCGGGGCAGGCGAGTCAAGGGGGGGGGGGGGTCACTGATGGGTCTCTAACCAACCTATACTAAGCAGTTTAGGATAAGCAGGTAAGGTACAACAGTAGGTACAAAAGCAGGCTATGCATCAGAATAGGTGCAAACAATAACAGTAGCAAAATCTAATGCAAGCATGAGAGAATGGAATGGGCGA
>NC_041385.1:270286785-270308050 GCF_002162155.2 Triticum dicoccoides | reverse complement strand
CGAGTCAAGTGGGGGGGGGGGTCACTGATGGGTCTCTAACCAACCTATACTAAGCAGTTTAGGATAAGCAGGTAAGGTACAACAGTAGGTACAAAAGCAGGCTATGCATCAGAATAGGTGCAAACAATAACAGTAGCAAAATCTAATGCAAGCATGAGAGAATGGAATGGGCGATATCGGGATGATCAAAGAGGGGGCTTGCCTGGTTGCTCTGGCAAGGAGGGGTCGTTGTCGGCGTAGTCGATCACAAGGGCGGCATCGGTCTCGGGGTCTACCGGAGAGAAGAGAGGGAAGAAACAGTAAATATAAAGCAGACATAGCATCACAAAGCATAACATGGCAATATGTTGTGCTGGGTGTGACCTAACGCATGGCTACACGACATAGGTGAAGGGGGAATTCAACCGGGAATGTATTCCCGGTTCCGGACCCGTGTCACACAGATGACCGGAGGGGAAATGTTCCATGTTCAGCATGCTAGAGGCAGGTGACAGCTGAACGGACCGCAATTTCAGATTCGTTGGATTTTTCTGAGCAAATTTCATATAGAAAACATTTTCATCCGAGTTACAGATTAGTTTATATGAATTTTCTAAGTTTTAAACATACTCTGGAATTATTTAAAATTAATAGAAAAGGAATATGACGTCAGCATGATGCCATGCTGACATCAGCAAGTCAACAGACTCGCTGACTGGTCAAACAGACCAATAGGTCCCACCAGTCAGCCTCTCTTACGTAACAGAGTTCATTTCAAACTAATCTGGGGTTATTTAGCTACTGGGCCCCACATGTCAGTGACTGGTTAGGTTAACTAATTAGTTTTATTTATAAAACCAGTTTAGTTAATCTAATTACGTGGTGGGGCCCGCACGTCAGTGTCACAGAGAAGCCCAATCAGCATGTTGACTGGTCAAACCAGTCAACAGGGACCCGTGGGGCCCAGCGTCAGTGGCACAGATGGCCCACCTGCCAGGCCATGTCAGCGACGGCACCGGAGACAGCTCCGGCGACCAAAAACGACGGCGGCGCACTTTGGAGGTGGTCGGGTTACGCGCATAGGGTGCCGTTTCAAGCGCGACCGGGCCCGTTCAAACGAGAAGATGACAAGGAGGCGATCTGGGGTGGTGGGAGAGGTTGCGGTGGTTGGGAACATCGACGGCGAGCGGCGAGGCGGACGCCGGACTCCGGTCGTCGTCGGGATCGGGGCTGGGGGTACGAGAGGGCGAGAGGAAGGGCTCGCCGGGCTCCTGCGAACACCAGGAGCACGACGGAGGGCTCAGATGGGGGCCATGGCAGCGGTGGCCACGGCGGTGACGCAGCAGGGCGACGGTGAGCTATGGCGGTTGCGGCGAGCGAGCTAGAGAGGGAGGTGGCCTACGTGAGAGAAGGGAGAGGGGGAGGAGCTCACCTTGCGGCATGCACGGTGGCCCTCGGAGGCTTAGTAGCAGCAGAGATGTCGCCGGAGTCGAAGGGGATCGCCGGAGCAGAGGCGGAAGGAGGGCAGCTCGATCCGCTGCCTGCGGTGCTCCCCGGCTTGCGCTCGTGGACGGGGACGAGGAAGTCGACGACGGTGGAGCTTCTGGACAGGTCGGCGAGGCAAACGGGTCCCGGTGGCAGGGAGGACGGGCGAGGCACGTCGGCGACTGCGTCGGCCTCCTCTCCAGAATGAAGGAGTGGGAGAGGGAGAGGCGGAGAGGGCGAGGGGGTTCGGGGCGTGGGTGGAGGTAGGTGGGGAGGAGGTCGAGGCGTCGTGGGGAGGGGTCGACCTTGCCTTATCCTCCTCGTCAACGGCGAGGTGGTTCGGTGGGGACGGCGCCCCTGTAGCGGCACGCACCACGGGAACAGGAAGGGGGCGCGGTGCGGGGAGCTGGGCCGGCTGGTTGAGGTGGGCCGAGGCCCATGGGGGGGCACGGTGGCCAGCTGGGCCAGTCGGCCCAGTTGAGGGGGGGGGGCTTTTCCTTTTCTTTGTTTTTTTGTTTTTCTTTTCCAGCAGCTTTTGCATTTTCTTTTTGCCACAATTGACTCTGCAAAATTATGCCACTGGCCAAAACAATCTCAAAGAATTAAAGTGCACTGCCTCAAAAAGGTTGGGAGGCTTTTGGAATAGTTGCCAATTTTATAAATTAAAAAGGGCATTTAATTTATTGCTTAGGTCACAGTTTTAAGTAGTTTAGGCCACTTAAACCCTTTGCAAAAATGTTGGTTCACCACCAATATTAGTTGTGGATTACTTGGCACATGATGAACATTTTCGTGTTCATGTCTAAGCATTTTGAATTTCACTCATAACTTTAAATTGAATTCAACTGGAATGTGAAAGAGTATGAGACAAAAATGATCAGGCACATTTTAGCAAAACAATTAACTTAACCCAGGGGTTACTGTAGCATCATTACACCGGGGGTGTTACATCTATGAGCCGTGTGCGGTGCCCCCCTCCACTATATTCCTCCTCGATAATATCGTAGCGGTGCTTAGGCGAAGGCCTGCGTCGGTAGAACATCATCATCATCACCACGCCGTCGTGCTGATGGAACTCTCCCTCGACACTCGGCTGGATCGGAGTTCGAGGGACGTCATCAAGATGAACGTGTGCAAGAACTTGGGAGGTGCCGTGCTTTCGGTGCTTGATCGGTCGGGCTGTGAAGACGTACAACAACATCAACCGCGTTGTGCTAACGCTTCTGCTTTCGATCTATGAGGGTACGTGGACAACACTCTCCCCTCTCTTTGCTATACATCACCCTGATCTTGCGTGTGTGTAAGATTTTTTTTGAAATTACTACGTTCCCCAACAGTGGCATCTGAGCCAGGTTTTATGCGTAGATGTTATATGCACGAGTAGAACACAAGTGAGTTGTGGGCGATACAAGTCATATTGCTTACCAGCATGTCATACTTTGGTTCAGCGGTATTGTTGGATGAAGCGGCCCGGACCGACATTACGCGTACGCTTACGCGTGACTGGTTCTACCGCGTGCTTTGCACACAGGTGGCTGGCAGGTGTCAGTTTCTCCAACTTTAGTTGAACCGAGTGTGGCTACGCCTGGTCCTTGAGAAGGTTAAAACAACACTGACTTGACGAACTATCGTTGTGGTTTTGATGCGTAGGTAAGAACGGTTCTTGCTCAGCCCATAGCAGCCACGTAAAATTTGCAACAACAAAGTAGAGGACGTCTAACTTATTTTTGCAGGGCATGTTGTGATGTGATATGGTCAAGACGTGATGCTATATTTTATTGTATGAGATGATCATGTTTTGTAACCGAGTTATCGGTAACTGGCAGGAGCCATATGGTTGTCGCTCTATTGTATGCAATGCAATCGCCCTGTAATTGCTTTACTTTATCACTAAGCGATAGCGATAGTGGTAGAAGCAATAGGTGGCGAAATGACAATGTTGCTATGATGAAGATCAAGGTGTCGCCCCGGTTACGATTGTGATCATGATGGTGCTTCGAAGATGGTGATCACAAGCACAAGATGATGATGGCCATATCATATCACTTATATTAATTGCATGTGATGTTTATCCTTTATGCATCTTATTCTGCTTTGATTGACGGTAGCATTATAAGATGATCTCTCACTAAATTTCAAGGTATAAGTGTTCTCCCTGAGTATGCACTGTTGTGAAAGTTCTTCGTGCTGAGACACCACGTGATGATCTGGTGTGATAGGCTCTACGTTCAAATACAATGGGTGCAAAACAGTTGCACATGCGGAATACTCAGGTTAAACTTGACGAGCCTAGCATATACAGATATGGCCTCAGAACATTGAGACCGAAAGGTCGAGCGTGAATCATATAGTAGATATGATCAACATAGTGATGTTCGCCATTGAAAACTACTCCATCTCACGTGATGATCGGACATGGTTCAGTTGATTTGGATCACGTGATCACTTAGATGATTAGAGGGATGTCTATCTAAGTGGGAGTTCTTAAGTAATATGATTAGTTGAACTTAAATTTATCATGAACTTAGTACCTGATAGTATTTTGCTTGTCTATGTTTGTTGCAGATAGATGGCTCGTGCTGTTGTTCTGTTGAATTTTAATGCGTTCCTTGAGAAAGCTAAGTTGAAAGATGATGATAGCAATTACACGGACAGGGTCCGTAACTTGAGGATTATCCTCATTGCTGCACAGAAGAATTACATCCTGGAAGCACCGCTGGGTGCCAGGCCTGCTGCAGATGCAACTGACGACGTTAAGAACGTCTGGCAGAGCAAAGCTGATGACTACTCGATATTCAGTGTGCCATGCTTTACAACTTAGAACCGGGACTTCAACGACGTTTCGAACGTCATGGAGCATAGATGTTCCAGGAGTTGAAGTTAATATTTCAAGCAAATGCCCGAATTGAGAGATATGAAGTCTCCAATAAGTTCTATAGCTGCAAGATGGAAGAGAATAGTTCTGTCAGTGAACATATACTCAAAATGTCTGGGTATAATAATCACTTGATTCAACTGGGAGTTAATCTACCTGATGATAGTGTCATTGACAGAATTCTTCAATCACTGCCACCAAGCTACAAGAGCTTCGTGATGAACTATAATATGCAAGGGATGGACAAGACTATTCCCGAGCTCTTCGCAATGCTAAAAGCTGCGGAGGTAGAAATCAAAAAGAACAACAAGTGTTGATGGTCAATAAGACCATCGGTTTCAAGAAAAAGGGTAAAGGGAAGAAGAAGGGGAACTTCAAGAAGAACATCAAACAAGTTGCTGCTCAAGAGAAGAAACCCAAATCTGGACCTAAGCCTGAGACTGAGTGCTTCTACTGCAAGTAGACTGGCCACTGGAAGCGGAACTGCCCCAAGTATTTGGCGGATAAGAAGGATGGCAAGGTGAACAAAGGTATATGTGATATACATGTTATTGATGTGTACCTTACTAATGCTCGCAGTAGCACCTGGGTATTTCATACTAGTTTTTTTGCTAATATTTGCAACTCGAAACAGGGACTATGGATTAAGCGAAGATTGGCTAAGGACGAGGTGATGATGCACGTGGGAAATGGTTCCAAAGTCGATGTGATCGCGATCGGCACGCTACCTCTACATCTACCTTCGGGATTAGTTTTAGACCTAAATAATTTTTATTTGGTGCCAGCGTTAAGCATGAACATTATATCTGGATCTTGTTTGATGCGAGACGGTTATTCATTTAAATCAGAGAATAATGGTTGTTCTATTTATATGAGTAATATCTTCTATGGTCATGCACCATTGAATTGTGGTCTATTTTTATTAAATCTCGATAGTAGTGATACACATATTCATAATGTTGAAGCCAAAAGATGCAGAGTTGATAATGATAGTGCAACTTTGTGGCACTGCCGTTTGGGTCATATTGGTGTAAAGAGCATGAAGAAACTCCATATTGATGGACTTCTAGAATCACTTGATTATGAATCACTTGGTACTTGGGAACCGTGCCTCGTGGGCAAGATGACTAAAAGGCCGTTCTCCGGAACTAAGGAGCGAGCAACAAATTTGCTGGAAATCATACATACTGATGTATGTGGTCCAATGAACATTGAGGCTCGCGGAGGTATTGTTATTTTCTCACCTTCACAGATGATTTGAGCAGATATGGGTATATCTACTTAATGAAACATAAGTCTGAAACATTTGAAAAGTTCAAAGAATTTCAGACTGAAGTGGAAAATCATCGTAACAAGAAAATAAAGTTTCTACGATCTGATCGTGGAGGAGAATATTTGAGTTACGAGTTTGGTTTACATTTGAAACAATGCGGAATAGTTTCGCAACTCACGCCACCCGGAACACCACAACGTAATGGTGTGTCAGAACGTCGTAATCGTACTTTAATAGATATGGTGCGATCTATGATGTCTCTTACTGATTTACCGCTATCATTTGGGGTTATACTTTAGAGACGGCCACATTCATGTTAAATAGGGCACCATCAAAATCCGTTGAGACAACGCCTTATGAACTGTGGATTGGCAAGAAACCAAAGTTGTCGTTTCTTAAAGTTTTGGGCTGTGATGCTTATGTGAAGAAACTTCAACCAGATAAGCTCTAACCCAAATCAGAGAAATGTGTCTTCATAGGATACCCAAAAGAGACTATTGGGTACACCTTTGATACGTCTCCAACGTATCTATAATTTTTGATTGCTCCATGCTACTTTATCTACTATTTTGGACTATATTGGGCTTTATTTTTCACTTTTATATTACTTTTGGGACTAACCTATTAACCGGAGGCCCAGCCCAGAATTGTTGTTTTTTGCCTTTTTCAGTATTTCGAAGAAACAGAATATCAAACGGAGTCCAAACGGAATGAAACCTTCAGGATCGTGATTTTCCAACCGAACGTGACCCAGGAGACTTGGACCCTACTCCAAGAAGCGAGGGTGGAGGGCGCACCCCCTAGGCGCGCCCCCTACCTCGTGGGCCCCTCGGAGCTCCACCGACGTACTCCTTCCTCTTATATATACCTATGTATCCCCGAACAATCAAGCGGGAGCCAAAAAACCTAATTCCACCGCCGCAACCTTCTGTATCCACGAGATCCCATCTTGGGGCCTGTCTCGGAGCTCCGCCGGAGGGGGCATCCACCACAGAGGGCTTCTACATCATCACCATAGCCCCTCCGATGAAGTGTGAGTAGTTTACTTCAGAACTTCGGGTCCATAGCTAGTAGCTAGATGGTTCTTGTCTCTTTTTGGATCTCAATACAATGTTGTCCCCCTCTCTCGTGGAGATCTATTCGATGTAATCTTCTTTTTGCGGTGTGTTTGTTGAGACCGATGAATTGTGGGTTTATGATCCAGCTTATCGAATAATATTTGAATCTTCTCTGAATTCTTTTATGTATGATTGAGTTATCTTTGCAAGTCTCTTCGAATTATCTTTTTGGTTTGGCCAACTAGATTGGTAGTTCTTGCAATGGGAGAAGTGCTTAGCTTTGGGTTCAATCTTGCGGTGTCCTTACTCAGTGACAGAAAGAGTTGCAAGGCACGTATTGTATTGTTTCCATCGAGGATAACAAGATGGTTTTTTTATCATATTGCATGAATTTATCCCTCTACATCATGTCATCTTGCTTACGTCGTTACTCTGTTTTTACTTAATACTCTAGATGCATGCTGGATAGCGGTTGATGAGTGGAGTAATAGTAGTAGATGCAGAATCGTTTCGGTCTACTTGTCTCGGACGTGATGCCTATATACATGATCATACCTAGATGACCTCATAACTATGCTCAATTCTATCAATTGCTCAACAGTAATTTGTTCACCCACCGTAGAATATTTATGCTCTTGAGAGAAGCCACTAGTGAAACCTATGGCCCCCGGGTCTATTCTCATCATATCAATCTCCATCACTTTATTTACTTGCTTTGCTTTTACTTTTTACTTTGCATCTTTATATCAAAAATACCAAAACTATTATCTCTATCAGATCTCACTCTCGTAAGTGACCGTGAAGGGATTGACAACCCCTAATCGCGTTTTGTGCAGGTACGAGGGACTTGCGTGTGACCTCCTACTGGATTGATACCTTGGTTCTCAAAAACTGAGGGAAATACTTACGCTACTGTGCTGCATCATCCTCTCCTCTTCGGGGAAAACCAACGCAAGCTCGAGACGTAGCAAGATGGATTTCTGGCGCCGTTGCCGGGGAGGCTTACGCAAAAGTCAACATACCAAGTACCCATCACAATCCCTATCTCTCGCATTACATTATTTGCCATTTGCCTCTCGTTTTCCTCTCCCCCACTTCACCCTTGCCGTTTTATTCGCCCTCTCTTTCCCAATCTCCTCCTCTCTTTCCATTGCCTTTTTCCTCGTCCGTTTGTTTGCTCGTGTTTTAGTTTGCTTGTTTTTCACGATGGCTCAAGATGCTACCAAATTGTGTGACTTCACCAATACCAATAATAATGATTTCCTTAGCACTCCGGTTGCTCCTCTTGCCAATACTGAATCTTGTGAAATCAATACTGCTTTGTTGAATCTTGTTATGAAAGATCAATTCGCCGGCCTTCCTAGTGAAGATGCCGCTACTCATCTGAATAGCTTCGTTGATTTATGTGATATGCAAAAGAAAAAAGATGTCGATAATGATGTCATTAAATTGAAGCCATTTCCTTTTTCGCTTAGAGATCGTGCTAAAGCGTGGTTTTCATCTTTTCCTAAAAATAGTATTGATTCTTGGAACAAGTGCAAAGATGCTTTTATCTCTAAGTATTTTCCTCCCGCTAAGATTATCTCTATTAGGAACGATATTATGAATTTCAAGCAACTTGATCATGAACATGTTGCACAAGCTTGGGAGAGAATGAAATTAATGCTACGTAATTGTCCTACTCATGGTTCGAACTTGTGGATGATTATACAAATTTTTATGCTGGATTGAATTTTGCTTCTAGAAATCTTTTAGATTCGGCCGCGGGAGGCATTTTTATGGAAATCACTTTAGGAGATGCTACTAAACTCCTAGATAATATTATGGTTAACTATTCTCAATGGCATACTGAAAGATCTACTAATAAAAAGGTGCATGCTATAGAAGAAATCAATGTTTTGAGTGAAAAGATGGATGAACTTAGGAATTTATTTGCTAAGAGTGTTTCTTCTGATCCCAATAATATGCCTTTATCTACTTTGCTTGAGAATAATAATGAATCTATGGATATGAATTTTATTGGTAGGAATAGTTTTGGTAACAACGCGTATAGAGGGAATTTTAATCCTAGGCCTTATCCTAGTAATCCTTCTAATATTTATGGAAATTCCTACAACAACTCTTATGGAAATTTTAATAAGATTCCCTCTGAATTTGAGAGTAGTGTTAAAGAGTTTATGAAGTCACAAAAGAATTTCAATGCTTTGCTTGAAGAGAAATTGCTTAAAGTTGATGATTTGGCTAGGAACGCTGATAGAATTTCTCTTGAGATTGATTCTTTAAAGCTTAGATCTATTCCTACAAAGCATGATATCAATGAGTCTCTCAAAGCCATGAGAATTTCCATTGATGAGTGCAAAGAAAGAACCGCTAGGATGCGTGCTTCCAAAGATGCCTTTATTAAAGCGTGTTCTTCTAATTCCTATGAAAATCAAGATGAAGATCTGAAAGTTATTGATGTGTCCCCTATTAAATCTTTGTTTTGCAATATGAATCTTGATGAATCTGAAGATTATCTTCCTTTACCTAGAAGGCGTTTAAGAATTCGGAGTCTCTAGATCTCGATGATGAAATTGATGAAAGTGGGATTGAAATGAATAAAAACCGTGATGTGCTAAACCCACTATTTTGGATCTCAAGGAATTTAATTATGAAAATTGCTCTTTGATTTGTTGTATTTCCTTGTTGCAATTTGTGCTAGATTCTCCTCATGCTTATAGTCAAAATAAAGCCTTTACCAAACACATTGTTGATGCCTTGATGCAATCTTATGAAGAAAAACTTGAATTGAAAGTTTCTATCCTAGGAAACTCTATGATGAGTGGGAACCTACTATTAAAATTAAAATTAAAGATTTTGAGTTTCATGCTTTGTGTGATTTGGGTGCTAGTGTCTCTATTATTCCCAAAACTTTATGTGATTTGCTAGATTTCCGTGATTTTGATGATTGCTCTCTAAACTTGCATCTTGCAGATTCCACTATTAAAAAGCCTATGGGAAGAATTAATGATGTTCTTATTGTTGCAAATAGGAATTATGTGCCTGTAGATTTTATCGTTCTTGATATAGATTGCAATCCTTCATGTCCTATTATTCTTGGTAGACCTTTCCTTAGAACGATTGGTGCAATTATTGATATGAAGGAAGGGAATATTAGATTCCAATTTCCCTTAAAGAAGGGAATGGAACACTTCCCTAGAAAGAAAATAAAATTACCATATGAATCTATCATGAGAGCCACTTATGGATTGCCTACCAAAGATGGCAATACCTAGATCTATCCTTGCTTTTATGCCTAGCTAGGGGCGTTAAACGATAGCGCTTGTTGGGAGGCAAGCCAATTTTATTTTGTGTTTTTTGTTTTTGCTTATGTTTAGGAATAAATAATCCATCTACCTTCTGTTTGGATGTGGTTTTATGTTTTAGTTAGTGTTCGTGCCAAGTAGGACCTATAGGATAACCTACGATGATAGTTGATTTGATTCTGCTGAAAAACAGAAACTTTGCACGCACGAATTTAGCTATGATAAATCACAGGAACGTGCTTTTGCGTTGATTCTTTTTGCTTCTGACCAATAAACCAATTGCCCAGGACTTCCTATTTTGTTAGAATTTTTAGAGTTCCAGAAGTTTGCGTTAGTTACAGATTGCTACAGACTGTTCTGTTTTTGACAGATTCTGTTTTGCGTGTGTTGTTTGCTTATTTTGATGAATCTATGGCTAGTAAAATAGTTTATAAACCATAGAGAAGTTGGAATACAGTAGGTTTAACACCAATATAAATAAATAATGAGTTCATTATAGTACCTTGAAGTAGTCCTTTGTTTTCTTTCTCTAACGGAGCTCACGAGATTTCTGTTTAGTTTTGTGTTGTGAAGTTTTCATGTTTTGGATGAATTCTTTTGATGGATTATGGAACAAGGAGTGGCAAGAGCCTAAGCTTGGGGATGCCCATGGCACCCCTAAGATAATCCAAGGACACCAAAAAGTCAAAGCTTGGGGATGCCCCGGAAGGCATCCCCTCTTTCGTCCACTTTCATCGGTAATTTACTTGGAGCTATATTTTTATTCACCAACATGATATGTGTTTTGCTTGGAGCGTCTTGTATTATTTGCGTCTTTGCTTGTTAGTTTACCACAATCATCCTTGCTGTACACACCTTTTGAGAGATCCATACATGAATTGAAATTTTATAGAATACTCTATGTGCTTCACTTATATCTTTTGAGCTTGATAGTTTGCTCATAGTGCTTCACTTATATCTTTTGAGCGTGATAATTTTTGCTCTAGTGCTTCACTTAGATCTTTTAGAGAACGGTGGTGGATTTGTTTTAAAGAAACTTGATCTCTCATGCTTCACTTAGATTATTTTGAGAGTAGTTAATAGCATGGTAATTTTCTTAATGTTAATATACTTGGTATTCAAGATATGAGAAACTTTCTTTTGAGTGCGTTGAATACTAAGATAAGTTTGATGCTTGATAATTGTTTTGAGATATGAAGGTGATAATATTAGAGTCATGCTAGTTGAGTAGTTTCGAATTTAAAGAATACTTGTGTTGAAGTTTGTGATTCCCGGAGCATGCACGTATGGTGAACCGTTATGTGATGAACTCGGAGCATGATTTATTTATTGATTGTCTTCCTTATGAGTGGCGGTCGGGGACGAGCGATGGTCTTTTCCTACCAATCTATCCCCCTAGGAGCATGCACGTAATACTTTGCTTTGATAACTTCTATATTTTTGTAATAAGTATATGAGTTCTTTATGACTAATGTTGAGTCCATGGATTATATGCACTTTTTCCCATCCTTCCACCATTGCTAGCCTCTCTAATACCGCGCACCTTTCGCCGGTATCATACACCCACCATAAACCTTCCTCAAAACAGCCACCATACCTACCTATCATGGCATTTCCATAGCCATTCCGAGATATATTTCCATGCAACTTTCCACCGTTCCGTTTATTATGACACGCTCCATCATTGTCATATTGCTAGCATGATCATGTAGTTGACATCGTATTTGTGGCAAAAGCCACCTTTCATAATTCTTTCATACATGTCACTCATGTTTCATTGCATATCCCGGTACACCGCCGGAGGCATTCATATAGAGTCATATTTTGTTCTAAGTATCGAGTTGTAATTGTTGAGTTGTAAGAAAAATAAAAGTGTGATGATCATCATTATTAGAGCATTGTCCCAAGTGAGGAAAGTATGATGGAGTCTATGATTCCCCCACAAGTCGGGATGAGACTCCGGACGAAAAAAAAGAAGCCATAAAAAAGAGAAAAGGCCCAAATAAAAAAAATGAGAGAAAAAGAGAGAAGGGACAATGCTACTATCCTTTTACCACACTTGTGCTTCAAAGTAGCACCATGATCTTCATGATAGAGAGTCTCTCATTTCGTCACTTTCATATACTAGTGGGAATTTTTCATTATAGAACTTGGCTTGTATATTCCAATGATGGGCTTCCTCAAAATGCCCTAGGTCTTCGTGAGCAAGCGAGTTGGATGCACACCCACTTAGTTTCTTTTGTTGAGATTTCATATACTTATAGCTCTAGTGCATCCGTTGCATGGCAATCCCTACTCACTCACATTGATATCTATTGATGGGCATCTCCATAGCCCGTTGGTATGCCTAGTTGATGTGAGACTATCTTCCCTCTTTTTGTCTTATCCACAACAACCGTTCTATTCCACATATAGTGCTATATCCATGGCTCACGCTCATGTATTGCGTGAAGATTGAAAAAGTTTTGAAAATGTTAAAGTATGAAACAATTGCTTGGCTTGTCATCGGGGTTGTGCATGATTTAAATACTTTGTGTGGGGAAGATGGAGCATAGCCAAACTATATGATTTTGTAGGGATAACTTTCTTTGGCCATGTTATTTTGAGAAGACATAATTGCTTTGTTAGTATGCTTGAAGTATTATAATTTTCATGTCAATATGAACTTTTGTCTTGAATATTTTGGATCTTAATATTCATACCATGATTAAGAAGATTTACATTGAAATTAGGCCAAAGTATCACTCCGCATCAAAAATTCTTTTTTATCATTTACCTACTCGAGGACGAGCAGGAATTAAGCTTGGGGATGCTTGATATGTCTCCAGCGTATCTATAATTTTTGATTGCTCCATGCTACTTTATCTACTGTTTTGGATTATATTAGGCTTTATTTTTCACTTTTATATTACTTTTGGGACTAACCTATTAACCGGAGGCCCAGCTCAGAATTGCTGTTTTTTGCCTTTTTCAGTATTTTGAAGAAACATAATATCAAACGGAGTCCAAACGGAATGAAACCTTCGGGATCGTGATTTTCCAACCAAACGTGACCCAGGAGACATGGACCCTACTCCAAGAAGCACCAGAGGCGGTCACGAGGGTGGAGGGCGCGCCCCCTACCTCGTGGGCCCCTCGGAGCTCCACCGACGTACTCCTTCCTCTTATATATACCTACATATCCTTGAACGATCAAGCGGGAGCGAAAAAACCTAATTCCACCACCGCAACCTTCTGTATCCATGAGATCCCATCTTGGGGCTTGTTCCGGAGCTCCGCCGGAGGGGGCATCCACCACGGAGGGCTTCTACATCATTACCATAGCCCCTCCGATGAAGTGTGAGTAGTTTACTTTAGACCTTCGGGTCCATAGCTAGTAGCTAGATGGTTCTTCTCTCTTTTTGGATCTCAATACAATGTTCTCCCCCTCTCTCGTGGAGATCTATTCCATGTAATCTTCTTTTTGCGGTGTGTTTGTTGAGACCGATGAATTGTGGGTTTATGATCCATCTTATCTATGAATAATATTTGAATCTTCTCTGAATTCTTTTATGTATGATTAAGTTATCTTTGCAAGTCTCTTCGAATTATCTTTTTGCTTTCGCCAACTAGATTGGTAGTTCTTGCAATGGGAGAAGTGCTTAGCTTTGGGTTCAATCTTGCGGTGTCCTTACTCAGTGACAGAAAGAGTTGCAAGGCACGTATTGTATTGTTGCCATCGAGGATAACAAGATGAGGTTTTTATCATATTGCATGAATTTATCCCACTACATCATATCATCTTGATTACGGCGTTACTCTGTTTTTACTTAATACTCTAGATGCATGCTGGATAGCGGTCGATGAGTGGAGTAATAGTAGTAGATGCAGAATCGTTTCGGTCTACTTGTCTCGGACGTGATGCCTATATACATGATCATACCTAGATAACCTCATAACTATGCTCAGTTCTATCAATTGCTCACTAGTAATTTGTTCACCCACTGTAGAATATTTATGCTCTTGAGAGAAGCCACTAGTGAAACCTATGGCCCCCGGGTCTATTCTCATCATATCAATCTCCATCACTTTATTTACTTGCTTTGCTTTTACTTTTTACTTTGCATCTTTATACCAAAAATACCAAAAATATTATCTCTATCAGATCTCACTCTCGTAAGTGGTCGTGAAGGGATTGACAACCCCTAATCGCGTTGGTTGCGAGTAGCTATCATTTTGTGCAGGTACGAGGGACTTGCGCGTGACCTCCTACTGGATTGATACCTTGGTTCTCAAAAACTGAGGGAAATACTTACGCTACTGTGCTGCATCATCCTCTCCTCTTTGGGGAAAACCAACGCAAGCTCGAGACGTAGAAACCTTCTATCATAGATTTGAAGGCAAGACTTTTGTTGCTAAATTTGGATCCTTTCTAGATAAGGAGTTTCTCTCAAAACAAGTGAGTGGAAGGAAAGTAGAACTTGATGAGGTAACTGTACCTGCTCCCTTATTGGAAAATAGTTCATCACAGAAATCAGTTCCTGTGACGACTACACCAATCAGTGAGGAAGCTAATGATATTGATCATGGAACTTCAGATCAAGTTACTACCGAACCTCATAGGTCAACCAGAGTAAGATCCGCACCAGAGTGGTACGGTAATCCGATTCTGGAAGTCATGTTACTTGACCATGGCGAACCTACGAACTACGAGGAAGCGATGATGAGCCCAGATTCCACCAAATGGATTGAGGCCATGAAATCTGAGATGGGATCCATGTATGAGAACAAAGTATGTACTTTGGTTGACTTGCCCAATGATCGGCAAGCCATCGAGAATAAATGGATCTTCAAGAAGAAGACTGACGCTGATGGTAATGTTACTGTCTACAAAGCTCGACTTGTTGCAAAAGGTTTTTGACAAGTTCAAGGAGTTGACTATGACGAGACTTTCTCACCTGTAGCGATGCTTAAGTTTGTCCGAATCATGTTAGAAATTGCCGCATTTTATGATTACGAAATATGGCAAATGAATGTCAAAAGTGCATTCCTAAATGGATTTCTAGAAGAAGAGTTGTATATGATGCAACCAGAAGGTTTTGTCGATCCCAAAGGTGCTAACAAAGTGTGCAAGCTCCAGCGATCCATTTATGGACCGGTGCAAGCCTCTTGGAGTTGGAATAAACGCTTTGATAGTATGATCAAAGCATATGGTTTTATACAGACTTTTGGAGAAGCCTGTATTTACAAGAAAGTGAGTGGGAGCTCTGTAGAATTTCTGATACTATATGTAGACGACATATTGTTGATTGGAAATGATATAGAATTTATGAATAGCATAAAGGATACTTGAATAAAAGTTTTTCAATGAAAGACATCGGTGAAGCTGCTTACATATTAGGCATCAAGATCTATAAAGATAGATCAAGACGCTTAATTGGACTTCCACAAAGCACATACCTTGATAAAGTTTTGAAATAGTTCAAAATGGATCAAGCAAAGAAAGGGTTCTTGCCTGTATTACAAGGTGTGAAGTTGAGTCAAACTCAATGCCTGACCACAGCAGAAGATAGAGAGAAAATGAAAGATGTTCCGTATGCTTCAGCCATAGGCTCTATCATGTATGCAATACTATGTACCAGACCTGATGTATGCTTAGGAATAAGTTTAGCAGGGAGGTACCAAAGTAATCCAGGAGTGGATCACTGGACAACGGTCAAGAATATCCTGAAATACCTGAAAAGGACTAAGGATATGTTTCTCATTTATGAGGTGACAAAGAGCTAGTCGTAAATGGTTACGTCGATGCAAGCTTTGACACTGATACGGAAAATTCTAAATCGCAAACCAGATACGTGTTTATATTAAACGGTGGAGCTGTAAGTTGGTGAAGTTCTAAACAAAGCATCATGGCGGGATCTACATGAGAAGCGGAGTACATAGCTGCTTCGGAAGCAACAAACGCAGGAGTCTGGATGAAGGAGTTCATATCCAATCTAGGTGTCATACCTAGTGCATCGGGACTAATGAAGATCTTCTGTAGCAATACTGGTGCAATTGCCTTGGCAAAGGAATCCAGATTTCACAAGAGGACCAAGCACATCAAGAGACGCTTCAATTCCATCCGGGACCAAGTCCAGGTGGGAGACATAGAGATTTGCAAGATACATATAGATCTAAATGTAGCAGACCCGTTGACTAAGCCTCTTCCACGAGCAAAACATGATCAGCAGCAAGGCTCCATGGGTGTTAGAATCATTATTGTGTAATCTAGATTATTGACTCTAGTGCAAGTGGGAGACTGAAGGAAATATGCCCTAGAGGCAATAATAAAGTTATTATTTATTTCCTTATATCATATTAAATGTTTATTATTCATGCTAGAATTGTATTAACCGGAAACATAATACATGTGTGAATACATAGACAAACATAGTGTCACTAGTATGCCTCTACTTGACAAGCTCGTTGATCAAAGATGGTTGTGTTTCCTGACCATAGACATGAGTTGTCATTTGATTAATGGGATCACATCATTAGGAGAATGATGTGATTGACTTGACCCATATTGTTAGCTTAGCACTTGATCGTTTAGTATGTTGCTATTGCTTTCTTCATGACTTATACATGTTCCTACAACTATGAGATTATGCAACTCCCGTTTACCGGAGGAACACTTTGTGTGCTACCAAACGCCACAACGTAACTGGGTGATTATAAAGGTGCTCTACAGGTGTCTCCAAAGGTACATGTTGAGTTGGCATATTTCAAGATTAGGTTTTGTCACTCCGATTGTCGGAGAGGTATCTCTGGGCCCTCTCGGTAATGCACATCACTATAAGCCTTGCAAGCAATGTAGCTAGTGAGTTAGTTAAGGAATGATGCATTACGTAACGAGTAAAGAGACTTGCCGGTAACGAGATTGAACTAGGTATTGAGATACCGACGATCAAATCTCGGGCAAGTAACATACCGATGACAAAGGGAACAACATATGTTGTTATGCGGTTTGACCGATAAAGATCTTCGTAGAATATGTAGGAGCCAATATGAGCATCCAGGTTACGCTATTGGTTATTGACCAGAGACATGTCTCGGTCATGTCTACATAGTTCTCGAACCCGTAGGGTCCGTGCGCTTAAAGTTAGATGACAGTTATATTATGAGTTTATGTGTTATGATGTATCGAAGATAGTTTGGAGACCCGGATGCGATCACGGACATGACGAGGAGTCTCGAAATGGTCGAGACATGAAGATTGATATATTGGACGACTATATTCGGACACCAGAATGGTTTCAGGGGTTATCGGATATATACCGGAGTACCGGAGGGTTACCGGAACCCCCCGGGGGGTTAATGGGCTGTCGTGGGAACGATTCCGATAGTAATAGGGTATAGGGTAATGGAGCATGATCTATCGAGATGCATATGGGTGACACGGTGGTTTTAGCGAGTTCGGGCCCCTCACGGTTGAGATAACAGCCCTACGTCTCGTGCTCCGGAGAGGCTTTATTTTATCTGAGTATATATCCGGAGATTACAATGTGTGTGTGAGAGAGAGGAACGGATCCCCATGCCTGAGCTAAGTCCTGCATCTAATGGAGAAAAGAGAGAGAGGTGGAAGAAAAAAGGCCCCTATTCTAGTGGTGGGGGTGGCTTATATAGAGTGCGCCACCCCCTCACCTCCTATGTTACAAAGTGGAGAATCAATGCCATAATGCCTGCCCACAACAAAACCGTCATGCTGACTATTGGTCTTCGCATATCCGATTGAGTTACATGGCCGAGTGGAATGAGCTCGTCGAGTGGAGTGCCGTGCTCCGAGTGGTTGTTGTCGTCCGAGTGACTTTCAAGTTGCGGTACATCTGGACGGCGATCTAGCCCAGGGGCACAGTACAAAGTGTACGGTGTCCATGGGTAGGGTCTTTAGGTCAGGCCTATTACCCTACCCCTAATACAAGTCCTCCTCATTAGCCCCCGAATCTGTCGAGGTTGAATGGGTCGAGTCGAGGTGTATTCCCAGATGAGTCGAGTGCTACGGAGGTACTTATGAACTTCCTCTGGTCACCCGGCGGTCTTATCTCCGCTTGTTGCCTTGACGGATTCCAGACTGCATGGTGTTCGAGTGAAATGAGCTCAAACGGGTCCGCGGAGGAGCGTTGAACTCACCTTATAGAATTTTTTTGGAGTGATTTGGAGCTGGTCCTGCATCGAGTAATTGATTACTCAGAATTTCTTCATGCCTGGAACGTGTCTTTTTTTGTTGTTTGGCTGTCACTCGGACCGGACGGACCGTTCTGAGTGGATACCATTCTAGTGGGGGCACACTGAGTGCACCCACTGGGTGTAGTCCCCGAGTCTGCCGTCGACTGCGGGCAGTCTGCGGTAGTCTTAGAGCCTGTCTTTTTTGTTGTTGTTCATCACTTGGACTGGTCATGCCATACCGAGTGGAGATTACTCCAGTGGGGGCACGCTTAGTGCACCCACTGGGTGTAGTCCCCGAGACCGCCATCAACTACAGGCAGTTGGCGGGGGTCTGAGAGAACTAAAACTCTTTTTAGCTGGCACTGATCGAACTTGTTCTTCTCTCGGATTGGTTTCTGTTTGCTTGATACATCTTCTGAAGAGGAATCAGCAGTCGACCAGTTGGATAATCCTTGAGCAGCATTGATCAGCTCATCAGCAAGGCCCTCAGCAATGATCTTGACGTTCCTATCTCAGCTCACCAGCAAGGTACTCAGCTATGGTCTTGACGTTCCTGTCAACCGTCTGCTTTTGGTCGCAGTCGACCCGCACCATTCGGCGGGGCCGGTCAACTCATCAACGAGGTATTCAGTAATGGTCTTGACGTTTCGGAGTGTGGCTCACCTTGGCAACACGCTCCATCTCGTACTTCTTCTTGATGGTACAACTCTGAGGTGGTGGTCATGGCCGACCCGCACTTTGCTAAGCCCCCGAGTGGGAGAATCGCTCACCACTCGGTAAGATTTTTCAAACTTAGGCGAGTACTGGACTGCAGCTAAGCCTTCGAGTGGGAGGATCGCTCACCACTCGGTAGGATTTTTTAAACTTAGGCGAGTACTGGACTGCAGCTAAGCCCCCGAGAGAGATGCGGACTCACCACTCGGTAAGATTTTTTATTACTTAGGTGAGTACTGGACTGCAGCTAAGCCCCCGAGTGAGAGGCAGACTCACCACTCGGTAGGATTTTTTATTACTTAGGCGAGTACTGGACTGCTGCTAAGCCCCCGAGTGAGAGGCATACTCACTACTCGGTAGGATTTTTTATTACTTAGGCGAGTACTGGACTGCAGCTAAGCCCTCGAGTGAGAGGCAGACTCACGACTCGGTAGGATTTTTTATTAGTTAGGCGAGTACTGGACTGCAGCTAAGCCCCCGAGTGAGAGGCAAAGTCATCACTTGGTAGGATTTTTCTTCGATTTAGGCGAAACGGATTCTCAGCTAAGACACCCACTGGGAGATTTTAGAACATGTAAAAATTGAACAACAATCATTCGGAAGACTGTAAAATCATTCGCGCGTCGCTAGTGGGTGTAGCCCCCGAGTGATGTTCGAAAGATGTAAGCTTGCTACAGAGTGTGATATGAGGCTTGCACAACCGAGTGGCGACGCGCGGGGCGACCGAGTCATGACGTGCGAGGTGGCCGAATGATGAAGACATGCACAACTGAATGGCAACATGCAGGGCGGCCGAGTGGTGAAGACGTGCACAACCGATAGGTGACGCACGGAGGTGGTCGAATGATGAAGACATGCACAACTGAATGCAACACGTGGGGTGGCCGAGTGGTGAAGACGTGCACAACCAATAGGCGACGCATGGAGCGGCCGAGTGTGGATGCGCGAGGTGGCCGAGTGAAGGAATATGTGTCCAGCCAAGTGGCTGAAATGGTCTTCAAAGGAGTTAGCCAGATGCTCTCGAAGCTAATGTAGCGACGAGGTCATTGTAGTGTGGTTGCGACACAACAAGACATGCGTGACAACTGAGTCTAAGTAGGAATGAAGATGGCGTGCAGAGCGTCTGGATGATTATAAAACTTGTCAAAGTGGCGGATCGAATGCACTTGTTGAAGTGAAGGATCTGACTGGTGATGAAGTACTCGACCACTCAGGAGTGTCATTCCAAATGAGATGCAGCCCCCAAGTGCGGCGTAGCCCCCGGGCGTACTACAGGCTTCGATAACGGACATGTCAGAATACGAGAAATATAGTTTTGAATGGATGATTTGCAATTCATCGAGTTGGACTTTGGTAAAGATGAGGAGAAGCTTTCGAGTGATGCTCGAAAGAGGCAAACTCGCAAAAGAGTGAAGTGTGTGAAGTTTATTTATAAAAGGGACTTATTTGTATCATGCCTGACGAGGTCTATATCATTGATACGATGAAAAGGATTCCAAAGAGGGGTTGGCTGGATGTGTTTGAAGTCAACAGAGCGACAAGGTCGGTGTTGTGGTGCGCTAGGACTGGTACGGTGATCGAGTCTGAACAGCGATGAAGTTGGCGCATAGGGCCGTCGAGTGATCGCGTAACTTGTGTGAAAATATGGCACAAGCCAACAAAATAATTTCTTGAGGAAATTTGATGTGTGCTGATATGATTTGTGTAAATAACACCCATAGACACCCACTGGGAGTGCAGGGGGCTTGCTGGTTCAAAACCAACAAGATTCTAAAAGAGTGAAGGATCTAGTCGAACTTGACGAAGTGAAGGATCCAACTGGACATGTTGGAGTGCTGGCTCAAATAAAACGGAAGTGTAGTGTTCCGACTGAGTTGTAGCCCCTGAGGACTGATGCAAACTCGAAATGAAGAACACATGGTATTCATGAATGACGTATGCGTTAAAATGGAGTTGGACTCAGAAGTGAGTACTAAGCAAGTATGTGAAAATAAGAAACCGAGCGTAGGGGCACACTCGGTGGCGTAGCCTCCGAGTGAACATGATTTTTGAATTACGGGATACTCAGGCACAGGGAAATAATAGAATGTAGTGCTAGAATGACTTAGCTGTCTGAAGGGGCGTGAGTGGCCGAGTGGTGAAGATGTGTTCAACCGATGGCAATGCGAGGGGTGACCGATTGATGTAGATGTGTCCAACTGAGTGGCGACGCACGGGGCGGCCGAGTGTTTATGAGGTGACCAACCGATGGCGACGCGCGGGGGCGGCCGAGTGGTTATGAGGTGACCAACCTATGGCGACGCACGGGGCGGCCGAGTGGTTATGAAGTGACCAACCTATGGTGACGCGCGGGGCGGCCGAGTGGTTATGAGGTGACCAACCTATGGCG
>NC_041385.1:270286536-270286774 GCF_002162155.2 Triticum dicoccoides | reverse complement strand
CGAGTGGCCGAGTGGTGAAGATGTGTTCAACCGATGGCAATGCGAGGGGCGACGGATTGATGTAGATGTGTCCAACTGAGTAGCGACGCACGGGGCGGCCGAGTGGTTATGAGGTGACCAATCGATGGTGACGCGCGGGGCGGCCGAGTGGTTATGAGGTGACCAACCTATGGCGACGCGCGGGGCGGCCGAGTGGTTATGAGGTGACCAACCTATGGCGACGCGCGGGGTGGCCGAG
>NC_041385.1:270274260-270286060 GCF_002162155.2 Triticum dicoccoides | reverse complement strand
GTCCCACGGAGTGACGATGCGCGGGGCGTCCAGTGATGTAGACGCGTGCCGTGGAGTGACGATGGGCGGGGTGTCCCATTGAAGTAGACGCGTCCCGCGGAGTGACGATGCACGGGGCGTCCGGTGACGTAGACGCGTGCCGCGGAGTGCCGATGGGAGGGGCGTCCCATTGAAGTAGACGCGTCCCGTGGAGTGGCGAGGCGCGGGGCGTCTGAGTGAAGTAGACGCGCCCCATGGAGTGGCGACGTGCGGGACGTCCAAGTGAGGTAAACGCGTCCCGCGGAATGGCGATGCGCGGAATGTCTGAGTGAAGTAGACGCGTCCCGCGGAGTGACGATGCACGGGGCATCCGGACGATATCGACACGTCCCGCGGACTGGCGACGCGCGAGATGTTCGGGTGATGTTGACGCGCCCGCATACTGACGATGCGCGGGGTGTCCAGGTGATGAAGACATGTTCAACCAATGATGAAGCACGTGGCGGTCGAGGGAACCTCCACGGGAAGTTTGAGCCAGTGAAAGAAGTTGTCGTAGTCGATGGTCGCCCTGACCTATCATCGTTCACTGTATGGAAACGAGTCCACCAGTGTGTTCGCCGCATGGAGTCGTGCCGCAGAAAAGTTGAATGCGGTGTTCATGGTCGTTGTGGAGGGCCGGCCGAGTGAACCCAGCAACCTCACGGCCGAGTGAGCCTTGTCCGAGCGGACGCGTGATCCGAGTGCTTCCGCCCGTCCGAGTGAACCGCAGGTGGGCTGGGATCCGGTCGTTGCGGAGCTGGCTAGGCAGGCCAACATGGAGGGCCAGGCTCGGAGGCGCTGGTGAGGTTCGGCGTGGACGTGCTCATGAGGGGCCGAGCGCTGCTCTTTTCGCTCGAGGTGGGCGAGTCTATCTGGCTTGCAGGTGGACTGGATCTAGCAGGCGTCTGACCTGCAGCTAAAGCCCGAGCAGAGAGACGGACTCTTGCTGCAAAACGGATCAAAATTAGCAATAAATGCTTAGTAATTAGGTGTGATTGCCTGGCTAACCAACGCATTGAAGAAAGGAATTGCTCCCGTCTAGGATCTGCATGCAAGAAAGCGGTAATTAGCGGTAATTAAGCAAGAATTAGTTAATACCGTTCTGCATGTGATGGAAGTTTCCTTCTTCCGTGGATCATTTTCTGCATGCGATTTATTGCCACACTGCGGGCTTGTGCAGTCGACTCCAGACGGAGGTGCTCCGTCATCGAGCTGGCAGCACCGGCGAGGGGAGACACCACGCGCACTCGCAGCATCGGGTTTCCGCCGCTGAAGGAAGGAGTGTATCGCGCCCGCGGCGTCGGCGGGAGGGGTGCCTCCACTATGAAGATCACTGCCGAGCAGACGACCGGGCCGAGGAGCTCCGCGTTGTCGTCCAGGGAGCGGAAAGAGAGGTGCCTCGTGGTGCCCGTCGGGCCTGCGCCTCCACGGCACGGACGCCGCCATCGAGCCCGCGATCGGCTGGGGAAGCCCCATGCGGAGGAAGTCGCCATCGGGCAGGCAACCGGGCGGACGAGCCCTACGCAGCCGGCCTGGCCAGTGCCTCCGCAGCATGGAAGCCGTTGTCAGGCAAGGCGACCAGCCGGAGGAGCCATGTGCATCTGGCCAGGCCAGTGCCTCCGAGACACCGAATAGAGATGTAGATCTTTTCTCCTCCTTTCTGTGATGCTTTAGTACTAGTTGTGGAGATGAACTGTATGAACAGGAAATTAAGTGTAGATGAATGAAAAAACTATCTGCATCATGGCTCGATAGACGCCATGGCCCATGGTGGGCGCCAACTGTCGTGGGAACGATTCCGACAGTAATAAGGTATAGGGTAACGGAGCATGATCTATCGAGATGCATATGGGTGACACGGTGGTTTTAGCGAGTTCGGGCCTCTCACGGTGGAGATAACAACCCTACGCTCGTGCTCCGGAGAGGCTTTGTTTTATCTAAGTATATATCCGGAGATTACAATGTGTGTGTGAGAGAGAGGAACGGATTCCCATGCCTGAGCTAAGTCCTGCGACTAATGGAGAAAAGAGAGAGAGGTGGAAGAAAAAAGGCCCCTAGTCTAGTGGTGGGGGTGGCTTATATAGAGTGCGCCACCCCCTCACCTCCTATGTTACAAAGTGGAGCATCAATGCAATAATGCCTGCCCACAACAAAACTGTCATGCTGACTATTGGTCTTCGAATATCGGAGTGAGTTACATGGCCAAGTGGAATGAGCTCGTCGAGTGGAGTGCTGTGCTCCGAGTGGTTGTTGCCGTCCGAGTGACTTTCAAGTTGCGGTACATATGGATGGCGATCTGGACCAGGGGCGCAGTACAAAGTGTACGGTGTCCATGGGTAGGGTCTTTAGGTCAGGCCTATTACCCTACCCCTAATACATGTCCTTGTCATGGGCCTCATGGGCCCAAAGTGGAGAAGAGGAGGGGCGGCCCCCTTTCCTTCCTCCCGTCTCTCCCTTCCTTCCCCCTCTCCTACTTGGACAAGGAAAGGAGGGAGTCCTACTCCCGGTGGGAGTAGGACCCCTCCTGGCGTGCCCCCTCCTGGCCGTCCACCCCCTCCCCCTTGCTCCTTTATATACAGGGGCAGGGGGCACCTCTAGACACAACAACAATTGATCCTTGAGATCTATTAGCCGTGTGCGGTGCCCCCTCCACTATATTCCACCTCAATAATATCGTAGTGGTGCTTAGGCGAAGCCATGCGTTGGTAGAACATCATCATCGTCACCACGCCGTTGTGCTGACGGAACTCTCCCTCGACACTCGGCTAGATCGGAGTTCGAGGGACGTCATCGAGCTGAATGTGTGTAAGAACTCGGAGGTGCCGTGCTTTCGGTGCTTGATTGGTCGGGCCGTGAAGACACACGACTACATCAACCGCGTCGTGCTAACGCTTCCGCTTTCGGTCTACGAGGGTATGTGGACAACACTCTCCCCTCTCGTTGCTATGCATCACCATGATCTTGCGTGTGCGTAGCATTTTTTTTGAAATTACTACATTCCCCAACATCCCCCAGCTGCGGGATCAGGCACGTCATTCTATGCTTGTGAAGAGAGCAACCTAAGCATGCAGGCTTGTAGCTTAGGCTCCTGCTAGTGTATATATAGTGGTTTGCTTTTTCTCTCCATATCAACCATTTTATATTGCGTACGTGTCATTCAAGAGTGAAATGATGGTTGCTTCTTCCGACTAACTTACTGGGCGATTTGATTGCTCCTTAGTGGCCCCTACACATACTCCCCCTATGTGTATGCAACAGTCACACATACACATGGATGCAAAAACGTGCGTGACTCCCTAATGCATGCATGTCCGAGCACACGATGGAACACACACGGTCACGCTCAAGTGCTCAACCTACACGTGCATGCACACACATACTCAGTCAGGGTGAGCTAGTGACCGTATAAACACCGGAAAATATATATATTGAGCGCAATGAGCATATTATGAAGTCCACTGACCGTATTTTTACAAATATACAGTGACATATAGTGTATTTATCTCGTTTGAAATTAAGCCATATTAACCGGAGAGGAGGCAGTATGGACTAGCATTACTTTGTTGTGTCCCGTCAACTTGCCGAATGAGGAGAAGGTTGCAGGACGGGAGAAGCTTGCGTGCGGTGGCTCGCAGGACAAGGAGAAACTTTTGACTAATGCAATCTCTCCCTTGCTCAGGCGGTGGACGTGCAACAGTTAATTCGGTGTCAGATTGCCATAAGCATACACTATACTACTAGTGCTATTATTGTTCGACTTCCTGAATAGGCGAACAACCAAGCGCAAAGTTTACTAGTAGTACAAGTACTACTACTATAGTCTATAAAGGTATGTACTATACTAGTACTAGGAACCGGATGGAGGAGCGTCTGCACTCTTATTATAATTTTAAAATGTGATAAAGCAATCTTCAACACATTTGGTTCTCTTCGAGGGTTCTCGCATGTGATAATGGAAGTTGATTGCATGGAACACTCGCCACAATTCTCGCTTACTTCTGGCTCATATCCTGTTACAAATAGGAGCGCTCAGTAATATTTCCTCTTTTTTTGTTGGCCCTGTTTGGATCCCTAAGTTAGAGTTAGTTTTAGTTACTTGAGGCTCAAATAACCCAAAAGTATCCAAACATGATGGGTTAGTTTGGGTTAGTTGGATCTAACCCACCCCAAAAAACTAGCCCACACTAGAGGAGCTTATTTGGGTTAGTTCTCCTAGGCCCACTAGAAAAATTAGTAAAAATAGTTACCCCTCCAATCCAAACAGGATCCAAAGTAGTCAAATGATTGAGAAAGAATATTTATTGTCAATCTAACCCTACCATCCAAACAGTTCTTTGGTTAGAGTTAGTTTAAGGTTAGTTCAAGGTTAGAATCTAACTCTAACCTCTAACTGAGTTAGAGTATCCAAGCAGGGCCGTTATTCGGCATGTAAACAGGTCAGCAAACCTTGCGGCGCATCTTCGTGCGAACCGTGCTTTCTGCACTTTGAATGTGGCCGAGAGCTGGCTTGATGAAACACCTCGCTTCCTACTTCTTCTTTTGCGGGGTACCTTTCTTCCTAGTGACCAGTGTCTTGGCTGATCGTCCTAAGAATGCTTATATATGAATAAAGCTCTCTAATTTACCCACAAAAAAGATTAAGCCATATCAACCGGAAAGGAGGGAGTATGGACTAGCACTACTTTTTGGTGTCTCCCGTCAACTCGCAGAACGAGGAGAAGCTTGCAGGACAAGGTGAAGCTCGCTTACGCCTTTTGACTAATGCAACCTACTCTCGGTGGACATGCATCAGTCCGTTCGGTGTCAGATTGTCAGAGGCATACACTGTAGTAGCCAACATGCGGAGTACGATCATTGTTTGACTTCACGAAGAGGCGAAGATCCAAGCGCAGTAGTACGAGTAGTACTACTACTAGAACAGCATCGTGGAGCGTCTGTACTCTTATTTTTTTATCTCTGATAAAGTACACGTTTATTCCGGAGAAGGGTGGAAAACGGCATCCCAACATGTAATGAATGATATCGATCAACCAACCATGATCGAATATATCTTGGCCTCCGTGCGAGCCCGTCTGTGTGTTCTCGCTCCTCATCTCTCTCAAGGAAATGCGGGTTGGCCCTTTGACGTCAATTGAGATCGGTTTGCTCACACTCCTGTCCCGCATGTCAGTGATATGCCAAGAGGAGGTGCGTTGACCGACTGGCCATACGCGTACTTGGTTTTGCACCTTCATATTACTCCTCCCTCCGTCACAGTTTACATGGCGCACTTCATTATGATGCATTTCTCTCAATGCATTTTCACCACCAGAGAGACTTTAGACGCATTTGGTTTAATGCTCAATTAATTAGGGCGTGGTAACCGCAATCAAGTCCACAATTTTCTCTCCATGTACTCCCTCCTTTCCGGTTTATATGGCTTATCTCAAAATTTTAGTTTTTCCATTTTATAAGGCTCAATTTGGTTGTTTTCCATCACATGTTCAGATTCCAAGGTGCATTAAATCATTGCATGCAATTATTAAGAGAAAATTGACCAATGCATGTATTTTATGCATGCATGCATTGCAATTAATGCATTCATAAACATAATTTTTTGAGGATAACAAGAGCATTAATTAGGTGCTTTTGCAAAACTCCAAAAAGTATTCCACCACTCGCCATCTACCTTGATTGGTGAGATTTTTGAATTGAGCACTATAAACCGGAAAGGAGGCAGTACTACTACGGAGTGGAGTAAGTGCATGCATGTGTGTATGCATTATTCCCTCTAGTAATAGACGCTGTGTTATAACTACCAATGCTATTTTTCAGGCCGATCGCTAGTCGCCTTGGTCCCACATATTTTTTTTCTTTTTTCTGAAGCGCGCTCTATAAACAGTGACGGATGGAGTAGTATGAGCAGATTCAAAGAAGAGCGTATTGATGGTTGCTTCTTCCGAGAAACTTACAGTGGGAAAGGTGGGGCTTATGATTTGACTGCTCATTACTCACTATTAATGCGGCGCAACGACCAGGCTGAGTCTCCCATGCGGTTGTGCACTACCCCCTCGGTTCTTAAATATACTCCGGAGTATTTTTCTTTCTAGAGATTTCAACGAGTGACTACTCAAATATTTTTCTTTTTAGAGATTCAAATGGACTACTACATACGGATGTATATAGACATATTTTAGAGTGTAGATTCACTCATTTTGCTCCGTATGTAGTCACTTGTTGAAATCTCTAGAAAGAGGAATAGAGTATTTAGGAATGGAGGGAGTACACATATGAAGCAAAATTAGTGAATCTACAATCTAAAATATGCCCATTTGAAATTTGTAAAAAGACAAATATTTAGGAATGAAGGAGTATAATTTTGTGCATGGCACATGGACCCGGATGATGAAGAGGCTTCTGGCAATGCTATCAAGCTTCCATCATTTGTTTACATAATTGATGTACTGTACAAATAATTTTCCAGCGACATGAAATTGTACAATGGTGTGAGCTTTCAGCTTTTTTTCGTGTGTCCTGCCATTGATGCACTTTCGAAAACAATAAAAAACTAACTTCCTTGCTAATGCATGTCAATTATTAGCAGATCAGAGCCAATTATTACATCACAACTGAAGACAGAGTTGTGAGAAGGTGTTAAATTAAAATTGATCCATGCATTCATTCGCAGCAACATCCCCCAGCTCTGTCTAAATCAACAAGGCATGTTGGGAGAAAAAGTAGCTGTCTGGAGCATGCAACATTCTGATCATTTCGTGCAGTTCCACTAAAATAGAGCTGAGCGTCCCTGTTCCAAAGATATTAAGTGTGATTACGATAATAGAGGACTACTGATGAAACAATAAACACACAAATAGAAGTCGGTCACCTTTGCAGCCTCTCTTAAGACTAACTAGGTGGACAAGATTAGGCTCGGAGTTGGATGAGGAGGATAGAGCAAAACCAATCTCCCTTTGTGTAGTCACATTGAAATGTAGAGACGCTGCCCGTGTGACATTTTAGTACAACTGCACAAAACACTCTTAAGAAAAAAGTGATTTCTGCAGTTCACCAAAAGGTCGCAATAGCAACGAGGTGAAATGGATAGCCCTATTTGCAAAAAAGAGGTAGAAAGGAAACATTTACTGGCCAATAACAGTTGATGACACATGCGACGACAAAAAAGAAGCATATTCCTTGTCCTAAGGGAAGATAACAACACGGTTGTGTTTGTCTAAAACTGTGTGAGGACGAGAGTGCAATATGGAAAGTACGCTGAACGAGCTATGTTTTGGGCAAAGAACTATGGAAGATCCACATGCAGCGACGTGGGAAGACGGGCAGTGGAGCAAGGCCGGAGGGGATACCTGGAGGTCGTCGAGATGTAACTAGGTGAGCAGCGGCGGGCGGAATCTGCGAGTAGGTGGCGTAGGCCTTGCCGCGCCAGAGCTTCGTCAGAGAGAACGGCGTGTACCGCAGATCAGGACATGCTGCCTCGGCGCCGTCGAACTGAGAAACGATGCACTTCCTCCCTTTCCACCGGCAGACGGGATGCGGCCGGATCAGTGACCAACGGTGAGAGAGAGAGAGGCCACCGCACTCCCTTTCCCCCGGCGGACGAGATGCGGCCGGATCAGTGACCAACGGTGTGAGAGAGAGAAAGAGGCCACCGCAGCCTTGTGTGAGATACTCTAAAGAGCGACAAATCAGGAAGGTAGGCTCCATTATATATAGTTGGGCGGACTACCTTTTTCTCCATAAAAATCATTTTATATTCTGTGTATGTGCCGTTGAGCGCTATAACTTTATTTAAAAATAATGCGGCAACGCGTCAAGTCGAACTTTGTTTCGTGCACGCGTGGTACACGACCTCCCTAGGTAAACAACCTCTACAGGCATTCAAATTAGCACGTGGGCTGCCATTTCGTAAAGAAATGAGCTCCACCGTGTACCCGCGCGAGTGTGGCTGGGCAGGGAGCGTGAGTACATGGACGGTGCACCTATTCTCTTCTTGTATACGTACATCACCTATGTGGGGTTGTGTGAGAGAGATACAAACCTAGAGAGATATAGTGTGTGGGTTCTCGAGAGTTTTGGGGGGGGGGGTCAATCAAAAAATGTAACATATGCAATGTGTGTGAAATAGAGTCCTGGATATAACATATATATAGAGGGGGCGATCCACGAGAAGAGAGTGGAGGTATCATCGGCTTGAGGTGTCCATAGAATTGAATAGAGGGATGATGTGCGTGTATGTGCGCGCGCGATCGATAAAGAGTGCCATCGAATTTGTGTGTGCCCACGTCAAAGATATAGAGTGGCTGGCCTACTAGAACGTGAGAGGGGACATGTGCAGTTTGTCTCTGTGGCATGGATACCTACCTGCAGCGCTCGACTATCGGTGTGTGGTGGGGTAAGAGGGAGGCCCAATTAACTATAGAGGTACAATGGCTGGTATATGTGTGGAGGAGGAGAGAGGCCTACCTCCTGTATTAAGGAGATCGATCTGCCTCATGTATTAAGGGAGATCGATCGGCATCCATGCATATGTGCAGGAGAGGAATAAGGTTGGGAGAGAGACAGAGCTAGAGTGTTGGAGGGGGTGGTAGTGGAGTTGCTTCTAACAAATGGTGGGATAGGCTTGCTAGACAAATGGAGGGCACACCCGCAATATCAATAAGAGAGGAGATGGCTGCTTGTTGTCTGTGCACATGCGTGTGAGAGACGGGTCAGGAGGCATGCACGGATGATGAGGGGGGACGATGTGGCTGTGGTAAGCAGACGTGACTACATAGGAAGATCAATCGCCCTTTGTTAGAGAAAGGAGAGACATAACTTGTGAGGTACGTCAATCAATGGGGGGTAGTTAAAGTCGATCTAGGTATATGTTGGGAGAACGATCGGTATACATGCATGTGTGTGTTAGAAGCAAATGAGGCATACTATATCTAGGAGGAGAAGGATAGAGAGAGAGGGATGCATCTAGGAGGTGGTATGAGAGGCATACTATATCGAGGGGGAAGGAGTGTGCGAGTACGAGATCAATGAAAAGAGTGGTGGGAGTGAGGCATGGACGGTGGCAAGAGAAGAGGGGAAGCTTGTGTTTGTGCTAGGCACACCTGGCTAGAGAGGCATATCGATCAATGTGTGCCGTAAATAAGGACATGGGGTCCTACACACACCGTGGGTGAACGACCTAAAGTGAAAAGACGAATTTGCGCGATGGAGCTAGAGAATGCTGAGGGAGGGTGACAGGGATGCGGGCGTGTGCATGAACGAGAGAAAGTTAGCGCTAGCTACAAAGATAAGAGGGTTGTGTGGGTGTAAAAGACAAATAGAGATCATATATACTTCATTATAAAAAGCGAATTCGGATATTTGAAGAATTTATCATAGTGTTTTAAACCGACGCATGTGTGAATATATATAACGGTGATACACATGGTGTGGTTATGAACATGTTATACTACATATAATATATTTTATCTCTACTCTTATAAAAAAACAGAGTTGTTGATGATGGCGTGCGTGCCATCCTGCAATATAGGCCGTCCGATTTATATCTGGCGGATAGCAAGGAAACTATGATGGTTGAAGTTGGCAATAATCATGATTGTAGATTCTTATTGAAATATAGATACGGATTCAAATTTAGTTCGAATTGCAGCGGTAGTATAGACATTTGGAATGCACTATGAGTAGGTTACATGCATTATACATCAAGCGAAAAAAATTAGTCGGACGTAACATGGATTCATACTCCCTCCTTCCATCTATATAGGGCGTAATGAGATTTTTAAGACCGCCTTTGACTATTCACAAGATTAATAGTACATGACATGCACAATGTGAAAATTATATCATTGAAAGAACCTTTCAAGACGAATTAACGGTGTGCTTTGTGTAAGTTGCATGTAATATATTATTGCTCCAATATTTGGTCAAAGTTAGCATCGAACAACGCATTAGGCCCTATATAGATGGAAGGAGGGAGTAGCTTTGAATAGCATTTGTATAGTAAAACGGGGCAAGACTCTCTCTTTGTGTGGTGTGAATAGTTTTATTTTTTTGTTTTCTTTTTGGTTGAGGGAAGTGCGAATTGATTTGGTACGTACAAGTACAATATTACTACATGTTAGGCTTGTCCCTAAAATTCAACCCGCGTCTTGTTATATCCCAAAAATTCAAATATCCTGCTCCCAAAACTGGCTCCTTCACAACCCGCGCCTTGCTATCCAGAAATTACAATGCGCGCGTAAACTCCCTCCAGCTGCCAAATCCCGACACCCGAAATCCCCCTTCTAACCCTGAGCCAAAAGGGCCGCTAGTTCAAATCGGTGGGGGGGGGGGTACTTTTGTAACACACCCTACATTTTGGACAAGCGCGTCCCTAAGTCATGCTTCACCCCCTACCATTGCCCCCTTTTCGCCATTCGAAATCCCAGGCCGCCATAACCTCTCCGCTCCAGCCGCGAAACCCCACCCTCCTCCGTCTGCCACGTCACCGCTGCCCAGCCGAAGCCTCTGCCCTGACGATGTCGTTCACCGCAATAGCTCGACTTCCCTCGACCACCTCCCCGGATGAGGATCCGTCGTCCATCTCGCCGTCCCGCCGGTTCAGCCGCCCCGTCCTCCACATCCAAGGAGCTGCTCCGACGATCGCCTCGTCTATCGCAGCTGCTCCATCCCCACCGCGCCGCCTTAACCTGCTCCACTGGAACCGCATCATCCTCACCGACTCCTCGGATGAAGCCGAGGCCTACTCAGCGCCACCACAGAGGTTGTACACTCATCGCATCGCACCTTCTCCTTAACTCGACCTCCCAGCACCGACGGTGCTCCATGCCGCACCCTCATTGTAACGCCCCGGATTCGATGCGCCAGGTGTCCGCCAGTTATTCGCCGTCGTTGCCATGTCATTTGCTTGCGTGTTGTATTTTGCCATGTCATCATGTGCATTGCATTGCATACGTGTTCGTCTCATGCATCCGAGCATTTCCCCATTGTCCGTTTCGCGATCCGACACTCCCACACGCGCCCGTTGCCCTTCTCAGACCTCGTTTCATGAGTGGCATAAAAATGTTCTCGGAATAGGTTGAAACTTGGCGTGCGGTCTTATTATAGTGTAGACAGAGCGTCTGTCAAGTTTCGTCGCATTCGCAGCTTGTTTATAGACCAACCGTTAAACTTGTAGCGGTACCGTTGCCGGTACTTTAGTCGGACGTTTTCGGTCTTCGGAAATTGTTGGCGGGCCTCGCTCTCTTCTCTCCTTAAATCCTAGCCCAGCTACACAGCCCTCTAGCCACTCACCTAAACCCCCCTCCGCTTCGAACCGTCCAATCAAGATCCAAGGGTCCGAGAACGGACTAGTTTCCCTAACCCTAGACCCTCTACCCTATTTAAGCACCTCTCCCTTCCAAATTTGGGCATTCCTAGTCTAAACCCTAACCCCTAGCCCTCCTTCCTCGTATCCGGCGCCGCCACCTCGAATTCCACCGCCCGCAAGCCCTCCGCCACCACTTGTCGCGCCTCCATTGGCTCCGCCGCCGTTGACCGCACCCTCCTCCAACCCCAGGGCGCCACGCGTCGTCTCCAGCGCCCCAGCATCGCCGCGGCCCGCCAAGCCCGCGGGAGGCCCGCCCCGGGCCGCAACGGTCCCGAGCCACCCGCGCGCGTGCCCCGCTGGCATTCTCCGCTGTCAAGCGCTGCGCGCCTCCGCTCTGCATCTGCCGTTCGCCGCCACAGTGTCCTCGCCAGCGCCGACCCCGCCGCCTCGCCGGTGCGCCGCCCCGGCCACCGAACGGCC
>NC_041385.1:270241790-270273821 GCF_002162155.2 Triticum dicoccoides | reverse complement strand
TTTTCCTCTCTCTCCCTCACGGTCCCCCCCTCTCTCTCTATCTCTTTTTCTCTCTCTCTCTCTCTCTCTCTCTCTCTCTCTCTCTCTCAGGTCCAGCCGCCGCCATGGAGCTGCACCTCTCCGAGCTCCGTCGATGCCGGGAATGAGATCCCCGGGGCCGGATCCTCCTGGATTTGCCCGTTTCCGGCGCCTCCCGCGCATCCCGGTCGTCCCCGGCCTTCGCCGGCCCTGCCAGAGCCCACCGCCGCCGCCATGACCGTGCTCGGGAGCGAGCAGAGGAGCTGCTCCTCCCATGCGACGCTCATGGACCCCACGTGGGCCACCTCCTCCCCGGCCCAGCTCGTCGGCGGCCAAGCCCATCTTCTCGCCGGCCTGGCGGACCTCCTCCTATACTGGGTTGGCCCATGGTGAGCAGCCCCGCTATACCCCGCCCGTGCGCCTTTTAGTTTCTCAGCGCTCGCTCGTTTTCCCCCAAAATCTGCTAAGTCCCTGAATAGTTGCACTCTGGTGCATACTTTGACCTGCTGTAACTTTGTGCTCACTACTCCGTTTCATGCATATGTTACATCAAAATGTTCACTGTGAGATGCTCTTCATTTTGTTCCATTGTGTCATGTTTGCGTGAATTCATCTTGATTCCCTAATCATCATTGTAAGAGTGCTATATGATGTTAACTGCTGCCTGTTAACAGAACTTCATGATTTGTCTTTTTCGTTGCATTTTGTGTGTGCATCCTATGAGCATGAGCTCTACATGTGATTTGAACTACATCATGCCATCTTTATAGTGGTGCCTTCTATGTATTTTTCTGTGCCTTGTGGTGATTGCATCAAGCTCGTGAAGTAGGGTACTTGCTATTACTGTTTTGCTAGGCTGAATCTGCTATATCATGATGCTATGTAAACCTGCTGCTACAAGTCATTCTATGCATAATCTGGAGATGTTCACCAAGGATGTTTTGCTATTCATGTCATGCTCTACCCATTAATGCCCATGGTTGCATTTATAGCCTGCCGTAGCTTGTTGTAATATTGCTCTCAAATTGCTAAATAGTGTTGCTGTCAGCCTGTTAACATTAAGATCAGTTTTGCCATGTGCTTTGCTACTTCTCCGTGCACCCTATGAACTTGATCTTTCCATGCTTAGCTTCATAAACATGTCTTCTTACTGCTGGTTACCTTGTCATGCCATGTATTGATCTGTGGTGAGTTGTACAAGCTCACCAACATGCCTACTTATTGTTGTTCCTGCCATATCTGAATCTGTCATATCATTTGCCATGTTTGCATGGATGCTACCATCTTTTCTGTTGATCTTTGGAATTAGTTCAGTAAGGGAGTTTTGGTTTTTGTATTTATTTAGCATGCCATGCTTTTGTTTGCCCTGATAAGTTTCTGTAACATGTTGTTTGATAGCTCTAAACATTGCAACCTGATGTTATTTCTGCTAAGCCTGAAACTGTTATTAATTGCAATCTTGCCATGTCCTTTTGATCATGTTCTAGTGTTTTCTGGAGATAGCTCAGTGTTCATGTTTTGTCATGCTTTACCTGTACTTCATGCACATGCCTTGTGTTCTTACGTTGAGATGTTGTAGCATATTGTTTTGATGCTTGCTAGATGCCTAGTTGCTGTTTTGGACAGCTTGTCCTTTAAACTTGTTTAGAGTGTATGTGTTGAACCGTTGCTCCGTTTTGAGTGTGCTCTATATGAAACTTGCTTGCTTTGGCATAAAGTTTCATATTATAATGTTGTATCCTTGTTTTGAGGTGTTATCTTGATGTTTGAATGCCTTTTGCATCAATGCCATGTTTAACTTGTTTTGCTCATATCTTCTAGGCTGTAGCTCCGAATTAAATGAACTTTATATGTAACTTGACTAGAATTTCGTGTAGATCCTCTTGATGATCTTTAACTTGCTGTTTAACAACTTCAATTTAATGTTTGTTCAGATCTGGACCAACTTCGAAATTTGCATATGAGGACTTACCGGAATTGTTATATGTTGTTTCCGACCTCATTTAAACTTGCTTTGAGGTGTTGTTCTTGTTTGCATCATCTCTTGCCATGATGGCAGGACCCCGACTCAATGCCACATCGATCTAGCATGTAACACCTCATATCACTTTGCGGCCTCACGCACGGTATTCCCACGGGTGTCGCCTTACCTTTGCCCGGGACCGTTTGCGCCTTTTGGCACACGTATATGATAGTGTCGCTAGCATCCATATGATAAGGAGCCCGAGCTGACATGGCTAGTTGTAAACCCAAAGTGGCACAAACTTACAGGGACAGGCATCCATGACCCAGCATCGAACGTGTCGGTCATCAGCGAGTGAATTCAGGCTGTAGCACTGGGCTAGCAGGACTCCGGTGAACCGGGCTATAGCGGGCTAACAGGACTCCGGTATTCATCGCGTGACATTTCCCTGAAGGGACAGACACAGGAACGAAGAAGGACACATGCCGGCCAGCCTAAGTGTTCCGGAGCAGTAGCAAGCTACCATGGCTCGGTGGAAACACTAGGAGACATTTCCCGGTAAGAGAGGCTACTAAAGATAAACAACTAGATAGTCAGATCCCACACATACCAAGCATTTCAATAACATACACACAATATGCTCGATATGTGCAAACACAACATGGCATCACAACATGACTCTACGACTCAAGTATTTATCCAATAGGCTCCGAGGAGCGAGATATTACAAACATGAGTCTCATGACCCAACATTCAGAGCATACAGATCAAAGCACAAGCGGAAGCTCAACATGTCTGAGTACAGACATCTACAAAGAAAAGGCTGAGAAGCCTGACTATCTACCAAATCCTGCCGAGGCACAAGATCGTAGCTGAGGTAACAAGCTAAACGTCGAAGTCCACGCGGAACTACTAGCGAGACCGAAGTCTCTCTGCAAAAACATAAATAGGCAAACGTGAGTACAAATGTACCCAGCAAGACTTACATCAGAACTATCTACATATGCATCATTATCAACAAAGGGGATGGTGGGGTTTAACTGCAGCAAGCCAGCTTTGACTCGGTGGCTATCCTGAACTACGACTGCAAGTAACTCTTTTGAGGTGGCGCACATGAGTCCACATATTCACCATATCAATACACCACTATGGATCCGCTCCCGTCTCCCTACGAGAACGCCATCCATAGCACTCACGCTTATCTTGCGTATTTTAGGGTATCCACTTTCACTTGTCTATGAACTGATATAAGCAACCCAGAAGTCCTTTTCCGCGGACACGGCTATTCGAATAGATGATGTTAACCCTGCAGGGGTGTACTTATTCACACACGCTCTCACCACTTACCGCCGTTTACACGACATGTACTCGGCAACCTTCAAGCGGAAGCCCAACGTGGGTGTCGGCCACGGCCTACCTAAACACTCGAGTCTCTAGTCCAGGTTTATCGCCTATTCGGGTTCCATCCATGAGGAGATCCGGCTGGAGTTTCGCTCACAGCCCCAAACGATGTGAACAGGGTTCCATGACACCAAACGGGCGCCCGGTATACTCGGCCACGTGCCTACCGCATCACAGACCACCCCTCCGGTCAGCGCTGCCCACGGCCTCCAGCATACTACAAACACCAGAAACTACTTGCAACTCCTGGACAGAGGACAAGGGTGATCAAGAAGCCGAGAGGGTCCATTGGTTTCGGGCCCAATGCGTGGTAGTAGCTGAATCATGGATCACAAACACAGAACTCAGTTCCTGATGACGGCTGCAATGAGACAACCCACCATGTACTCCTACATGGCCTCTCACCGCTACCTTTACCAAATCGTGTTCACACGCTTAGCTCACACACCGTAGGACATGTTCACACACCTCTGATTCATCCCGGATGAATCAGACCTGACTCGACTCTAAGCAGTAGCAGGCATGACAAACAAGCATGAATGAGTAGGCACGTCAGGGCTCAAACAACTCCTACTCATGCTAGTGGGTTTCATCTAATTACTGTGGAATGATAGGTCATGCAGAGGATAAAGGGGTTCAGCTACCGCAGCAAGTAACAGATGAATCGATGTTGTCCTAATGCAGTAAAAGAGAGCAGGAGCGAGAGAGTGGGATTTTATCGGAATGAACAAGGGGGGTTTTTGCTTGCCTGGCACTTCTGAAGATAACATTGAGACTTCATCAGTGTCAACAATCACATCGTCGGAACATCGTCTACCGAGAGGGGACAAATACCGGCAAACAAGAGAGAACACAATCAATGCGATGCAACAATATGATGCATGCTCATGACATGGCAATATGAGTGTGTTTTGGGCTAATGCAACTAGCAACAGGTTAAATGAAGTTGGTTTGAATACAAGATTCAAATTCAAACACCATATGTTATTATTCAAATGCCATTTAATTGATTTGTGCTAAACAGCAGCTATAAGTTGTTCTAACATGCATGAAAATGGTACAGATGGATTCCTTGAATTTTTCTGATAAATTTTCATATATAAATTATTTAATTTGGAGTTATGGTTGAATTTCTATGATTTTTAGAAGTTCATACAATTTTCTGGAATTTCCTGAATTATTTTAAAACCAGAAAATGATTTATTGCGTCAGCACTAGGTCATGCTGATGTCAGCAGGTCAACTAGGCGGGTCCAGGTCAAACCTGACAGTGGGTCCCGCGTGTCAGTGACTCAGTTGGTTAACTGGGTTGATTAGGGTTAAACTAATACTAACGAAAATGTCAGCAGGGCTGGATCCACATGTCAGTGGCTTAAATAATTAACTAACTTAATTAGTGTTAACTAATCTAACACCTAAACTAATTAACAGGGGCTGGCCCCACCTGTCATCGACCCAGGGGGGGTTCCGCCGTGGTCAAGTGGGTCAACCCCACCGGCGACATGACGCCGGCGAGGCCAGATGCGGCGGCGGGCTTCGGAAATCGCCCTCAGGGCATCATTTCGGGCGCGGTTAGTTGCATTCAAACGCATGCAGTGGCGCGCGTCGAACGGTGGTGGTGGCCGGACCTATGGTGGCCGGAGCCGACGACGGCGAGCTCCAAGGCGGCGGCCGGAGTTCGGGTGTGCATGGAATCGGCGTTGTGGTGCACGGTGAGACGAACGGGTGGGCTAGATCGGCTCCTGGGAGCAGCGCGAGCGCGATGACATGCTCAGGGGCAAGCTAGGCTTGCTCAAGCCATGGTGACGACTTCGCCGGCGGCGAGCACAACTCGGCTATGTGCATCTGTGGCTAGGGCGCGAAATCAACGCGGGGAGAAGAGGGGAATCGACCGGAGGCTCACAGGGGTTGCGACGATGGCCTCGAGGAGCTCGGGGAGGCGTCAGGGAGGGCACACGGTCGCCGGCGATCTCGGCAGCTGAAGCTTGAAGAAGAGGTCGGGGAAGCCGCTGCAGGGCGCGTCCGCTTGTGTGGCTTGGCGGGGACGGTGTAGAGGTCAGCGGCGGAGCTTCTGGAACTGGCGAAAGGGCGAGGGAGGGCTGGTGGCTGCGGCTATGGCGAATGGCGGCGACGGCGACTCTCGGGTGAGCTTGGGGAAGGGAGTCAGGGGAGGGAGAGAGGGTGCAGCGAGTGAGGGAGAGGTGAGAGGGGGTCGGGGAAGCACGTGGCGTCACCGGGGCGTCGAGGAGGAAGCAGGAGGTGGCCAGGGGAAGCAGGAGGTGGCCGAGGCCTCTCGGGCGTGCGCCATGCCTCGGTCCTTCTGGCGAGGAGGAAGACGACAGGGGGAGTGGAGATGGGCTGGGTCGTGTTGGGCCAGGTAAGTGGGCGCCAGGTAAGTTAGGTAGGTGGCCTGGTGGCCTTCTCTCCCTTTCTTTTATTTCCTCTTTTCTATTTCTATTTTCTGTAGTTTGTTTTGATTTAGTTTTAGACACTAAATCATTTTTTTATAAATCCTGAGAATAATTGTGGACATTAACTGAATTATTACAGAGGCCCTCAACTATTTTCAGAATTGTTGGAGCATTTAAAAATATTAACAGTATTTAAATGCCCCAATTCAAATACAATATGGTTTAATCAAAAATCCAAAAATGTCTTGGAAAAATATCCATCATCTCTGGATATGGTTTTCACCCTTTTCCAGTAATCATGAACATTTTTGCAAACCAATTTGGGTTCTTGAAAATATTTTGAAGTTGAACCTATTTGCAATGCTTTGGTGCTAGGGCTTGGTCATCCCCATTTCAAATTTCATAAAATTTAAACATGTTGCATGGATGCTAAAGCAAAAACAAACAAGGGCTGATCTGGGGCTGTGACAGCTCACCCCCACTAAACAAAAATCTCGTCCCGAGATTCAAGCGTAGGGTAAGGTGAAGGGGGAACGCAAACTAGTACAATCTTCACGATCCAGGTTGCACTTCAAGTGAACGTTGATTTGTTCACCATCATTTTCTCGAAGTCTTGCTCTGAGAACTCCAACTAACATGACAACCAGAGGAAAGGAAAGACCCTAAAAGAATCGTTCTTCTCGGAGGTCGAACAACTCAGGAGTAACTCTCGGGATGAGACATAGCAACATCTCTTGAGCTGAGAGACGAAGCACAGATCTGAAGAAATGGAGTGAGGCAGATGACGAGGGTTCGCTAAGTAGACAACAATTCCAGACATAAGAATGTGGTGATCGGTTGTCAACGTAGCGAGGAATTGAATTGCCATGATACCATAATGGGGCACCTTAGGGATGGTGACTCGAAGATATATCCCCTTAAGTGGCAAAAAGAATTACCTTTGATTCCGAGATCATTGAAACTCTTTAAACCAGCCTAGGACAAATGATAATCGGTCATTTAGAGGGGTTCGGTAGAATGACATACTCAGACTTGGATGATGTGGATTACCTTGTTGAAGACAACGTAATGGATGAATTTGCTTATCACCGGAAATGGAAGAGACCCATGGTAGAATGGCACATTGGCGGTGCAAGCTGGGAACAAAATGCAAATGCTGGGAATGATTCTGGTAACTGGGTAAGAACCCAACAATAGAGAGTGAATTCACTGTTTGAGAAGGTCATAGCATTGCCGAGGAAACTGAGAGTAATCCCAGTTAGAGCCGATGATAACACGTAACGCTTGTGCGTGCTCTCAAGAACTTGAGCATTTCCACAATCATCAAGGTTTTATCAACATCCATGTCAAGGGTGCTGACAACACAACATACTACCATGATGAATAGCGATGGATGATGCAGATGCAAAGGAGGATAACACTTTCTTAGATTTCACCTTAGCGAGGCCAAGGGAATGAAATCTGGATGATCGACCGAGAGACATTTAGCAATCCGCTTCTAATGTTCTCCTTGATGTGCTAGTGTAACCCATTCATAGATATGGTTTGATATCTAGAACATCAAGTAAAAAGGTCGGACTTCGGAACACAGAAATCCATAGGGGCAACTAGGGAGTAAATCCTACGAAATCCCTATGGGGAGGTGGCCAACTTCCTCAAATCAAGATATTATAATAACAGGTCTTCCGGCTGGATGTGTTGGCCACGACATCCACTTTACCCGTTTCCAAGGGATCGATATTATAGTTCTTGGAAAATGTTCCAAACCATCATATTTGCCTGAGATTCAGATCTGGTTGGTGTCAGGATATTCCAGACTCATCGAGTCTAGGAAGAAAAACGAAAGTTTGCAACACAAATCGACGAGATGACGTTGCGAGATTCTCGGGGAATGAACTACGATAGTAAGCTCCAAAACATGAGCTGGTTCTGCTACACACGTGTGAACACGATGTCCTAGACAAGCATGACCATGTGGTAGTCTTACAATAAAACACTACCGAGTTCAAGTTGGGAACCATCATCGAGGATATCGAAGTCCTTACATAAGTCCGGATTAGCTCTTATGAAGGAACTCCTTCTCCTTGAGCAAATCAATCAGTGGCTTGGTGTGCTAGGGATACATATAGATTGAAGGTTGCAAGTCTTCAAACCACAGAATTCTTCGCACGTGTGCATGACTGATTTGGAATGATTCCAAAGAAAGCAACATTGACTTTCTCGAATCCATGGCGGCAACTTGCATCAGATGCACATGAATTAAAGGAAGTCACTACCTTCATCCAAACATATGCTTCATGAACGAAACATGAAGGAATGCTTACACAAGTTTCCAACACTAGGTTGATGTTCAACATGACTCATGGGAGAGACAAAATGCTGCTGATGGGCTCAACAACAACTCATCGAGATTTCCATGTAAATGGAATTCCATAATTATGTGAACAAGTGATAGCATTGGTCAGACCCAAAAGATATAATGGTGTATGCTCGAGGGATCAACCACGAGTAAGACAACATTACGAGCATCGTTGGTACTGATTTGACTTGACGATGGCCCACACTCAAATCAAAGGATTGATAAGACAATAGGTCCAACAACTGATCACAGGGACCAATCGATGAAGATATCATCTTTCTTCAACACACACTACACAAGAATATCCCTTTGGAACGAACTAAGTCAGACAAGCTTTTATCTTCCAACTCTCCAAGTTGTTGTCCAGCTTAACCAACTAGCTCAGGGATATCTAACACCGATTCTTGGAGAGAAGGTGGTCGATAAGAAACCAACTTGATCACGAGCTCAACATAACGGTCAGGTGACGACCTGGTGATACTTCCGAGAAGACATTCAAAAAATCACGAACCACCGGTATGTTACTAAGCTCGAGAACAATCTCGCTTTTGAGGGCAAGACGATATGATCAAATGAGTGAGGACTTGACAAGATCCTAACTCATCAATTGAAGGGTGCACCGAAATAAGGACTAGGTAGCACGATCAGTCTTAGAAGGCTGATTCAAAAACCAACACGCTAAGAATGAAATTATTATCCTTTAACTACCAAGCAAATAGGTTGCTGGGAGTATTGATTTCACACATCACAATTCATTTGTCGGTATTCCGGTTGCAATAACACAGGAACCGAGGAATGAACAATGATGGCAAGAAGTATCACTGTACCAAGGGTTCATAGGATGGTGTGCAATTCCTATAACAATCCCGATATAAAAGATGGTAATACTCCAAGGTAGAGCAGAACAAAAGCTGAATTAGCAATTTGTTCTGTGGAGCACAACTTCTTTGACCCAATCCTGGATATGGAAGAGGTACTGGAGTTTGTTTCTCCTAGTCATTCCGAACTAGAACGGCTTGACGGACCACAAGAATAACGAGCATCAATGAACACGAATGCACGACATCAACTTGACTATCAACTGCTGGACAAGGGTCAAATACAACTACAGAGGGACAACTCAAAAGAACATATGATTTCCTGAGTTGTGGATGCATGGTTTAGCATGTCGAACGAAGTTCAACATATTTCTTCCGAATAACCCATGTAGAAAGGTAGAACTGGCAGAGCCACAATATATAATGGAGAACTCATCAAGAGCACTCTGGTTGTGATCGTTCAGTTCAACGAGGAACTTCTGCCATAAGTAGTTCATGGTATTTGGAAGAAGAAGATACCATGGACTTCAAGGACTATCGCAAAGGTTACTAATAACCTAAGGGAGCTAGCAATTACTATCAACATGAAGTAAATAGGGTGAATTTCGGGTTCAAAACCCAAGGAGTAGAATACCTACTACTAGTGGCATCACAAGATGCTTACGAGAATGATGGCCAGAATCATCACACTGGGACACAAATCATGGCTAAATTACTAGATGATCCCCTAAGACACCTAGGGTCATAATACCAGCTCCAACATATATGTCAAGGCAATAAAGTACCTCAACTCACCGATTAGTGTGGTTAATCTGGCCCAAAGGAACATCGAAACGGGAGGAAGGAATTTGCAAATTGCTTCAGACTATTTAGAAACCTGGGATGACTCAGACAGCATAACGGCTGTAAATGCTCAGCAAAGATTTGAGACATACTACAAAATGGTGGCATAACCACTCAGAAGCACAATATCAAGGTTCCGAGATCAACAATTAACATACGGAAGTAGTAGGAACTGAACTGAGACTTAAATCCAACAATCTTATAAGTCCACTGATTAGTAACACGTGATCCTAATAGAAAGGAGAGATAGCCTAGTTCTTAATCCCCGTAGAAGAGAAGATGATGACTCAGATCAGAAGGCCATGAGGTATAAGGAGTAAAAAGAGCCTTACGTTCCATCCCACAATCAATTCCCTTATATAACTAAAGAATTTCTAGACTCAACTTCGACCAGTTTGGCTTGGTAATCCTACAGGTAGTCAAGCTCTGATACCAATGCTGTCAGGACCCCGACTCAATGCCACATCGATCTAGCATGTAACACCTCATATCACTTTGCGGCCTCACGCACGGTATTCCCACGGGTGTCGCCTTACCTTTGCCCGGGACCGTTTGCGCCTTTTGGCACACGTATATGATAGTGTCGCTAGCATCCATATGATAAGGAGCCCGGGCTGACATGGCTAGTTGTAAACCCAAAGTGGCACAGACTTACAGGGACAGGCATCCATGACCCAGCATCGAACGTGTCGGTCATCAGCGAGTGAATTCAGGCTGTAGCACTGGGCTAGCAGGACTCCGATGAACCGGGCTGCAGTGGGCTAACAGGACTCCGGTATTCATCGCGTGACATTTCCCCGAAGGGACAAACACAGGAACGAAGAAGGACACATGCCGGCCAGCCTAAGTGTTCCGGAGCAGTAGCAAGCTACCATGGCTCGGTGGAAACACTAGGAGACATTTCCCGGTAAGAGAGGCTACTAAAGATAAACAACTAGATAGTCAGATCCCACACATACCAAGCATTTCAATAACATACACACAATATGCTCGATATGTGCAAACACAACATGGCATCACAACATGACTCTACGACTCAAGTATTTATCCAATAGGATCCGAGGAGCGAGATATTACAAACATGAGTCTCATGACCCAACATTCAGAGCATACGGATCAAAGCACAAGCGGAAGCTAAACATGTCTGAGTACAGACATCTACAAAGAAAAGGCTGAGAAGCCTGACTATCTACCAAATCCTGCCGAGGCACAAGATCGTAGCTGAGGTAACAAGCTAAACGTCGAAGTCCACGCGGAACTACTAGCGAGACCGAAGTCTCTCTGCAAAAACATAAATAGGCAAACGTGAGTACAAATGTACCCAGCAAGACTTACATCAGAACTATCTACATATGCATCATTATCAACAAAGGGGATGGTGGGGTTTAACTGCAGCAAGCCAGCTTTGACTCGGTGGCTATCCTGAACTACGACTGCAAGTAACTCTTTTGAGGTGGCGCACACGAGTCCACATATTCACCATATCAATACTCCACTATGGATCCGCTCCCGTCTCCCTACAAGAACGCCATCCATAGCACTCACGCTTATCTTGCGTATTTTAGGGTATCCACTTTCACTTGTCTATGAACTGATATAAGCAACCCAGAAGTCCTTTTCCGTGGACACGGCTATTCGAATAGATGATGTTAACCCTGCAGGGGTGTACTTCTTCACACACGCTCTCACCACTTACCGCCGTTTACATGACATGTACTCGGCAACCTTCAAGCGGAAGCCCAACGTGGGTGTCGGCCACGGCCTACCTAAACACTCGAGTCTCTAGTCCAGGTTTATCGCCTATTCGGGTTCCATCCATGAGGAGATCCGGCCAGAGTTTCGCTCACAGCCCCAAACGATGTGAACAGGGTTCCGTGACACCAAACGGGTGCCCAGTATACCCGGCCACGTGCCTACCGCATCACAGCCCACCCCTCCGGTCAGCGCTGCCCACGGCCTCCAGCATACTACAAACACCAGAAACTACTTGCAACTCCTGGACAGAGGACAAGGGTGATCAAGAAGCCGAGAGGGTCCATTGGTTTCGGGCCCAATGCGTGGTAGTAGCTGAATCATGGATCACAAACACAGAACTCAGTTCCTGAGGACGACTGCAATGAGACAACCCACCATGTACTCCTACATGGCCTCTCACCGCTACCTTTACCAAATCGTGTTCACACGCTTAGCTCACACACCGTAGGACATGTTCACACACCTCTGATTCATCCCAGATGAATCAGACCTGACTCGACTCTAAGCAATAGCAGGCATGACAAACAAGCATGAATGAGTAGGCACATCACGGCTCAAACAACTCCTACTCATGCTAGTGGGTTTCATCTAATTACTGTGGAATGACAGGTCATGCAGAGGATAAAGGGGTTCAGCTACCGCAGCAAGTAACAGATGAATCGATGTTGTCCTAATGTAGTAAAAGAGAGGAGGAGCGAGAGAGTGGGATTTTATCGGAATGAACAAGGGGGGGTTTTGCTTGCCTGGCACTTCTGAAGATAACATTGAGTCTTCATCAGTGTCAACGATCACATCGTCGGAACATCGTCTACCGAGAGGGGACAAATACCGGCAAACAAGAGAGAACACAATCAATGTGATGCAACAAGATGATGCATGCTCGTGACATGGCAATATGAGTGTGTTTTGGGCTAATGCAACTAGCAACAGGTTAAATGAAGTTGGTTTGAATACAAGATTCAAATTCAAACACCATATGTGATTATTCAAATGCCATTTAATTGATTTGTGCTAAACAGCAGCTATAAGTTATTCTAACATGCATGAAAATGGTACAGATGGATTCCTTGAATTTTTTTGATAATTTTTCATATATAAATTATTTAATTTGGAGTTACGGTTGAATTTCTATGATTTTTAGAAGTTTATACAATTTTCTGGAATTTCCTGAATTATTTTAAAACCAGAAAATGATTTATTGCGTCAGCACTAGGTCATGCTGATGTCAGCAGGTCAACTAGGCTGGTCCAGGTCAAACCTGACAGTGGGTCCCACGTGTCAGTGACTCAGTTGGTTAACTGGGTTGATTAGGGTTAAACTAATACTAACGAAAATGTCAGCAGGGCTGGGCCCACATGTCAGTGGCTTAAATAATTAACTAACTTAATTAGTGTTAACTAATCTAACACCTAAACTAATTAACAGGGGCTGGCCCCACCTGTCATCGACCCAGGGGGGGTTCCACCGTGGTCAAGTGGGTCAACCCCACCGGCGACATGACGCCGGCGAGGCCAGATGCGGCGGCGGGCTTCGGAAATCGCCCTCAGGGCATCATTTCGGGCGCGGTTAGTTGCATTCAAACGCACGCAGTGGCGCGCGTCGAACGGTGGTGGTGGCCGGACCTATGGTGGCCGGAGCCGACGACGGCGAGCTCCAAGGCGGCGGCCGGAGTTCGGGTGTGCTTGGAATCGGCATTGTGGTGCACGGTGAGACGAACGGGTGGGCTAGATCGGCTCCTGGGAGCAGCGCGAGCGCGATGACATGCTCAGGGGCAAGCTGGGCTTGCTCAAGCCATGGTGACGACTTCGCCGGCGGCGAGCACAACTCGGCTATGTGCATCTGTGGCTAGGGCGCGAAATCGACGCGGGGAGAAGAGGGGAATCGACCGGAGGCTCACAGGGGTTGCGACGGTGGCCTCGGGGAGCTCGGGGAGGCGTCAGGGAGGGCACACGGTCGCCGGCGATCTCGGCGGCCGAAGCTTGAAGAAGAGGTCGGGGAAGCCGCTGCAGGGCGCGTCCGCTCGTGTGGCTTGGCGGGGACGGTGTAGAGGTCAGCGGCGGAGCTTCTGGAACTGGCGGAAGGGCGAGGGAGGGCTGGTGGCTGCGGCTATGGCGAACGGCGGCGACGGCGACTCTCGGGTGAGCTCGGGGAAGGGAGTCAGGGAGGGAGAGAGGGTGGAGCGAGTGAGGGAGAGGTGAGAGGGGGTCGAGGAGGCGCGTGGCGTCACCGGGGCGTCGAGGAGGAAGCAGGAGGTGGCCAGGGGAAGCAGGAGGTGGCCGAGGCCTCTCGGGCACGTGCCATGCCTCGGTCCTTCTGGCGAGGAGGAAGACGACAGGGGGAGTGGAGATGGGCTGGGCCGTGCTGGGCCAGGTAAGTGGGCGCCTGGTAAGTTAGGTAGGTGGCCTGGTGGCCTTCTCTCCCTTTCTTTTATTTCCTCTTTTCTATTTCTATTTTCTGTAGTTTGTTTTGATTTAGTTTTAGACACTAAATCATTTTTTTATAAATCCTGAGAATAATTGTGGACATTAACTGAATTATTACAGAGGCCCTCAACTATTTTCAGAATTGTTGGAGCATTTAAAAATATTAACAGTATTTAAATGCCCCAATTCAAATACAATATGGTTTAATCAAAAATCCAAAAATGTCTTGGAAAAATATCCATCATCTCTGGATATGGTTTTCACCCTTTTCTAGTAATCATGAACATTTTTGCAAACCAATTTGGGTTCTTGAAAATATTTTGAAGTTGAACCTATTTGCAATGCTTTGGTGCTAGGGCTTGGTCATCCCCATTTCAAATTTCATAAAATTTAAACATGTTGCATGGATGCTAAAGCAAAAACAGACAAGGGCTGATCTGGGGCTGTGACAAATGAGTAGCCTCTTCTAGCTTTGTCATGCATCATGCTTGGTTGTGCATCATGTCTTGGTTATGTGTTATGTGTTTACCTTGTTGTTTGCTTCTTTCCAGTTGTGGTCCTTCTCGTTAGTTCCTGTTTCGTTGCGATCGTGAGGATTCATTCGTCTACGCTTGGTTCGGCTTCATCCGTTCGTCTTCTTCATGGACTCGTTCTTCTTCCTAGCGAGATTTCAGCCAAGATGACTATCACCTTGGATCTCATTACTATCATTGCTATGCTAGTTGCTTCGTTCTATCGCTATGTTGCGCTACCTATCATCTTGTTCTTCAAGCCTCCCAAATTTCCATGTCAGCCTCTAACCTTTTCACCCTTCCTAGCAAACCGTTGCTTTGCTATGTTCCCTCTTTGCTCAGCCCCTCTTATAGCATTGTTAGTTGCACGTGAAGATGAAGATTGCTCCATGTTGGATATTGTTTATGTTGGGATATCACAATATCTCTTATATTATTAATGCATCTATATACTTGGTAAAGGGTGGAAGGCTCGGCCTTATGTCGGGTGTTTTGTTCCACTCCTGCCACCCTAGTTTCTGTCATATCGGTATTATGTTCCCGGATTTTGCGTCCCTAACGCGGTTGGGTGATTTATGGGACCCCCTTGACAGTTCGCCTTGAATAAAACTCCTCCAGCAAGGCCCAACATTGGTTTTACCATTTGCCTACCACATATACCTTTTCCCTTGGGAGTAATTAACCCAAGGGTCATCTTTATTTTAGCCACCCCCGGGCCAATGCTTTTCTAAGTGCTGGTCCAAACTGAGTAGACTGCGAGGCCACCTCGGGGAAACTTGAGGGATGGTTTTACTCGTAGGATGTCTCATCCGGTGTTGCCCTGAGAACGAGATATGTGAAGCTCCTATCGGGATTGTCGGCACATTAGGCAGCTTTGCTGGTCTTGTTTTACCATTGTCGAAATGTCTTGTAACAGGGATTCCGAGACTGATCGGTCTTCCTGGGAGAAGGAATATCCTTCGTTGATCGCGAGAGCTTATCATGGGCTAAGTTGGGACACCCCTGCAGGTTATAAACTTTCGAGAGACATGCCCGCGGTTATGTGGCAGATGGGAATTTGTTAATGTCCGGTTGTAGATAACTTGACACCAGATTCGAATTAAAAAGCATCAACCGCGTGTGTAGCCATGATGTTCTCTTTTTGGCGGAGTCCGGGAAGTGAACACGGTTTTTGGTTATGTTTGATGTAAGTAGGAGTTCAGGATCATCTCTTGATCATTGCTAGCTTCACGACTATTCCGTTTGCTGTCTTCTCGCTCTTATTTCCGTATGTTAGCCACCATATATGCTTAGTCGCTGCTGCTACCTCACCAATTTACCCCTTCCTTTCCCATTAAGCTTTGCTAGTCTTGATACCCATGGTAATGGGATTGTTGAGTCCTCGTGGCTCACAGATTACTACAACAACAGTTACAGGTACAGGTTATGCAATGATCATGATGCGAGAGCGATGTTTGCTTGTTTTGGATTTCTTCTTCTACTTCTTCTTCGATTAGGGGATAGGTTCCAGGTCGGCAGCCTGGGTTAGAAGGGTGGATGTCGTTTGAGTTTCTATTTGTGTTTCATCCGTAGTTGGATGGTGCTCTTAGGTAAGATGATGTTGTATTCGTGTGGTATTTTATGCCTTTTGTATGTATCCCCATCTATTATGTAATGTTGATGTAATGATATCCACCTTGCAAAAGCGTATCAATATGCGGTTCTATCCTTGGTGGGACCTTCGAGTCTCTTTAGGATAGTATCGCATATTGGGCGTGACAAGTTGGTATCAGAGCCTCGACCGACCATAGGAGCCCCCTTGATTGATCATGTAGTTTGGCCGTTGTCGAGTCTAGAAGAAAACTATTTTCGGAGTCTAGTTATATCGGAGAGTAGGAATTCTTTTACTCCTCAGCCCCTTCGTCGCTCTGGTGAGGAATATTGATGTAGGTGTTTTGAATTACTCCTCTTCCCCTTTAAACTTTCTTTAGGATCACCAAGTTGGTTTTCCGATCGTTGGTTCACAGCTTGAAAGCACAAGTGCTCCCTAGGTGGTTTTGGTAATTAATGTCAACATATCTCTTGTTGGACTAACACTTTTATCTAGTATGTTTCAGATAAGTTCAACAATGGAGTGGCATGGACTAAAGGATGTGGGAACTCCTTCTAGATGCTAAGGACAAAGGATTGGCTCAAGCTTCAAGCTCAAGACTCTTCATTTTACATTTTAGTGATCCAAGATCACATTGAGTCTATAGGAAAAGCCAATACTATCAAGGAGGAATGAGGTGTTGCTTAATGAGCCTCTTGCTTCAAGTGCTTAGTGATATGCTCCAAATACCCTCAACTACTTTCCCACTTCCACACATATGTCCTAAACCTAAAGTCAAATTTGGCTCCACTGATTCTTTCTATCCGGCGCCACCGAGTTTGGATGTCTTAGCCACTGCCACAAACCCTAGGCAAATCGGTCTCACCGATAGGGATCTCGGTCTCACCGAGATGGGATTGTAATCTCTCTGTGTATGTCCATTATCAAAATCGGTCTCACCGAGTTTGAGCAATCGGTACTACCGAGATTACAATGCAAACTCTCTGGTTAACTTATTATCAAAATCGGTCCCACCGAGTTTGATAATCGGTTAAACCGAGTTTGCCTGACCAACTCTCTGGAAAGCTTATTACCAAAATCGGTCTCACCAAGTTTGTGTAATCGGTCTTACCGAGATTACGTTATGCCCTAACCCTAACCGAATCGGTCCCACCAAGTTGCATTCCGGTCCCACCGAAAACCCTAATAGTCACATTATTTGCTAAATCGGTCTGACCGAGTTTAACGATTCGGTCCCACCGAGTTTGGTAGATTGTGTGTAACGGTTAGATTTTGTGTGGAGGCTATATATACCCCTCCACCTCCTCTTCATTCATGGAGAGAGCCATCAGACTGAACCTACACTTCATGTATCCTATTTCTGAGAGAGAACTACCTAGTCATGTGTTGAGGCCAAGATATTCCATTCCTACCATATGAATCTTGATCTCTAGCCTTCCCCAAGTTGCTTTCCACTCAAATCCTCTTTCCACCAGATCCAAATCCTATGAGAGAGAGTTGAGTGTTGGGGAGACTATCATTTGAAGCACAAGAGCAAGGAGTTCATCATCAATGCACCATTTGTTACTTCTTGGAGAGTGGTGTCTCCTAGATTGGCTAGGTGTCACTTGGGAGCCTCCGAGAAAGATTGTGGAGTTGAACCAAGGAGTTTGTAAGGGCAAGGAGATCGCCTACTTCGTGAAGATCTACCGCTAGTGAGGCAAGTCCTTTGTGGGCGACGGCCATGGTGGGATAGACAAGGTTGCTTCTTCATGGACCCTTCATGGGTGGAGCCCTCCGTGGACTCGCGCAACCGTTACCCTTCGTGGGTTGAAGTCTCCATCAACGTGGATGTACGATAGCACCACCTATCGGAACCACGCCAAAAACATTCGTGTCTCCAATTGCGTTTGAATCCTCTAAACCCTTCCCTTTACATTCTTGCAAGTTGCATGCTTTACTTTCCGCTGCTCATATACTCTTTGCATGCTTGCTTGATATGTGTTGTGAATGTTAAACTTGTGCCTAAACTCCACTCAAATCTTAAAAGGTTAAAAACTGCAACTTTGGTACTTAGTGTCTAATCACCCCCCCCCCCTCTAGACACCTCTTCTCAAGGTCCTACAAGTGGCTTCAGAGCATTGGTCTCCATTGCTTTGGTTTAATCACCATTGGAGGAAGATGGATGAGTCTACTTTGGGGAGTCTTAGACATAGAGTGCCTATTCTTGATGGAGAGTATTTTCATGAGTGGAAAAATGAGATGCTTGTAATTTTCAATCAATATTATTTGAACAAGTACATTTCTAGTCCTTGTGCACCTTGTGTTGATCCTATGCATCCAACCCATGATGAGTCAATTGACATGGTTAGGAATCTTAGAACTGCCGAACTTATCATTAGAGGATTGCCTAGAAACTTGATTGGATGTTTGCCTACTTTTGAGTGTGCCTACACTATATGGAAATTTCTTGAGGAACGATTTCCAAATTATTCCTTGAAAAATCTTGATGAAATTCTCCATAAGTCTATTGCCTTGAGTAAGATGAATACTAGTGATCCTATGTTTGGTGATCGTCTATTTGAGCTTACAAACCTTATGCGTGCCAAAGGAAATGTTGGTATTATTAGTGATATTATTTCCGAAGCTATAAAAATTCATAGACAAGATCATTGTCAAAATCACTCTAATGAATCACCCTCTCTAGGATTTGATCCACCACATGACGATGTTGAACATGGATACTATGATGAGGATGATGATAGTGACTTCAATCTTGATGATGCAATGAGACATTTTGGTCTTATGGCAAATCTTCGAGGATATATGTCAGGAGGAAAGGAATGTGTCCTTGACAGAGGATGTATCGATCACATGACCGGAGATAAAGACATGTTTCGTGAGCTTGCTGATAATGATAGTCCTCGAAAGTATGTCATTTTCGGTGACACCTCAAAGGGTAAGGTGGTTGGCCTCGGTAAGGTGGCCATCTCACATGATAGCTCCATACAAAATGTCATGCTCGTTGAATCTCTTGGATACAACTGACTTTCAGTATCTAGACTTGCTGACTTTGGTTTCAATGTCTTATTTACTGAAGTTGATGGCCAAGTGTTTCGTCGAGACAATCATAAAATGGTCTTTACTGGTATACGTAGAGGTGATCTTTACATTGTTGATTTCACTAAAAAGGCCCAACCTAAAACTTGCTTCATTGCTAAATCCTCAAAAGGTTGGTTATGGCATAGACGACTAGGTCACGTTGGCATGAGAAACCTTGACAAGCTTATTAAGGGAAATCATATCCTTGGAGTTAATGATGTCATATTTGATAAGGATAGACTTTGCAGTGCTTGTCAGGCAGGTAAACAGGTTGGAGGAAGGCATCCCGTGAAGAACATCATGACCACGAAGAGGCCACTCGAGCTACTTCACATGGATCTCTTTGGTCCCAACTCTTACAAGAGTCTCGGTGGAAATTCTTTTGGTATAGTTGTAGTTGATGATTTTTCAAGATTTACGTAGGTGTTCTTTCTCGATGATAAATCACAGGTCCAAAAGATATTCAAGAACTTCGCTAGGAAGGCCCAAAATCAATTTGAAGTGAAGATCAAGAAGGTTCGCAGCGACAACGGAACAGAGTTCAAGAATGCAAATGTGGACACCTTTCTTGACGAAGAAGGGATTTCACACGAGTTCTCGGCTACGTACACACCTCAATAAAATGGAGTTGTTGAGAGGAAGAACCGGACGCTCATCAAAATGGCGAGAACGATGTTTGATGAGTACAAGACGCCAAAGCACTTTTGGGCAGAAGCAGTTGAGACAGCTTGTCATGCAACAAATCGCTTGTATCTTCACAAGCTACTCGACAAGACGGCATACGAGCTCCTCACCGGTAACAAACCCCAAGTTGGATACTTTCGATCATTCGGCTCAAAGTGCTACATTCTTTATAAGCATCGTCGTTCTAAATTTGCTCCTAAGTCTCATGAAGGTTTCCTACTAGGTTATGGCTCAAACTCTCACACTTACCGTGTCTACAACAATTTCACCCGAAAGGTTGAAGAGACGGTAGATGTGAAGTTTGATGAATCTAACGGCTCGCAAGTAGAGCAATTGCCAATTGATGTAGGAGACAAAGATCCTTCAGAAGCAATCCAAGACTTTTCTATTGGCAAGGCCCATCCTACCGAGGTGAAGGAGAGTACCTCGTCTGTCCAAGTGGAAGCTTCTACTTCACAACAAGGTGAACCAAGTGTTGATACGGAAGCAGCCACAAGTGGGACACACCAAGATGAAGGAAACGAGGAAGTGCATCAAGATGAACGTCAACGACCTCCTTCTCCACCACGACAAGAGAACAACAACGCCAACAATGATGAAGGCCAAGAAGAAGAACAAGATGAAGAAGATGTTCAACGAAGATCCAAGCAAAAGCTTTCACGAGTTCGAGCAAGAATTGCTAAAGACCATCCCGTCGAGCAAATCTACAATGATATTCAAACCGGGAGAATCACTCGCTCTAAAACTCGTTTAGCTAACTTTTGTGAAAACTATTCTTTCATCTTTAGCATTGAACCTATGAAGGTCGAAGAAGCATTGGAAGATCCGGATTGGATAAATGCTATGCATGAAGAGCTACACAACTTTTAGAGGAACCAAGTTTGGACATTGGTTGAGAAGCCCGACAACAACCAGAACATCATCGGTACCAAATGGGTGTTTCACAACAAGCAAGATGAAGACAGACAAGTAGTTCGCAACAAAGCACGTCTCGTCGCCCAAGGCTACACACAAGTCGAAGGTATGGACTATGGTGAGACTTATGCTCCCGTTGCTAGACTTGAGTCTATTCGCATCTTACTTGCCTATGCTAATCACCATGATATCATATTGTACCAAATGGACATTAAAAGTGCTTTTCTAAATGGTGAAATAGAGGAGGAAGTTTATGTTAAACAACCTCCCGGCTTTGTCAATCCTAAGAAACCAAATCATGTTTACAAACTTCACAAAGCTCTTTATGGTCTTAAACAAGCTCCTAGAGCTTGGTACAAATGCTTAAGGAAGTTCGTTATTGAAAAAGGCTTTGAAATTGGGAAAATTGATTCTACTCTTTTTACTAAAAGGGTTAATGGTGAACTATATGTGTGCCAAATCTATGTTGATGATATTATATTTGGTTCAACTAACCCTCATTTTAGTGAAAAGTTTGGGAAGCTAATGTCGAAGAAGTTTGAGATGTCTATGATGAGTGAACTCAAATTCTTTCTTGGATTGCAAATAAAGCAAACTAAGGAAGGTACTTTTGTCTCTCAAACGAAGTACACTAAGGACTTATTCAAGAAGTTCAATATGTAAGAATGCAAAGGTATGACTACACCCATGCCTACTAGTGGACATCTTGATTTGACCAAAGATGGTGAACCGGTCGATCAAAAGTTTTATCGCTCTATGATTGGTTCATTGTTGTATCTATGTGCTTCACGTCCCGATATTATGCTAAGTGTGTGCATGTGTGCACGATATCAAGCTGCCCCTAAAGAATGTCATCTTAAGGCCGTGAAAAGGATAGTGAGATACTTAATCCATACACCAAATTTTGGCATTTGGTATCCTAAGAGGGCCTCTTTCGATCTTGTTGGCTATTCCGACTCAGACTATGCCGGAGACAAGGTTGATAGAAAGTCCACTTCGGGTACTTGTCAATTTCTTGGTAGATCTCTTGTGTCTTGGTCGTCCAAGAAACAAAACTCGGTATCCTTATCCACCTCCGAAGCTGAATATATTGCTGCTGGTTCATGTTGTGCTCAATTACTTTGGATGACCCAAACTCTTAGAGATTATGCGATATATGTGAGACATGTTCCATTGCTTTGTGATAATGAAAGTGCTATCAAAATTGGACATAATCCTGTGCAACATTCTCGAACTAAGCATATTGAAGTTCGTCATCATTTCATTTGAGATCATGTTGCTAAGGGTGACATTGATCTTAAGCATGTTCGCACCAAAAAGCAATTAGCGGATATATTCACTAAACCTCTTGATGAGAAAGTGTTTTGCAGGTTAAGAGGAGAATTGAACATCATTGATGCTTCAAACTTGGAGTAGAAACTCCATTGGATACATGCAAGACATGAGCTTATGACTAATCCTTGATATTTCACTTATGATGAAAATCTTATGTCTTGGATATATTTGTATCTTGCATGTTATCTAACCCATGTTGGTACTTGGTTGAATCAAACTCCATGAGATTGTAACCTACTCACATCTTGAGCAATCTCTACATCACCAAGTCTCTACACAAGGTGGTTGAAGACAAGGAAGCACGAAACCATTCAAACATATCCTTTGAAAAATTCTATGTTGAGTTTCATGATTGTCATTTTTGGATATACAAGTGCTCTTCATTGCAAGAACTAACCCATGTAGGTAGATGGACTCAAATTCCAAGTGGTGCTCCAAATTCTTGATGAGCTACATCAACCTTGAGCAACCCACGCAAGTTCAACTACATGGACAAAACCACCAACCAAGGTATGTTATTCCATCTTAGAGAAGCTTTACTCCCAGTCATGAGTTAAAGCAACTCGACAAGATGTGAATACATCAAGATGCTTAAACGAAAAATGGTAACCCCATTTTGAGCTTAAACGATGAGTATGGCCTATGATCAAGTGATCTCACTTGACTCCTAAGTCAATATACTCTAACATAGGTGACTTTGTCGCCGACCATCTCTAGATGAAGTTCTCCTGTGTTCTTTTCTGAGTTTTTGCATTTGTCTCATGCATTTGTGTTTCCCCTTTCAAAAAAAAACTTCATCTAGATTTCTTTCTTTTTGCTCTGCATTCTATGCATCTAATTCCTTGCATATCATTCAGTAAATTCCTTTCAAATCTTTGTGAGATCTTACTAGTCTAGTGAGCTGAGGTGACAAGTGTTTTCTCTGTGATGAACTCGGTTACACCGATTTGTTATTTTCGGTCCAACCGAATCTTTTTGGTACGACCGAAGCATACCACTCGGTGCCACCAATTTCATAACAGGAAAAACTCTTTGCCACATATTCTGTGTTTCTTCTGATCCAGCTCCACTCAATGAATCTTGTTCTATACAAGCATCACATTTTTATCATTGCTTTATGTTGTGACTCAAGGATCAAACCCATTCACGACAAATTCCAGAGGGAGAGAGAGATTACATCTTTATCAAGCCCTTCTTGGAAATTGATGTCAAAGGGGGGAGAGAGATCACATCAAAGCTTATCACTTAGAGAGATCACATCTCAGAGGGAGAGAAAGATCCTTCAGGGGGAGAGAGAGAGATCTCCAGGGGGAGAGAATACTAGTAGAAAGTATTTCTCAAGGATCCCAGATGCTTGGTGTTCAAGAGGAGAGATGTCCACATGTCTTCTTGAGGGGAGAGACATGTTCATATGATCTGTTGTGCTTATTTGCATTAGCTTGCATTAGCTCTATCATTTAAATTCATTGCATTTCTTTACTCTTAGGGACATGTCTAATCCAATGTAGTACTTAGTACTCACTCTCTACATGTCATCCCAGTCTTGGTATTCTTGTGGTTTCTTTTGTTTGCTCTGGCTAGTAGATGCATCTGTGTTATCTGACCTTGTTTTCACAGGTTCATTCCATCCTAAGCCAACCCAAGACCACAAGGTAAGTATATGCATCACAATCATGTGTATGAGGAATTCTTGCTGATGTACATACTGTTTGCAAGGACTCATGGGCATGAAGGTATTCTCTTTAATACTTTATGCTCTGATGCATATAGCCAAGATACATGTAACACATTGCCTGCTCTATCATGGTTATGCTATCACATGCTTCTATATTTCATATTCACATGATTGCATACATGTAGGGGGAGCCTATGCTTGTTACATGTCTTTCCAAAGCTTTACTTGCTATTCTTTATATCTTTATCTAAAGCTTTGATGTATGTTGCCATCAATTACCAAAAAGGGGGAGATTGAAAGCACAAGTGCTCCCTAGGTGGTTTTGGTAATTAATGTCAACATATCTCTTGTTGGACTAACACTTTTATCTAGTATGTTTCAGATAAGTTCAACAATGGAGTGGCATGGACTAAAGGATGTGGGAACTCCTTCAAGATGCTAAGGACAAAGGATTGGCTCAAGCTTCAAGCTCAAGACTCTTCATTTTACATTTTAGTGATCCAAGATCACATTGAGTCTATAGGAAAAGCCAATACTATCAAGGAGGAATGAGGTGTTGCTTAATGAGCCTCTTGCTTCAAGTGCTTAGTGATATGCTCCAAATACCCTCAAATACTTTCCCACTTCCACACATATGTCCTAAACCTAATGTCAAACTCGGCTCCACTGATTCTTTCTATCCGGCGCCACCGAGTTTGGATGTCTTAGCCAGTGCCACAAACCCTAGGCAAATCGGTCTCACCGATAGGGATCTCGGTCTCACCGAGATGTGATTGTAATCTCTCTGTGTATGTCCATTATCAAAATCGGTCTCACCGAGTTTGAGCAATCGGTACTACCGAGATTACAATGCAAACTCTCTGCTTAACTTATTATCAAAATCGGTCCCACCGAGTTTGATAATCGGTTAAACCGAGTTTGCCTGACCAACTCTGTGGAAAGCTTATTACCAAAATCGGTCTCACTGAGTTTGTGTAATCGGTCTTACCAAGATTACGTTATGCCCTAACCCTAACCGAATCGGTCCCACTGAGTTGCATCCCGGTCCCATCGAAAACCCTAACGGTCACATTATTTGCTAAATCGGTCTGACCAAGTTTAATGATTCGGTCCCACCGAGTTTGGTAGATTGTGTGTAACGGTTAGATTTTGTGTGGAGGCTATATATGCCCCTCCACCTCCTCTTCATTCATGGAGAGAGCCATCAGACTGAACCTACACTTCCTATATCCTATTTCTGAGAGAGAACTACCTACTCATATGTTGAGGCCAAGATATTCCATTCCTACCATATGAATCTTGATCTCTAGCCTTCCCCAACTTGCTTTCCACTCAAATCCTCTTTCCACCAGATTCAAATCCTATGAGAGAGAGTTGAGTGTTGGGGAGACTATCATTTGAAGCACAAGAGCAAGGAGTTCATCATCAATGCACCATTTGTTACTTCTTGGAGAGTGGTGTCTCCTAGATTGGCTAGGTGTCACTTGGGAGCCTGCAACAAAGATTGTGGAGTTGAACCAAGGAGTTTGTAAGGGCAAGGAGATCGTCTACTTCATGAAGATCTACCGCTAGTGAGGCAAGTCCTTCGTGGGCGACGGCCATGGTGGGATAGACAAGGTTGTTTCTTCGTGGACCCTTCATGGGTGGAGCCCTCCGTGGACTCGCGCAACCGTTACCCTTAGTGGGTTGAAGTCTCCATCAATGTGGATGTACGATAGCACCACCTATCGGAACCACGCCAAAAACATCTGTGTCTCCAATTGCGTTTGAATCCTCCAAACCTTTCCCTTTACATTCTTGCAAGTTGCATGCTTTACTTTCCGCTGCTCATATACTCTTTTCATGCTTGCTTGATATGTGTTCTAAATGTTAAACTTGTGCCTAAACTCCACTCAAATCTTAAAAGGTTAAAAACTGCAACTTTGGTACTTAGTGTCTAATCACCCCCCCACTAGACACCTCTTCTCAAGGTCCTACATAGCTCTTTTATCCAGTGCATTCCTCGTCAAGTTGACTCGAGCCTCTTCATCGTTTCCAAGTTCAATCCTCAGTTCTTTCTCAGAGACGAGGTTTTCCCCGTCCTCGGTTGTCATCTTTTCCCACCCGCCCTCCCCTTTTTCTCCTCAGAGCCGCTGTCCGTAATCGAGTATCCATCCTACTCGTGCGAAGTCTTTGTTTTCCTTTCCTCAATTATTTCAATTCTTGAAGTTATTCGTCGGTTCTCTCTTCCAAGTTGCCTTTGTTTTTTCCGCCCTCCCACCCTCTTCTTCTGCGAGCTTGAGTCTCTTTCGACCATCAATTTCATTCGTACGGAGCCTCTTCAGTCTTCCGTCAATCATTTCAACCGGTGAATTCTCCTTTGTTTGACATTCTTAATCTCTTTTTCTTTTCCGGTGGACTCAATTCAAGTTTTTCGGGTTGATCATATTCTTTTCCTCGGCTCAAATGTTTTCCCCTTGCTCGTTTGCCTCTCGCCAGTTTATCTTTGCGGAGTGCTCAAGACATCTCGGGAGATTCGTCTGTGTTCCAATTAATTCGAGGTTGTCACCTCATTCAAATATTTCAATCATTCCGGTGCATCATCTACCTCTTCAACAGACCTTTCCAACGGTGTTTTCTTTTAGTGGCCCCTAACCCACAGGTCTTTTCCCAGGATCTTACCTGACTCTTCTAATTCTCCCAGGGTTATTCTCAAATTCTTTTCAAGTGTGATGTAAGAATGAATTTCATCAGTCACATGCCTTCTCCAAGATCACTTTCAAATTCTTTTCATTGTAGGTTCAACCTCTCTGCTTTTCATTTTACCGGAGTATCTCAGTAACTTTGGTGGTTTTTCTCGTTGTCATTTGAAGACCGAAGAAGAGTTTTTCCTCTAAATCTGGTCCGTTCTCTTGAAGATTCGCGGTTCTAGCTTCTTGTTATCCTCTCGAATTATTCCATTTGTTAGATATTCTTTTCTTAACCATCCGGAGTATGTCAGGAGTTGTTTTTCCATTTTTTCACTGGAGGCCATCATTCCAGTTATCGTTCTCTATTTATCCCGGCGCTTCGTTCAAATGTGCTTTAATCAGCTCGAGTTCTTCCCGTTCTCTTGTATGTAAATCCCCTCAAGCATATTTGTTCTTCAAATTCTTCCCGGTGATTCATTCTCTTTCATCAGTTATTTTCTAATTCTTATGGTGGTTCGTTCAAGATTCTTTTTCCCTGATTATCATTTTAATGCATTCGTTATTTCGACTACCGGTATTTCATGAAGACTTTCTCATGTTTTGTGCCATATTTCCCCTTAATCCTTTTCAAGAAGAATAAGTAGTATGAAAAATCCATTACTTGTCATCAATTTAATTTGATGAAGGATAAGCATACAATAAATCTTATTCTCCACAAAGTGAGTAATCCCTTCCTTCAGAGTTTGTTCTTGATGAATAAATTCTAGTTCCAAGTGTTTTCCTCTTTTCTTTCCCGGAGTTCAAATTTCCTCGGCCATTTCGTCGGAACCTCCATCCAAATCATTGCAAGGCTTAATCTTATCCCTTTCATCCTTCAATTTTATCTCGTCATCCTTTTGTTACCGGAGTTCTTCACGGTGGATCGTCATGATTTAATTCATTCTTCAAAGAGTTCATCAAGATTCTAATCGAAGGAGCTCAAGTATCCTTCTTCTTGCTCCTCGAGGTGCAATTAATTCTCCGTATTCTTTTGAAGAGGAGTTTTGCATTTCTTTGTTCTTCTCAGCTATTTAATCTTTTTCGCTTGTGGTCGGTTATCACCTCAAATTTTTTGAGAGGTTATCTATAAGTCCACAACAAGCAATTCTTTTGTTGTTGAATTTCCAACAACTCCGTTCAATCCTTTCCTCTAAGGTTGCTTTCTATTTCGTTCGTGGTAGAAGTTGCCATTTTCTTCCTTGTTCTTTTTGTTCCACTCTTTCAAGTCTTCCGAAGGCTTTGTATTCTTTCACTACTTCTTTGTCTTGAACTGATACGATTTGAACCGTGTCTCTATTTTGATTTGGCAAGACAATGCAGTGACCATAGGACATAGATATATGTTTGTTTGATGCTTTTATTATGTACTAGTACTTGGCAATAGAAGACTTGGTAGTTTAATCCTGTCCACCTTACTAATGAACTGGTTCACCGAAATGAGTTTCATATACTAGTACATGCTAAACTTGTTATGTGTCTGCTTGTTTCTTCTTTTAGAATGCTGATAGAATATTGGGGAAGAGTGCCTTATTAAGCAATGGCAAAGGAAGTAATGCAGATAAGATTCAGGATAGCGACACATCCTTGTTGGTCTCCAACAAAGCTGATAAAACAGCTAAGGAAGACTATCTTGAAGACAGCAAGACAACCCCAAAGTCATGTCTTGGTTTAGTGTTCGAGTTTCTGGCCACTACCGCTTGCACAAGCTATTCAAACTCACTGTCTGCATTAGTTCGGTTTCTTGAGTCTCAACTACGAGCTGAAAGACATCGATCAGCTCTGCTGCGACAAGAAGCGGAAGGACTACGGAAGTCCCTGGAGCATTCAGATGCATACTTTCTGGTGCAACAGCAAGCGTTGGAGGATTTTAGCGCCAAAAAGGACAAAGCTAATAAGCTTGCTAAGCTTATTGCCAGCATGGTGGATACCCAGGATAACGTTTTTGAGCTCTTCTGAAGTTGTTTCAGTTATGCTCTTGTTTTGCTGCCACGTTTATTTGCATTGGTGGCCAATTTTGACGGCCAGTGTATGTAATATGCTGCTTTGTTCCCTATATTTGCACTGGTGTCGAACTTTGATGCCCAGTGCATGTAATATGTCTAATAGCGGTAATAGGCTAGCATTAATTGCTTGCTTATTTATTTCCTTGTTGTCTTGTTTAGCTGTTTGGTGGTAGTCATTGCTGTTCTTTTTCTGTGTTTTTCTAGTGGCCACAATAGCCTATTTTTGGTAACTAGGCCAAAATAATCATGGCAACACGCGGACTGTTGTAACCATGGGCCTCCTGCAGGCCGTATGATCCATGGGCCTTCTTCCGGCCGTAGGATCCATTGGCCTTCTATACGGGCCGTAGGATCCATTGGCCTTCTATACGGGCCTTAGGGTTCATGGGACTTCTACGGGCCGTGGGGTCCATGGGCCTTCTACGGGCCGTACAATCCATGGGCCTTCTACGGGCTGTACTATCCACGGGCCTCATACGGGCCGTAGGATCCATGGGCCTTCTACGGGGTGTATCATCATTTAGCCAATCATGGGCCATACTATTCATGGACCATAACGGGCCGTTAATAGGCAGTATTTGATAACTATATGAAAACAGCCCAACGGGTTTTTTTGACATGAAAACGGCCCAACATATTAACGGTCCGCAAATGGGCCGACTGTAATGACAGGATGAATTTTGGCCCACAAGCAGAAAATGACAGTAATGGGCCGTATGTAACCGAATGCTGCAAATGAGCCCAAGAATCAATGGGCCCTGAGAAGGCCGAAAGATAACTTGGGTTGGAAACGGCCCAATGGAATAACGGGCCGTTAATGGGTATAAAGTGATACACTATTCATTACGGGCCAGTTTCACCACGGGCCGTTAATGGGCCAAGAGTTACAAAGGGCCTCATATGGGCCGAAAGAAGTCATGGGCCACACATGGGCCAGAAGTTAAAACGGGCTGGAATCATATTGGACGGCCCAGATGACGCTACTTGGCCTAATTCGGAGAGGTCGTTACGGGCCCTGGGTTAGCAGGCTGTAAATGGGCTATATGCGAACAGGCCGTTAACAGGCTTTCCGTGGGCTGGCCCGCCACCTTTTGACCAAGTCAAATGGGCCGGCCTTTTCACAGGAATGGGCCTATGTTGGCCCGTGCCACGTGTCGCCGTATCATAGGCGCCTTTGGTCCAATGAGTGGATGACATCTGTCCCAACGGTGAGCCGACACGTGTTTCCTCCAGCCAATGATGATTTTACACGTGGAAAATCCCCATTGGTCGGGGCTGTTAACAGGTTATCGGATCCAAAACCAGACCCGATAGCGTAATCGCGTTCCGTTAGGGTGGATGCCACGTGTCCGTCACCCTTGACGAAAGCACTTCTGTGACGCGTGATTTATCGTCATGGAAGTGGACACTTCCGTGATGATAATTTTGGTAATGTCATGGAACACTTGTACGACAGCACAGGTATGACTATCTTGATTCTTTCATAAAATCGTCATGGATGTACATGTATGACAAAAAACGCGACCTACTATGACCAACACGTATCATCATAGAAGTGTATTTTTTTTGTAGTGGGGGCACTGTTGCCACACTCCGGCTGACCAGGGGCCTGGGCGGGGCACTGCTGCCTTGGTCATCGGTGGCTGAAGACTCGTCCCATCGTAGGGCCTGGATGGGACGGGAGCTGACCCGTGGCTGGATTGCGGAGCACGCCATGGGTGGAGCTGGCTTGTTGTGGAAGCTTTGATTGTGCCAGGTTCGGCTGTTTTGTGCCAGTTGTTGAGGCCGAGTCGATGCGTCTTGCCGGGTCAGAGAGTTTGGCCGGGTTGCGGGGCTTGGCCGGGTCGAGCGACCCGGCCAAGCGCGTGCCGGCTTGAGGGGCGATGCTGGCCCTGTTGTTTTTGAAAAGGATCCGGGTTCCACTGCCTGCCCGGGGTTCATCCGCCCGACAGTAGTCCCCGAAGCTGTGAAGGTCCACCGTCTTCGGATGAGTGGGCCTTCGCAGTTTCCCCCTTAAGCAAGGTGGATTCTGCGAGCGCCGGATCCGGCAACACCCACTGTGTGCCGGTTTTCTCCGAAACCGGATCGAGGCATTCCGGCGGGGGCGGGAACCGAGGAGTTTGTCGAATCTTGCGGCAATCCCTCGGGCTTCGCGCGGGCGCCACGTGGTTCCCGGAAGTCGGAGGAGCCTGACAGGCCACACGCGTGACGGGACTGAACGATGGGCTGGGGCCGACTGCCAGCGCCCTTGGCCCACGTGCGCAGATTTATTGCAGTGTCCGGGGGTCGGTTGCTCTTCCACGGGCAGTTATTGCGTGTGTACGTGCACACTTATTGCGGGGTAGTGGAAAGGCTGAGTGCAGACGATCCCACTCCCCCACGTTCAAACCGAGGGTTATAGATCGGGGGGCAGGGGGGCGGCGGACATTATTCTCGCACGCGCCCTCCTGCCCCTTTGCTCTTGCTCTGCTCTTTGCAACCGACGCACTGCGGCGCCCGCTGCCCCGAGCAGAACTTCGCCGTCGTCCATCTTCTTTCTCCTTCTCCTTCTTTCGTTCATGGAACTGCCGTCGGGCTCTTGGATGGGCTCGAACGTCACCACCAAAGACATCGCCCATCTTCGCCCGTTGCGGCGCTTGCCGTGGGAGACGGATGTCGCCGCCCGTCTGCCGTGCGGCAAGCAAAGGCCGCAGCCCGAGGAGTCGGAGCGCGTGGTCTTCCTCATGCACTTCGAGCACGGATTTGGGCTGCCGGTGAGCGCCTTCTTCCGCACGTTCCTGGAGTTCTTCAGGATCTAGTCGCACCATCTTGGCGCTGGCGCCATCGTCCAGCTTTCCAGCTTCGTCACCCTTTGCAAGGGGTACCTGGGGGTCGAGCTTATTGTAACGCCCCGGATTCGATGCGCCAGGTGTCTGCCAGTTATTCGCCGTCATTGACATGTCATTTGCTTGCGTGTTGCATTTTATCATGTCATGATGTGCATTTCATTTTGCATACGTGTTCGTCTCATGCATCCGAGTCTTTTCCCCGTTGTCCGTTTTGCATTCCGGCACTCCTATGCCCTCCGGCGTCCCCCTTTTGTCTTTCGTTGTGTGCGGGTGTTAAACGTTCTCAGAATGGACCGAGTCTTGCCAAGCGGCCTTGGTATACCACCGTTAGACTGCCTATCAAGTTTCGTGCCATTTGGAGGTCGTTTGGTACTCCAACGGTAAACCGGGTAACCGTAAAAGCCCCCTCTCTCTTTGCAGCCCAACACCTTTCCAAATTGACCCAAAACCCATCTAACGCCCCTCCATGGTCTCGGTCGTTCGATCACGATCGTGTGGGCGAAAACCGCTCCTCATTTGGACTCTCCTAGCTCCCAGAAATCTATTTATAGCCCCCACCCCCGAAATTCGCGGATCAAATCGCCTGAAACCCTAGATCCATCCCTTCCGCGCCGCCGGACATGTCCGCCCGGCGACCGGACGTTTCCGCGCCGCCGCCCCCGCCGAATCGCAGTGCGCCACGTGGCACCCGTGCCCTCCCCGCCGCCGC
>NC_041385.1:270226952-270241469 GCF_002162155.2 Triticum dicoccoides | reverse complement strand
CCCCGTGCCGCCCGACCCGCCGGAGGTCGCCGTCACCTCCGCCCTGCCACCGGTGTCCCGCCCGTGCCGCCGCCGGCTGGGTGCGTTCCGGCCGCCCGCCGCCGCCTCACCCTGTGCCGCCTCCGCCGACCTCCCCTGCCGCGGCCGAGCTCCTCCTCGCCGGCTCCGCCTCTCGCCGGAGTTATCTCCGGCCAGATCCACGAAGATGGACGAGATCCACCAAGAGTTGAACCAAATGGGATCCCCGCGTCCCGGATATCTCCGTCCCGAGTTGACTTTTCGGAGGGTATATTTCACTAAGTCCCAGATCTGCCGTAATTATCATGCCATGTTCATCGCATTGTATCTCTGCATCCGTAGCTCCGTTTTGTGCGTGTAATATGTCAAATTGTTTGTCTCAACGAGTACATCATTTCATTCCATTGCATCTGAGTCTGATCGGGTCTGATCGGGTCTTCCTGGGAGAAGGTCTATTCCTTCGTTGATCGCGAGAGCTTGTCATGGGCTAAGTTGGGACACCCCTGCAGGGTATAATCTTTCAAAAGTCGTGCCTGCGGTTACAGGAAGATGGGAATTTGTTAATGTCCGGTTGTAGATAACTTGACGCCAGATCCGAATTAAAACGCATCAACCGCGTGTGTAGCCGTGATTGTCTCTTCTCGGCGGAGTCCGGGAAGTGAACACGGTTTCTGGGTTATGTTTGACGTAAGTAGGAGTTGAGGATCACTTCTTGATCATTGCTTCACGACCGTTCCATTTGCTCTCTTCTCGCTCTTATTTGCGTATGTTAGCCACCATATATGCTTAGTCGCTGCTGCAACCTCACCACTTCACCCCTTCCTTTCCTATTAAGCTTTGCTAGTCTTGATACCCATGGTAATGGGATTGCTGAGTCCTCGTGGCTCACAGATTACTACAACAACAGTTGCAGGTACAGGTTTTGCGATGATCATGACGCGAGAGCGATGCTTGCTTGCGTTGAGTTCTTCTTCTACTTCTTCTTCGATCAGGGGATAGGTTCCAGGTCGGCAGCCTCGGCTAGCAGGGTGGATGTCATTTGAGTTTCTGTTTGTGTTTCATCCGTAGTCGGATGATGCTCTGATGTATTGTGATGTTGTATTCGTGTGGCATTGTAAGCCTCTTGTATGTATCCCCATATATTACGTAATGTTGATGTAATGATATCCACCTTGCAAAAGCGTTTCAATATGCGGGTCTATCTTTGGTGGGACCTTCGAGTTCCTTTTGGGATAGGGTCGCATATTGGGCGTGACACCTATGATCGACCTCTGGGCATGCTTCTTCTCCCTGAAGCAACAGGGCCCGACGGCCGGAGAGTTTGCCAACTGCGGCACCACCGTCACCTCGAAGCGGTCGGGGGCGGATTGCCCCAAGATCCCGCTGGAGGATTCTTCCAAGAAATGGCAGAACTCCTTCTTCTACGTCCGCAACTTGGGTGCGGACCGCATCAATCTTCCGGCCTTCGCCATCGCACCGCCAAGGGCGAAGATGAACTGGGGCTACTTGTCGGATTTGGGGTTCCGGCAGACCTTATAGATTCGAACACTGGGGTGCGTGCGGAGATTTGGCCTTCTGCCTGCCTGCACCTCACCGCCTCGCTACGAACTAAGCAATCAAGGGAACAACACAAGAGACACATAGTTTATACTGGTTCAGGCCACCATTGTGGTGTAATACCCTACTCCAGTGTGTGGTGTGGTGGATTGCCTCTTGGGCTGATAATGAACAGTTCAAGGAAGAACAACCTCGCGAGGGTCTGTTATTGGCTAGTGCGATGAACTGCTAGGGGGAGTTCAGTCGCTCTCTCTTTGGATGCCTCTCTCTTTTTGTCCTCCTCCTACCCTGGGGGTGGCTAGTCCTATTTATAGGCAAAGGCCCTGGTCCTCTTCCCAAATATTGAGCGGGAACGGCGCCAACAATTGGCCATTTTGAAGGGGAACATCTAGTACACTTATCCTGACTAAAGTTGGTCCTTGCCTGTCGAAGGCTCTGGTGGTGACGCCAGCTTGGGCTCCACGATGACTTCCATCCTGCCGTTGCGACGGTGTTGGTCTTGTTGCACCGAAACGGATGCATTTGCTTGATGCTCTCGCTTACGCTTGCTCCCTTTGCACCAAAGGGGAAAGAAGGACATTGTGCGGGCTGGCGCCCGCCTGACGCCCTTGGTCGTCATGGCTTGCGTCATGGGCACCTCGCGAGGTACCCCGCCTTGATCTCTCCACCTCTTCGCGAGCCAGCCTGATGAAGCCGCACCTGAGGAAGCCTCCTGTCGTCCACCCCGCGAGGCTTGGCCCCTCGCGAGGGTCTTGAACTTGTGCTGGTGAAGATGGGCCATGCTGGGCCGCCCCTTGAGCCACGCCGCAGGCCGCGGGCAGGCAAGTCTGGGGACCCCCGTTCCCAGAACGCCGACAGTAGCCCCCGGGCCCAAGGCGCGCCCGGACTTGGGTGAGCAGAGAGGCGAAGGGGCAAGTGCGAAGCGCCCTGGGCCCTAACAGCCTGCGGCCTCGGGTGCCGCATGGCGGTTGATTGGACGTGGGCGGCTCAGCAACCGTGCGCATCAAAAGAGCGGCGTCTTCCTAGGCTTTGCTTCCCTTTCTTCTTCCGGTTATTGCCCAGATCCCCTTTCTTGCGCCCTTCCTCTCTGCCTCCGAAATCTTCAGATCTACTTTGACTACGCACCTTAGCAAGTCATGGCGCCTCGCCAGACCCCGGCCGAAGCTTGGTGTTCGCCCGCCTTGGACTCGCCAAACGTGTCGGAGGCGAGCCTTGCCCGGATGCGCCGGATGGTGGCGGCACAAGGCATTGACGGGGCGCAGGTGTTCAAGGCCGGCTCCGCCCCTCCCGAGTCCCAAGGGAGCACCTTCTACCCGCTCTTCATAAGTGCCATAGCTTCTGGCTTGGTGCCTCCTTTCTCTGAGTTCTTCTTCTCTGTCCTCCGCCATTACGACCTGCAAGCTCTGCACCTCCACCCCAACTCTGTCCTTCTTCTGGCGATCTTCGCATATTATTGCGAGGCTCATGTCGGGGTGCAGCCTTCGGTGGCCCTGCTGCGCCACTACTTCTCCCTCCGGCTCTCTCGCGGTCCTCTCTCCATGTGCGCGAGCTTCGTCGCGTATGGTGGTTCCAACGCCATCTCGAAGCCCGGGAAGAGGATTGAGGGCTACAGGAGCAAGTGGGTCATGGTGGATGCCGGGTGCATCCACCCTCGGCTGATTCTGCCCACGGAGCAGCCCTCGAGCTTCGATGATTGGTCTCGCGTGGAACTCGTGGACCCCCGCGCGAAGCCGGTGTTGGAGAAGATGGATGCGGATCTGAGGCCTGGGAACATGGCGACGGTGAAGGTGCCTGGCGCGTCTCTCCTGAGGGAGTTCCTGGAGCATCAGGTGGCCCCTCTTCGCAAGTACTCGCTCCCGCTGTGGAGGCCCCGCCTGAGCCCCGACGTTTTGGCCGACGAAGATCTGGTCGCGGTCCTCCAATCTTTGGTCGGAGGGGACGTGGCGAGGCTGGAGGGCGTCCCCGTACCCCTGTTTCTCCGAGATGATTGGGAGAAGGTGGTTGACTCCATGCCCGTCTTTAATGGGGACGGGCCCGTTCCCGTGGTGGCTCCCGAGGACCCGACGGCCCAGGTGACGGTGAACGTGTCCTCCGGTGACTCCAGCAAAGAGGAGGAAGAAGAGGAGCGGGGGCCTGACTCCGATGCTACCAATGGGGAGTCGAGAGCGCCTCTCCCCCGGCGCAGGCCCCGTGCTCTCCTCCTGCCGCCGAGCGACGACGAGGATTATGATGAGCTGGACGGCGGGAGCTTGCCCCCGATCTCGAAGAAGGCCAGGTCTAGGCTAATCCCCCTCGGGTCTGCCCCGGCTCCGAGGTGATCTGCAGGCGTGCCTCCTGCTTCCGAACCTCGCGAGGCTGATCCCAGCAGCCGGCTCTCGGGCTTCAAGTACGGCCGGAGGTTGCTCGAGCTCACGAGCGGCGACGAGTAGGTGCTCGATCCTTGTCTTGTTCCTTGCTTTGTCGTTGAGGCTTGATGTCTGTATCTCTTGGCTAGGCTGGCGCCTGCGGCGAAGAAACCGAAGGGGGCTCCTGAGGCTCCAGCTGGGGCACCACCTCTTCCCACGAAGGGAGGTGGCTGCAAGGCACGGGCCTCTCCTGCCCGGTCGTCCTCGCGTGGCCTGGCGGAGCTGGCTGTGGCGAGCTCAGCCCCCATGGCCCAAGCGACTCCTGAGGTATCCCTGCCTGACACCGTCGCCACGGCTCTTGGGGCGCAGCAGGTCCTGCCTCAGGGTCCTGTGGTTACGCTGCCGTCGTCTCCTCCTACTCCACAAACTATTGTCTCTCCGACCCCTTCCACCATCTTGGATCACGCTGCTGCCGAACTGGACCGGCTGCGGCATGGTCTTCTGGGCGCCGCCCCTCGCTTGGTGGCCGGGCGCTTGGAGCTGGCTTCTGGCTGGATTCGCTCTGATGCTTCGATTTGAGCTGCGCTGGTTCAGGCCTCGACGGCCTGTGACGAGGGGAAGCAAGCCATCCTCAAGGTGAATGCTGCTCGCGATGCTGCCTTGGGGGAGGCGGCCGATGCCAGGCCGTTGCAAGGCGCTGGAGAGCGAACTACAGAGCCTGCGGGACCAGCTCACCGAGGAGGTCCGCATCCGCCAGGAGAAGGAAGAAGGCATGAAAGCTCGCGAGGTGGCCGTCAAGGACCGAGATACCAAGCTCAACAAGCGCCGTGACCGCCTGGGCACACTGGAGCAGGAGTGGGAGGCGTGGAAGGTCGAGCTGGAAGGCAAGGCGCGGGTCCTTGCCGAAGACCTCAAGGCCTTCACGGAGACAGAGGGGAAGGTTCGCGGCTTGCTGAAGTCGCTCTACGACAGCGGCCTGGAAAGCCCGCTGGCCAGCGCGGAGGACGGCCCTGCCAAGCTGCTCCCCTTCATGGTCCGTGCTCTTGAAGATGTCACCCTTGGCCTTGGCCCTACGGCTGAGGCCGAGGCGCGCGTCCTGTCTTCTGCAGTGCTGACGCGGGTCCTTACCCACGTCTACCATCGCAACCCCAAGGTCGACCTCGACAGCCTGCTGGAGCCAGTGAGCGGCGAGCTTGACGCTGCCGCTGCTGAGGCTATGAAGGGTCGCGTGGAGGCTCTATTGTCGAAGTTCCGGGCCTTCAGCACCAAGTTGAAGCGAGGCGCTTCCGGTCCTGCGGCCCCACAAGGCGAACACGCTCCACGCAGCTCTGCCGCCAATGAATGACTCCACTGTGGCTCTTGTTCTGCTTTCAGTTCCTGCAATCATGCACCATGCCTTGGGGAGGCGTTTAAACTTGCGTTTGGTGTCGTGATAACAGTTATGGACTGTAATATTTGCTTTTGAATTCCTTGAAATTTGCGCTCCTCCTACTTGCTTATGTTCTACGCCGGCAGAGCCTGGCCCCGCGCATACCTCAACCGCCGTTAGCCCCAACCGGAAACCAGGATGGGACCAAGGAGTGAGGGGCTATGTGACAATTTAGGCTCCTGAGTCGCGATGCCCAGGAGTCCCCCTTGGCGCACGAACAACAAGTAGGGAGGTGAGATGTGTGGGTGAATCTACCATTCTACGTCTGCAGAGCCCGCCCCCGCGCATACCTCAACCGCCGTTAGCCTTTCGGAACTAAGGAGAGAGGGGCTACGTGACCAGTTAGGCTCGTGAGTCATGATGCTCAGGAGTCCCCCTTGACGCTCAAATGGCCTTCGTACCTTGGCTCCGCTCGGGGAGAGATGCGCGACGAACCAGGCCCGAAGGGCCTGGCTGGGTGGTGTACGCCTGGCGTGACCCGGGCGCAGCCCCCGTGCCCAGCCCCCTCGTGCGGCGCTCCCGAGGGGAGGCGTTGCGATGAGGCCTGGCACTGAGCTCAGGGCTCCCTGAGGTTGATGCGGCCGGGGGCCACCCTCAGTTGTTTATCACCAGCGCGGAGCATAGCGCTTCCGTATGTGTACGGGCATAGCCGCTCCTCGGAAGTGTCGTCAGCCAGCGCGGAACATGGTTCTTCCACTGGTGCGTGGGAGGGGGCTCCCCTCCGGGAGGAGCCCCCGGGGCGTGTACAGCCCCGCCCTGACACGCGGTCGGCACGGTAGGGCATGAGGAGGTGTATCTGGGCACCCGTGAGCCAGCGCGGGACTCACGGGGCCCTACCTCAAGGCGGGTTGCGCCTGGCACTGGGACTTAACTTGTGATGTGTTCCTGCAAATTTGGCCACATGCCGATGCTCTACATCCTCGGGTCCTGGCCCTCGAGCTAGTCTTAGCCGTCGCTGGTTTGCCAGGGCGCGATGCCATGGACAAAGCCAGAGGGTGAGGGCTGGAGAGCTGGTAGGAGCCCTGAGTCGCGATGCTCAGGTACCCCCCCTTTAACACGCAAGCTTGGTTAGATGTCGACGCTCTACTTCCTCAGGTCCCTGCCCTTGAGCGAGTCTCAGCCGTCGCTGGTTTGCCAGGGCGCGATGCCGTGGACAAGACCAGAGGGTGAGGGATGGAGAGCCGGTAGGAGCCCTGAGTCGCGATGCTCAGGTACCCCCCCCTTTAACGCACAAGCTTGGTTCAATGCCGACGCTCTACGTCCTCGGGTCCCGGCCCTCAAGCGAGTCTCAGTCGTCGCTGGTTTGCCAGGGCGCGATGCCGTGGACAAGACCAGAGGGTGAGGGCTAGAGAGCCGATAGGAGCCCTGAGTCGTGATGCTCAGGTACCCCCCCTTTAACGCGCAAGCTGCCGACACGAAGGAAGAAGGGGTGCCACAGACAGGCACCAAATAACAAGCATGATGGGTCGAATGCATAAACGGAGAATAACCACAAGAGGGATACATGCCGCCGGGTCTGACGTGAGCGACTTGGGGATGATGCAACCCGGGGGCGCCCCCAACAAGGTAAGCTAAAAACATGAACAAAAGGGATACACACCGCAGGGACGGACCCACGCGTCCTGGGAATGATGCAACCCTGGGGGCGCTCCCAGCTGGAAATGAAACTTGAAAGGTGTCACCTGATAGTGTTAACGATGAAGGGGTGTTGAAGTAGCATATGTAGCAGGATGCGGGAGCTGATCTTCACGAGCCCCCAGGCCCAGGAGCCTCGGGAGGCTCCGGAGGCGCCGGTGGCTCCTCACGAACCATCTCCATCTCCTCCAGGACTGCGGAACGCCTGGTCTCCTGAGCCTCCAGGATGCTCCTCATGAGGCGCTGGCGCACCGCAGCCGCGTTCGGCAAGCCGTGGGGCATGCGAACGTAGCTGTGGGGCGGGCCTTCGCAGCGCCCCACGCGTGAAGGCCAGAAGCACTCCTGAAAGGCGGCTCGGTTGATCCCTGCGATGTCGATGCAGACGTGCAGCCCACCATCCTCGCCTGGATGGGGAGCTACGGCGGGTAAGCGGCGGCTGCCACTCATGACTCTTGACTCCTGCAACTCCTGTGTGACCTGACTGACAAACTCCTGAGGGCTTGGCCCTCCTCGCTTTCCTCCTTCCTTAGGGAAACATGCTCTGAAACATGCCTCCAAGTGGTGCCCAAACGCCTCCCTCGTGACCTTAGCAAGGTCGGTGGCCCTCCAGGTGGGAGCCCCCGAGCCCTGTTGAGGAGGGCGCCGGGCGCGCCTCCCTATTCGACAGAAGGGGGTGCCCCCTGAGATGGCGCAGACCCTGAGGGGCCTGCCTCCCGAGGGGTTGGGCCTGGCGATGTCTTCTTCTTCTTGGGAGCGGCTTCGTGGAGCATCCCGCTCCCGTAATCTGGGTCTTCAAGTGATGCGGCCTGGAAAGCTCGTTCCAGGGAGCACACTGCGTCTCTTTCTTCATAGGGAACCGTGATGACTCCACCGCTTCCTGGCATATCAAGGACGTTGTAGCCGTGATGTGTCACGTCCATGAACTTGGCGAGAGCTGGGTAGCCGAGGATGGCGTTGTATGGCAGGCGGATGTGGGCGACGTCGAAGTCAATGAGCTCGGTGCAGTAGTTGTTGCGGGCTCCGAAGGTGACAGGGAGGCGGACCTGCCCGATTGGGATTGTGGAGCCGTCGGTGACTCCAGAGAAAGGCTTGGTTGGCTGAAGCCGATCGTAAGGCACTTGCAGATTGTTGAATGTCTCTACGGACAGGACGTTGAGCCCTGCCCCACCGTCGATGAGGGTCCTGGTGACTTGCACATTACTGATAACTGGGGAGCAAAGCATTGGGAGAGCTCCGGCTGTGGCCGCGCACTTGAGCTGATCCGCTGAACTGAACGTGATGGCGCACGCCGACCACCCGAGGGGGCGCGTGGCTTCAAGCTTGGGGAGGACTGCATTCACTTCGTGGGCGAACTAATTGAAGATGCGTTGAGAGGCTGGGGCCTGAGCTCCGCCCAGGATACAGGCGATCGCGCGTGGCTCCTGGAAGCCCCCAGCCCCCTCGTCCTGATGATGGTCCTCGTTTCTCCTTGGCTGCAGAGGCAGCGGAGGTAGGCCTGCGTTTCCTTGCGGGAGATCCTCGCGAGGCTGATCCCTCCAGTCTCCCTTGCGAGGCGGATCCTGCCAGCGATCCTCGCGAGGTCGGTCTCACCACCCTTGGCGAGGGCCACGGTCTTCCTAGCGTCCTGTGTTCCTTCCTCCTCCTCGGCCGTAGCCACGATCATTGCGGTCGGGGCACCGGTCGGCCCTTCCTTTTCGCACGACTCGGAGCTCATGGCATTCGTTGGTGTTGTGGGTGTGGAGGTCATGGTACACACAGTACCGGCTGCCCTTGAAAGACTCGGGCTGATCTCTTCCCCGCTTGGTGTCTGGTTCTGCCGCGAGCACGGCAGCCCCCTTGCGCTTCACGTCCTTGGACTTGGATTTCTTCTCTTCCGGGTCTGCGGCTGGCAGCTCGAGAAGGGAAAGGCGCCCTTCCTCAGCCCTGGCGCACTTGGTTGCCAGGTTGAACAGTTCCAAGGAAGTGCACAGATCTTCATGCATCGCCAGCTCCTCCTTCATCTTGACATCACGCAAGCCGTCGGAGAAGGCTGAGATGATGGCCTCCTCGGTCACCCTGGGAATCTTGAGTCGTGCGCTGTTGAAGTGCTGGATGTACTTCTGCAGGGTCTCCCCTGGTTGCTGCTTGATGCGGCACATGTCGCTCACGGCAGGCGGCCGGTCGCGTGTACCTTGGAAGTTGGCGATGAAACGGGTGCGCATCTTATCCCAGGAGGAGATCGTGCCTCGGGCCAGGTTCAGGAGCCAGGTGCGCGCCCCGTCCTTGAGTGCCATGGGAAACCAGTTCGCCATGACCTTCTCATCCCCGTTGGCGGCTTCGATGCGCAGCTCGTAGAGCTGGAGAAACTCCATAGGGTCGGCCATGCCGTCGTAGCGAGGGGGCAGGTTCGGCTTGAACTTGCAGGGCCACGTGACGCTGCGCAGGTCAATGGTGATGGCGCGACAGCCTGCTATGGCCACGGGAGGCCTCTGGTGATGAGGAGCTTGGTCTTGCGGGCCCCCATGCGCTGCAGCTGCGAGCAGCGTAGGGTCTTGGCGCGCCGGAGGGGGAGCATGGTCGCGACGGACTGGAGCAGGGAGCACTCGAGCAGCTTCTTGGGGACGAGGAACCTCTTGGCGGCTCCGCTCTTGCTGCGCTGGTGCCGGACGGGGTGGGTTCCATCCAGGGGCCACGCGCCTTGGGGCCAGGGCGCCTTCTTGAAGGGGAGGCGGCTGAGGCGCCCCAGAGCTTCATTGCCCACGCAGGGCGGGGTGCGGTGCAGCGAGAAGGACGGCGCGGGGGAGCCCCCTGCGACGCGGACGAGCCCGGCGACGCGGTCGAGCCATTCTTCGTAGACGTCGTTGACCGGGCGGTAGCGCAGGAGCTCATTCGCCGCGATGAGCGCAGCCCAAGCCTCCATGGCCACGCGGGGCGTGCGGGACGAGGAACCAGCCGGGGCGAGCGAGGGAGTGGCAGTGCGGCCGTCTCGCCTCATGGACGGGTGTGGGGACGATGCCTGATGCACGTTTCCCGCCGGGCCGGTGGCGGCGTTGACGGCGGGCGATGGGGAACGGCGTGGGTGGCCGCCGACGAGGGCCGTCTGGGCGACGCGGGAAGCGAGAGCGGCTCCGCGCTCGGCGCGGGCCCGACGAGCGTCCAACATGGACGTGATGGTCGGTGAAGAACAGGGCGGTGGAAGACAAATTCCGGTGCACCCCTACCTGGCGCGCCAAATGTCGGATTTGGGGTTCCGGCAGACCCTATAGATTCGAACACTGGGGTGCATGCGGAGATTTGGCCTTCTGCCTACCTGCACCTCACCGCCTCGCTACGAACTAAGCAATCAAGGGAACAACACAAGAGACACAGAGTTTATACTGGTTCAGGCCATTGTGGTGTAATACCCTACTCCAATGTGTGGTGTGGTGGATTGCCTCTTGGGCTGATAATGAACAGTACAAGGAAGAACAGCCTCGCGAGGGTCTGTTATTGGCTAGTGCGATGAACTGCTAGGGGAGTTCAGTCGCTCTCTCTTTGGATGCCTCTCTATTTTTATCCTCCTCGTACCCTGGAGGTGGCTTGTCCTATTTATAGGCAAAGGCCCTGGGCCTCTTCCCAAATCTTGAGCGGGAAGGGCGCCAACAATTGTCCATTTCTAAGGGGAACATCAAGTACACTTATCCTGACTAAAGTTGGTCCTTGTCTGTCGAAGGCTCTGGTGGTGACGCCAGCTTGGGCTCCATGATGACTTCCCTCCTGCCGTTGCGACGGTCTTGGTCTTGTTGCACCGAAATGGATGCCTTTGCTTGATGCTCTTGCCTGCGCTTTCTCCCTTTGCACCAAAGGGGAAAGAAGGACATTGTGCGGGCTGGCGCCCTTGGTCGTCATGGCTTGCGTCATGGGCACCTCACGAGGTACCCCGCCTTGATCTCTCCGCCTCCTCACGAGCCAGCCTGATGAGGCCGCGCCTGAGGAAACCACCTGTCGTCCGCCCCACGAGGCTTGGTCCCTCATGAGGGTCTTGAACTCGTGCTGGTGAAGATGGGCCATGCTGGGCCGCCCCTTGAGCCATGCCGCAGGCCGCATGCAGGCAAGTCTGGGGACCCTCGTTCCCAGAATGCTGACACTACTCCCCCAGGCGCCCGTCGCAGGAGATTCTCAATCTCTGCGAGCGGGTGACAGTGATGAGGATGCGGGAGGGGCTCACCGACAACGAACTCATCGCCATGTTCATCATGCGCCCGGTTCTCCTGCTGTAGAGGCGCTCCTCCCTCATCGGGGAGATGGTCGGTCTTCAAGATCCCAACCGCATGAGGTTGACGCACCTGACGGCGGAGCAGATCGTGCATCGAGTGAATGACATCTGCAAGGACAACCTTGGGGAGGACTGGCGGTTCAGCAAGGTGCCGTACAGCGAGTCGAATCCGGCGCCAAAGGTGAGTGTCTGGTCACCTTACTTTGCTGCTGCGCATCTCCTCGTCCGTCCTGACACGATGCGGGACGTGCTTCTGAATATGATCCGGCATCCTTACGCCCGGGCTCCATCGCAGGTGTAGCCGCTGGCGCCGGAGGAGCCCGTGGACCACGGCGGGGAGGAGGAAGCTGAGGCCGACACCGGCGCTTGGCGTCGTGCGGGTAAGTCTATTATTTTTCTTCGTGTATCTCGAGTTGCTGACCGCGGCATGGTGCGGGCCATGCTGACGCCAGTTGTTGGTGCAGTGACATTGGGCGGGGGAAGCGGCGACGCGGGCGGAGCCGAGTCGCCCGCATGGGAAGGACATCGTCGCCCCGCGGCCCCGGGCGCCGAAGCGCATGGTGGACCCAGCCAGGGCCGGGAGGCCGGCCAAGAGGAAGCGCGACGCTGTGCATGGGAGGCCAACCTCGGTCCTGGTCTTGTCAGGGTAAGCTCCATCTCCTGTATGCATCCGGACTGTCGAGCTAGCCTTTTTTTTGCTCATTCTGTCTTCTTCCTCTTCAGGTCGCCAATCGCGTTGGCGAGGGTGGCGGCGGACGCCACGGCCGCCGAAGGGACCGTGTTCCGCAGGAGCCGGTCCAACCTTGTCGACCAGGTCGAGGCGGAGGGACGGGCCGACTCGGACCTCAACCTGGACCCGAACGACGCCGAGGGCTTGGCCTGGCGAGACAGGAACAGGGCTGAGGCGGAGCTGGAGGCGGCGCCGGTCCGGGGTGGACCGACACTGCGGCGGCATGGGCGCGAGCCGGCGCGGAGCCGGCCTAGCGTGAGATGCCGGAGGGCTCGGTGGAGGAGGGGACGGTCTTCGAGCCGTCGTTGGTGAGGGAGCGCGACTGTGAGGGCCGGGCTGAGGTGGTGATCCGCAACCAGGAGGTCGTGGAGGTGGAGGATGATACCCCGCCACGGGTCGACATTGTTCAGCGGGCGGGGGCTGATGGAGGTGGTGGCGGTGCCATATTGGAGGAGGCGCTACGAGCGGTGGCACGCACGGCGCCGCCGGTATTGGAGGAGGCACCACGGGCGGCGGTGCCGGAGGCCACCCCGGCAGCTGGGCCGGCTTCTGTACTGGGGGCGGCAACATAGGACATCCCGGCGTCCGGGTCGTCGACGGTGCCGGAGAGGGTGTTGGAGGAGGTGTCGGCCGCATTGGGAGCGGCTAGCGGGGAGCACGCCTTGGTGCCCTAGCAGGGAGGGCGCCGGGCCGCGGCACCACAGCTGGCGTGGAGCGGGGGCGCCGTGGTCTTCGGACCTCAGACCCAGGAGGAGGTGGCGATGGACGATGTATGCGCGGCCGGACAGACCGGCTCGAGGCCTTCGTCCAGGCCGATGTGGAGCGGACACGTGACCTGGAGCGCGCCATTCTGGTAAGCTTCTTCTTTTTCGCAACTTCTTCTTTGTGGGGGTGCGCCAGCGCACCCACTGGGTGTAGCCCCCGAGGTTCATGCCAACTACGTAGTAGTTGGGTCGAATCTTTAGAATGCTGTTTTTGTCTTGATTTCTGCTTTCATCAGCAACTCGACGCCTACCCGGTCGGTGCCTTTAACCGTCTCTTGGGCAAGTACCGAGAGCTAAAGGAGTAGCTTGCCGCCAAGGAGGTGGAGCTTCGCGTCGCTGCAGGTATCTTCATGCTCTTTTCTAGTGGGGGCGCGCTAGCGCAACCACTGGGTCTAACCCCCCGAGATTCAGGCCAACTGTGTAACAGTTGGGCCAAATCTTAAGTCTTGCTTTCTCCTATGTTGAATCTTTCTTTTTCGCAGCTGAGGTGCTGTCCTGGCAGACTCGTCTACTCCAGGCTGGTCATCACTATGACCGGCTTGTTGTCGACACCGGCCGTCTTGGTGCCGAGGTGGCGCAGGCGAGGGTAGAGGCGGCCGCGGCCCGGCGGTCACTCGACGAGGCCAACCAGCTCCAGGAGCAGCTAGCGGGTCATAAGAGCCGCCTCGAGGCCGAGGTGGAGCTCCTTACGGCGGAAGCCGCCAAGGTGGTGGAGGCGCAGCAGGCCCTGGTTAAGGCGGACCAGGAGCGTGGCAGGCTGGCCGACGACAAGGGCCGGCTCCACGCCGAGGTGGATCGCCTGCGGGGGCAGGTGGCCACGGCTAAGGGGGCCCGCCAGGACGAGGCCCGCTATCGCGAGGTGGCCGAGAAGGAGGCCGGCGACAAGGACACCGAGTTGAAGGCGGCCCTAGTCAAGGCGTCCGATCTGGAGAAGACACTCCAGGAGCGCGACCGCACCATTGAACAGGAGCCGCGTGGTATGTTGCTCGAAGCGCAGCACCTCGAAGATTCCTTCTCCAGTAAGTGCATTTCTTGTGTTTTGTCGGGTCGGGATCTGGCCTATTGTCCTTGTTGTCCTTTTTCTGATATGCTTCGCTTTTTCTGGAAGGAGCCTTTCCGGAGACGCATCGGCTGGCAGAGGAAGCCGTCCTCTTTCAGCGCGACCCGACTGGAGTCGTTGGATCCGGGACGGACCCACGGGTGGCGTGGACCTTCCCGGAAATCATCACCGCCGCCGAGGCCTGCCTGCGGGTCATGGGGGAGCAGATGGGGCGGCTGTCCTCGTGCTGTCGCTGAGATGGCGCTCCGGTTCATGCTGTCTTGGCATCCGGACCTGCAGCGGGAAGCGCTGATGTGCTAGCGGGCCGGCTCGGAGTAGCTGCTGCAGGAGCAAGCCGGCCGGATTGCCTCCCGGGCCAGCTACATCGCCAAGTTTGCCTTCCATGATGAGTTCCACCCTGAGCGGGCAGAGGACAGCGGGGTCATGGCTGGTGATGACTATGGCCTGCTTCTCCATGATCCAGAGGGGAGCTCCGAGGAGACGGGCATCTACCGCGACGGGGGTGCCGAGGAGGACACCGGTGCCTCGCTGGACCCGGAGGCCGCCAGCGGAGAGCCGTCGACGTCGCAACGCGGCACCGAGATGCCTGAGACATCTTAGTAGAATTTGTTAGGTAGTAGGTCCACCCACCCACAGGGGATTTAGGGTGTAATGAACTCGGGCCGTGGGCCTTTTTAATATTTATGTGTATATGTCGTGAATGTTTCTTCTTTTGCTTTTTGTTTTTCGGACCGATTTCTTGCGA